>NW_020451027.1:2283760-2727199 GCF_003343035.1 Apteryx rowi | reverse complement strand
CCCCTCGCTGCGTGGCTCCGTGGCGCCGCCCGCGCTCTCCAAGGCGGGGCCGCCGGCGAAGCCTCTTCTCCTCGTGCCCGTAGGTGCTTTCGGCTGCCTGCCTGCCTGCCTTCGCGCTGTTTCCTTCCCCCCTCGCGTGGGGTTTCGGGCGTGGGGTGGCTGCTCCCTGGGGGCGCCTGAGGGGGAGCCGTGACTGCACGTGTCCGCACAGGAACCGAGTCAAAAGAGCCTCGTCCCCCGGAGTAGTTTTGTTTTGCGTTGCGTGAAAAACAGGCTTTCTTAAATGGTAAACCTACTTCTGATAAAAGCTTTAGAGATGTGTGTGCAGTAAATCACTCCAACATCCGATTCTGGATGTTGAAAAAACTTTCTTAAGCCTTTTCCCTTCAGTACCGACTGCACAGCAAACTCTTCATGTCRGTTTGAGGTGATAGCACCATTTTCTCAGATGGCAAGGGCAGAATCACTTCTCAAAAATGATCATGCTTACATAGTAATTCTACAAAATGTGTTGACTATATTTCCTGTATAAAGTTATATCGCAAACTTGAGATGCAGAAATTACAATGAATGACATAGTAATCCATAAGATAGAAACTTTGGAGGATTTGATGTTAGGTGGTTATTTGTAGCTCCACTAACTTAGGAAAAATGAAACTTTAAAATACTGTATTTTCAGGGCTACCTTGGACACAATTCAGTGTTGCAGTGCTGTACAGCATGGGTAGAAGCCTCTATGTTTGAAGTCTTGGACTCAGGCTTGAGATGGTTAAAATGAAGTAGAAGACAATCATTAATTCATGGGCTATGAGAAACTTAAGTGGAGGTAGAGAACTGTTTTGTGTTGTGGAAGGACAGAAACTTAAAAGTACTGTCAGACAGCTTTAAAGTAGGAGCTTACAGCCCTCACATTTTTTTTTTCTTTTTGATCCTGAAGAAAGAATGTATTAAGAACATTTGTTCTTTAATTTCAAAATATCAAGATATTGTATTTGGAGAGTGACTTAGTGTCTTTCAGAGTTTATAAGAAATAAATAGAATCTCATCCTGCCCATGGAAATTGTTTCCAAGGAAGAAAAAAATTTAACATTTCAGTTTTTCATCTGAATGTGTGAGGGCCTATGAGAAACTCAGTTGAAAAATGCACCAAAAGACAGTCAAAATATTGCACAATGGTGCTCATATTACTATGAGTGTTGTCTTCTGAATTGTCAGATAGTGATACAGCCCACCTGTAGGTTTTTATGCACTAGAGTTGAACTCAATGCAGCCAGTCCAGTATACTTGTTCAGTGAGACAATTCGGTGAGACAGTCTGGCCATGCATACAAGTGATGCATGTTTAATATACCCTGCATTTACATTAGTGCTACATTCAGTTGTATCAGCATCAGCGAGTGCCTTATTGCTTTACGAAGTTTGACATAGTTCCAAACATCTGTGCTGTATGGATGAGTTGAGAGGTCTTCTGGGACAAGTCAAACTGCAATAATTTATCCTGTACCTCCGAGGAAATCCCTTGATTGCTTGGGGCTTGTCCAGGAATCCCTCCTGATTCCAGAGGAGAAGTGTTCAGGAGTGATTTTTTGGAGTGGGGAGTTATCTAGCCGGGTTAAATACTATTGGTAGTCGTAGGAGTCATCTGGCTGATTAATTGCCAGAAAAGTTGGTCAGTTTAGCTGCATTCCATGTGTTTTGCAGCAGAGATGTGGCCAGCTGAAAATAACTGATCAAAATGCCTGAGTGATGATGAGGGCAGCCTTTAGAGCACTAATGTCCATTTTTATTTATTTATTTTTTTATATCGCAGTTTGAAACCCCTTGGCCACATGGGAAGTAACCTGATTTACACTCAGCTCTAGAGTGAAGCACATCTTTACCTGTTTCCTTTTTAATAAAATATTAAAAGGATTCTTTCTGTCAGGTTAGTTACAAAAGCTGAAGAGAAACAATGCTATTAAAATGAGTTATTTCTCTGGTGAAGATAGTCCTGTGTTTGTCTCTTGAATGTAAAACATAACTGATTGAGTCATGTGAATTCTGTAGCTACAAATTGCAGTGTATTTCAAGTGCCGTTATCCCACATTGTGTAAACAAAGCATTATTGCTTATGTAATGGATTTTTTTGTTGCAAAGTTTTAAACAAGATATTAAAACAGTAATTTGTAAGAAAACAGTAAAAATGTATTTTTATGTACCTGTTTAATCAGGTTTTTAGTTAATTTTATGACATTAGCAGCTTCTCCCTTTTTTTATAGGAGAGAATTTAATTTGGCTGTTGCTTCATCTGGCATTCAGGAACTTGCATTCAAACCTCTTTGCTTTAATCTGTTTGGGATGATTGAAAACTACTTATAATGAAGTTGTTGCTCTCTTATTTAACAGTTAGATTTGTGTTGGACTTGCTTAATCACTTTAAAATGTTGTAAGAATCATATGTAAAGCCTGTAGATTAGATACTTGCTGAAATCTTTGGAAGAAGGTTGAGGTAGGTGCTGCAAAGTGTTGATAAATCTTTTCTTCTCATTTTAACCTTCTACTGTCAGTATATAAGGTTTGCAAAACTGTTGATTCCTTGAAAACTAGAAGGCAAAAAATCACAGGTGAACACAAAGTTCATTCTAAAACAAGAAGAAAATAGTGGTGGGAAAATGCATGGCATTCTGTTCTGTAGAGGCTTTCCTTCTGTGCCCTTTTCTTCCTCATCTGAGAGCAGATCCAAAAAAGGAGTTGTCTTTGCTGCAGTGAACTTTCAGTACTTGCCCTAAGTGAAATTCAGAATTGTGTTAGGTACATGGGCAGCTTGTAAAGCTCATGGAGATAATGAGGCCTTCAGAAGCAGAGCAGCGAGCAGCCTGCAAACAATGTGCTGGACGGACAGTCAGGCATGAAGGACACTCCAAGAACAGGAATGAATCTTGCACATTTTAGCCAGCGGTGCTTTAATGTAAAATACAGAAACAACTGAACCTGTGTATGAGCCCCTGCACCTGAGACAGAGTGCGCTTGCTGCTAGCGGTATCCTCTGGTGTTTTGCTTCTGTGCCCAAGGACTGTGGAGTCCTTGCTACTGTTGTGCCTGGTTCGGGATTGAAGGATAGTGCTGGTCAGAGGTTCATAGAAAGCTTGTTAAGTGTGGCTAGATTTTTCTCTTCTGATTCTGTCTGGTGGTACTTTCAACTCATCACCTTTGGAGAAGCTCAGGTTTTAAAAATTATGGACTATAGATATATTTGTTCAGGTTACAGATGTGCGTCTAACATTAGGAGTATGATACTGCAAGGTGTCGCACACATGGTTTCTAAGAGATTTGGGTGTTTCAGTAAAGATTTAATGGAATTATCGTTCGCTGTATGGTCTCTTCCACTTCCTCATCTGTAGCTTGTCAGCCATGGTTGTGGCACAGTCTTATGCAGACAACCGTCAAAACTGGATGCTTTTTCCTCCTGTGCCTAGCAGTAATACAACTTGTGTGACAGTGGTTCCAGCCTCTTAATTTGTCCTGCATCTTCTTTTAGCTCTTAAGTAAAACTGAGCTGGTTACACATTCAGTTGATCTCTTCAACATTTCTTTGTGAATAGCTTATTTTTTACAGATGCTTTCAAAACCAGCCCTTAATTAGGGAAAGAGCTCATCTCCCCATGTACTAGAATGGGGAGGTTTGGGGATTGTAAGGGTTTCCAAATTATGTCTTAATTTTTCTTCCAATTTTTTCCCGTTCTTCTCCTTCCACTTATTGTTTCACATTTCTACTTTCCCCTGCAGCGTGTCGTTGGCAAAACTCTTAGCTTTGTACTGAATAAATTGCCTTCTTTCTGTGCTGGCTCTTGCCCTTTAAGTATTTTGGGTTTCAGTACTTGTTAGCCTTTCTGAAAAGTAGGAATCCAAAAACAGTTTTCTGTCTTGATGTTCACTTACAAGGATGTGTTTAATTCATATATCTTAAAGAAAATGGAGTGAGTGGAGTTCTTTTCTAATTGCTGTGTGTTTTTGTATTCATCTCCTTTTTCCCTGCCTTGTTCAGGGCATTGGTGTAGGTCTTTGCCCCATTTATACAGATAATTTGGCACACCCAGTAAACTTTGCTTTTCAGAATTTGTTAACTTCATAATACTGTATTTCTTTTAGGTGGGTAGAGTATTTTACAGCAGGAAAACAATTTTAATATGTATGTATTAACTACATGGGACAGCATTTGTAAATATATTTATCATAGGTAGAGCTGCTATGCCAATAGTAGGTGAGTTCTTCTCGTATGGTTGTTCTGTGATGATGTTTAATCTTCAACTGGCTTTCAATCAATTTATTGAAAACAAAATCTAAAATACTAGACATAAAATTCATGAAGCAAATACATGTTAATGTATCTGTTTGTGGGACCGGGAGGTAACTTTACCAAATCTCTTGCAGGATTACACGTGTCCATACCAAATCTTGTATTTCTATGTCTTAGTCCAATCCATGATACTTACTTTAAGGTAAAATTTTGATTTCAAGTGACTGGTTATAATGAAGAGGGATAGAAAGCTAGAGGGAAAGCGCAACAGGTGGGGCATAGCCTGATGGCAGGGTTTGAATCCCTTCACGGGGGGGGATGACGGAGGCGCATAGTTGGCGGCTCCACAAGTTACTTTTTCAATTACCATCCACTAATGCATTTGGGTCAATCTGTGGAAGTAAACCCAGGGCACTGCCATTTTATGGTATTTCAGTTGATCCTTCTCGTACTGAAATTAATACTGAAACTCCTTTTTGCCCAGTGGAGGCAGCACTGGGCCTCCTGTTTCGGGAAGGGAGTGTTACGTTACGTGTGAATCTGGATGAGAGGATCAGTTGTGCTACACGGTGTGTTGCAAGATTGGGCTGCTCTCCAGGAGTTTGAGAGCAGGAAGCAGGAGATGCTTTTGGCTTTTTGTAAACATTGACTATGACCAGCCATGGTCTGTAATGTTTAGTGGAACAGCATTGATTGTTTGGCTATTACTTGTAAATATTTTAAGTG
This sequence comes from Apteryx rowi, assembly GCF_003343035.1. Taxonomy (NCBI): domain Eukaryota; kingdom Metazoa; phylum Chordata; class Aves; order Apterygiformes; family Apterygidae; genus Apteryx; species Apteryx rowi. Next base: position 2,722,198 of record NW_020451027.1, on the reverse strand, counting down.
TTTCAGCCTGTTTCATCATTTCCAATGCTGTCTTGAAGCTGAGTATGTAATTTTATGAATGGATGGCATAGTAATGTATGTGTTTAACCAAACTTTATTTTAATAATCTATGTTAGTGAGTAATAATTTACTGGAAAGATACTGAGTTTGTCCTCAGCTGCCATTCCAATTATTTGGAAATTTATTTTCTAGTCAGACTCTCTTGCCACTCAAGTTAAATATGTCCATATGAAGTACAAAGAGTTTTTGAATCCTGGTGGTATAAAGGTGAATGAGTAATTTGTTGAAATGTGCTTTAGCACTTAAATTACAACCTAGTTGAATTTCATCTTTGATTTTTTTTTTTTTTTTTTCCAAATGGAAGCAACAAAAACATGAAAGTAAGAGCTGATTTTTTAGCTAAGCGGTTAGGAGTATTGTTCTTCTTACAAAGTGCTTTTCTGGGATACTCTGACCCAGAAAGTATATAAAAAAAATTTTGGGCACGTCAGAATCTTAGGATTGTTCAGAGCTGCTTTTAAGATATTGCGTGTAGGTGGCTGCTGCTGCTGTTTCCTAAGTGTTTCCTAAGTCTTTCCAAGTCTTTGCACTAAAAATACTGGCTACCTATGAAACTGAAATGGCTTTCACTTTGCAAGTAAAATGTTTCTAATATTGAACAGGATAAATAAATACAGTTTTATGTCATATTTTATACAAAACACTAGGAAAAATTAGTTTTTAATTTTAAAGAATTACACTAAAGTTGGATCTCAGGTTACTTTGCTTTTTGTATGTGACTTCTGACTTCCCATTTCCTTGAAAAACATGTAGCCGTACTGTTGTTTAACGTACCGTGCACAGTAAACCCATAATACTCGTTTTACAGCTGCCTGCATTCTCTTGCCTCGGCCTGCACCTTCCCCAGGTATCTCCCGAGAGAGGGGGCCGCTACTTTGAAAAGCRTTGGAGAACTCGTAGCTGGCTCCTGCCTGCGTGCTGTCCGTGCTCAGCGGGTGCGGAAGAGGCTGATCGGTGTCGCTGACCTGAGCATGGGCCGGGTTTGACCAGCAAGACGGTTCCCTCCGACCGGCCACCTCTTCCTTGGGTCAAGAATGACTATTAAGGCTATAGGTTTTATCAAACAGTAGGATATGTTTCTTATCCTACTCACATCAAGCTTAAAGGCCAAGCTGTTATTGCTGTGCTAGCAGAGGAAAAGAGGGTTGGAGGTCTGTCTCCTCCCAGAAAGTATGTGGTTTTGAGCTCGGACCCGAGAGCACTGTTGGGTCAGCACGGCGCTCCAGGCAGCGGGGAGCAGAACTGGAGTTGGCCTGGCAAAGCTGGACTCATCGAGATAAATGGCACTGACTAACACCAGTGTRGCGAGTCAGATAATTAAATATCCAACACAAAAAAGTTAACATACAGTTATCTAAACTGTTGTTTCCAGGGCACAGTTCTTTAATTTCAGAAAGGGTGACTATTTAAATGTTCTGCCTGGGTTTAAACTGAGCTCTCAGTTAGATGAGCGTCAACATTACGATATAAGCAAATAGGAATATTCCTCTAGTGTGTGTATATGGAGAGTAGTATTTATTTTTGTCTATATATATATATATWTTTTTTTTTCAGCTGATGTTGTTGCCGAGATGGGTTTTCTATATCTTTGAACATAATTGGTAAAAATAGCTGAAAAGTTCAGGGATCTAAAACCTGTCATTTAAAATGCTTGTTCAATATTAAAGAACTGAACTAGTTGACACCAGAAAGTAAGGAGTATGTAGGCTGTTAAATGAATGATTGTTTTTAGAGGGCCTCAGCCCTAACCTAACTGAAATAGTGTAATAGTTATAGTAAAAACTAAAAATACCTGCCTTAATTGACAGTATAATCCAGAAGTAAACATAGTACATTCTGTCCTTTTTGAAAAGCAGCTAAAGTGACCATGTGCCTGATTCAGCACGTTGTGAGCAGTATAACTTCGCGCTCCTTTGTGTTAGCAATTAGGTGGAGTGCATAAATCTGTATTATGTAGAAAGAAGGACTATTTAAGACTTTCAGGTTCTCAGTACAGTTGTAACACTGAATATTCTTTTAGGTAAATACATTCTCTTTTGGTACAGCTGTTGTTTATTCTTTGACATTGAGTATTGAATGTCCTCAGCTAGGCTCAAAATTAAGAGATAATAACATACAGCATGTAGCTAATGGAAACCATGTATTGTTGAGGCTATTAGTGATGCTTTCTGCAGGAGAGCACTGCATTTTTTGTGTTCTTCTAGAACTGCCTACTTTAAAACAATAACTTTATTACCTGCATTCTGTGAAATGTATTTCAGTGTGTATGGTTTATGGGTTTTGTGGGCTATGCCAACAGGGAGTTTAAAAAGCATACTTCATGTATTCAGGCAGTCCGTTTAAGCTTTTTCTCCTGAGATAATTTGATCATGTTTTGATAAAGATTTAGTTGCAGCAAGGAAGAAAATCACAAGGACTCCAGTTGTTCCCAAGTATATATATATTTTTTAATTTAAAAATCTTATTTTAAAATACGTTCTAGTGAAGTATCAATGCTGACTTCTGGTTTCTGTTCAAGAGTAAGTCTTATGCTTTTGCACTAACAGAGTCATGGATTGCCTCACTGCTGCTTTAGCAGGCTAGTGGAAGCCAGCTGAAAGGCAGAGTTTTGGTTTACTATAGAGGGCAAATTCTTTCGGTTTGGTGTGTTTCTCACTGCTGAAGAGGAAGGTTAGACCGTAGTTATTCCTTTTTGCTACTGCAGCTATTATTTTTCTGCTGTTTTTAGTTGAATGTCTTGGGAACTTTAGGATATTTTTAAAATAGAATTTCTGTCTTAGTCTCCACCTTTGCCTTACCTACACTGTTTTCCACTGATAATTTGTTCTTTTTAGTCTTATTTAGGTTTCCCTGCCATGGGTATGAGTCTCTTTTATTAAGCCGAATGTAGTGACATGCACCAATACTCTTGTGTCCCATGCACTGGGATTATGTRCATCTCAGGTGGAAATCTCTGGATTTCTAGACTTTTACTAAAAAATAAAAAAGCTGATTATGGGAGATAAGCTTTCTGTGGGGGTGTATAAATGAGCAATTGTATTTTGGTCTAGTTTGTATCTTTGCATGATCTTTAGATGTATTTCAGGTAGATATCAGAGCTTTGACTCATGTCACTAAGGAAGTGAATAACAACAGCAAGGCCTCTATATGGAAGAAACAAAAACATGTTACACCCAGTTCAGACAGTGGCTGGTTGATAATCTAATGTACTGGTAAGGACTTTACTGCCTTTGGTGTATTGTGGACTCAATACATGGAGTAAATAGTGTCAGTTAAGGGAGTAGCTATGCAATTACAATTTCGAATGAGAAACTGGCCCTATTGCTGTATCCCCAGCTACTTCATCCTGTATGCTTTATCGGGCATGGCACCGACTGTTTTTTATCAACTGAAAAAGACAAGGATTCAAAGCAGTAGTAGTTAACTAAAAATCTTCTCATACCTGCAAAGTGTTAGTTATTGTAACTGAAGTAGAAGATTTAGTGTATATGCTCGTGCTTCTTTGACCAGCCATCGTTGTTGTGTACAGATGAGCCTGAATCCAAATGATTTTAATCTTCAAAATGATCAAAAATCTTATTTGTGAGATAAAAGATTTGGTTATAAAAGAGACTGTTTCATTGTTCATGTCTTTACAAGTGCTGTGGTGAAAGCAAAGAACCTTTTCCTCCTAGATGATCAGTGTAAGGGCTTTTAAAAATATTAGTCTTTTAAAAATATTAGCTTTGGCGTTTGGAAATTTTGAGTGCAGGTGGTATAGTTGCCTTGGCTTTCACTTCATCTGTTGTCTATTTTCCATAAACACTGATATATCTATATATATGTCTCAATCATGGTGCTGAATTTGGGGAAGAAGGTCATTGTATTAGCTCTTAAAAGAGGGAAGATAGACATGTCTATAAGTTTGTTTTGTATTTGTTTTTCAGTTTTAAACAAGTGATGCCTTTTTGGTAAAGGCCTCTATGGAAGAGTAGTAATTATTGTCTGAATTTAATTTCCAAGATGGTAAATACTGTACCACTGTATTTTGACCTCTGGAGTTTATTATTTTCAGCAGGGTGAAAGGTATCCCTCACTGTGAAATCAGTCTTCAAGCAGCAAAATATAATTCTTGCTATGTTTATAAACAGTGCAAAAATTCATTTTGCATCCTTGGCATTTTGTGTGATCAAAATGCCAGATTACTCTAAAGAGTAAATCTATCATACAGTCTTCAAAGACAAAAAAAAAAAAGGGGGGGGGGGAGAAAAAAAAAAGGAAAAAAAAGAACTTACGTACATGGATAGAAAATACCAATTTCTACCTTTCCTCTGCAAAGCAACCCCCCCCCCCCAAGTTAATAAATCTTCCATGCTTCCTATGGTACAAAATAATGGTTATCTCTTTAATTTGATTTATTTTATTATATAAGCAAGCCACTAAGGATGGAGCTGCTAGCCGTGATAGTAATATTACTCCCCCCCCCCCCCCCCCCCCCCCCCCAACAAATCCCAAAACACTTCTGGTCAATGCCTCTGGTGTACTGTGGACACCAGACAGGATGAGGGAGTTACAGTTCCTGAGCTGAATCAAGATACATAGTCTAAACATCTTGACTTAGATCTCATTGGTCCTGGATAAATCTGTGATAGGGGATAAAGGAATTTTGCATTTACTACTTYTTCCCAGGGACTTAGAATCAAGTGGTTGTGACCCATAAGAACTATCTATTGGTGCATCGCATGGTCAGTATTCTCTAAAATGTAAACATATTAGAAAAACACATGGGAAAAGCATACTGCAGAAGTTTCAGTAGAAATATTAATAGCATCAAAAAGATTAAATTTCTTATAAATGATAATATTCTATTCAGTAGTAACACTTCAGAAAAGAATTCTTGGATTCGTGACAGTGATAAAAGGATCTTAGGAAATTAACAGAAGAAAATTTCTTAAACTTGTTATGGATTCCTTTCCCAGAACTTGTCTGAAGCAGTCACAACTGTATAAACCTCAGTGGATCTAACTGGAGAATTTAGGTGCGCTCTCGTGACAACAGTTTAGTTTTCAGTGGCTGATGCTGTTCTGTTCTGATTTCTTGCCTTTGGCAGGAGACTTTAATGGAAGATGTTGCAGAATGTGCAAGAAGTTGTCAATATTGGCATTCTAAGGCTGGTTAGGAGATTGACTAGCAGGTGTTTTGAAACACATCTGCCAGCTGTTTTTCACCTTTCTCACCACATTCATTCTTGCATTCTGAGAGGTCTTAACAATTTCTTATTGCCTTCTTGGAAGGATGTCAGAGCTATGGTGAAATTCTGTAGGTGACTGGTAAGGACTTTGGTGTTAACAGAGTATATGGTTTCTACYTCTTCCCCCCTGCACCTCTCACCTAATTTTGATACTTTATTACTTCTCTTGATCTGCCTGAAATTGCTTTTTCAGATCTCTTCTGATTAATTGGAACTAATAATTAAACAGAACAATAGAAAGTCCCAAACTGTATACTTTATACAGAAATAGTAAGGGTGGGAAGAAAAAAAAAAAAAWGAGATCCTTAGTCACCCAGGAAGATGACTGTGGTTTGGTGTTATGGATTTTTCATGATACTAGAATAACATGGGCTGACTTCTTTAAATGGGGGATGAAAACAAATCAGAATTTTATTATTATTTTTTTGAATCCATTCCACTGATTATATATTAGGACAATACATTGATGAACTTTGTAAAGCTGCTTTGTGATTATTTTATCAATTAGTCATGTTAACATAGTGATGCTGTAAGGATGATGGCATTAGTGTGAACACACATTTATTTGTTAGAATTTTTAAAAATATTTCAGAATGGGCTTTAAAAAATATTTTTCTAAGGTTTATTACTTTTTATTAGCAGTTATTTCTAACCTCTTTAGTCTTGCTTAAAAGAATTGTCAGGAAGACTTTGTAATGTGTTTTAACAGAGATATAGTAAGTTGTATGCTTTCATGCTCAATTTATATTAAAACCTAGTTCAAAAAAATTTTTTGTATGCATTCTAAAAAAAGGTTTCTGAAACATATAAGTAGCTTTGTGTGTAGAAAGACACGTTTTCAGTATTTGAAATATATAGACTTAACTTTTTTCAGAAACAAGAAATGAAAAACTGAAACACTATTATCTCCCATGGAGAAATTTGTTTTGTACTAGAGCTGATGCCTGGATCTAAAATTTCTTGCTTCTTTCTATTGCAAGACTCCATGTACTGTTCTTTAATTGTAAACATTTTAGCAGAAATCTTCCATGCTTATGTTCTCTCCCCCTTCCTTTTATGTGTGTCTTGGAGAAAGTAGTGTAGCCATTTATCAGAGTAAAACTGTCATACGAAATTTCCTACTTTTAAAAATTAAGAGTTATCAGGAAAGTGTTTTACTTCAGACTAACTCTAGAACTGTCACGATTTGGAGCCGGACAAGAGATATCTCTTCTTTCCCTGAAAACCTTGCCAGTTTTGACCAAGTAATGGGTAGAGATGCTCCACGTTTGTTCATGCACTGAAGAAGTCATCCAGGGCTTCCCCATACTTGGACCAAACTTGACTTTGTGTTGCGAGGCTGCTGGTGACCAGTGATGGAGCTCCTGAGAAGCACCAAGAAAACTGAGTGCCGCACCTCCTTCTCCTCAACAAAATATCATTTAGCCTAAGAAGGGGTTCACTTAGCTCTGAAAAAAGACAACCTCATGAGCATTTGCATTTTTGTCTCTCCTGTCCTTCCTGACAATGATTCTGCATGTTCTGCAGCCATTATTATTGATCAAATCCTTATATCGCTGTCTTGGGAGCTTGGCAAGCATATTCCTTCCATTTTATTGATGGGATATGAGAGGTTTTACAGTTGAGAATAGAAACCTGTGTCCCTAATATGATCTCCTTAAGCCCCCTTAGCTAGCTTGTTGGAATGTAGTGAATGTATACGTGTAGTTTTTGGTATCTAGTATCTAGACAAGACTACTCTTGCCTGCTCCCTAGAAATCAACAAATAAATTAATACAACGTTAACAGTAACTTGCATGCAGCAGTTGTAACTCTGCTGCTGACCTGCCATATCCCTTTCTGCTCTTAGGTCTAAGGGTATTGGCCAGCAGCTGCTTACGTAGCTGGCCAAGTGGCTGCGCTTATGAAGAATAATGGGGTGATGCAGCTTTTATCGGGTAGAGGTATACTAAACACTTGTAAGACTTGAGCCAGGCAAATGGCCGTATTACTAAGTTCATACATGTATATAGTGATTTATTTTGTCTTATAAAACAGCTAAAACCTGGAAATTCTCCTTCCCGAAACAATACAGGGCTGAGATACTTCAACGTGTTTAAGCTTCAGCAGAAAATGAGAATTAATAGGTGTATTTGAAAGAGCAGCTCTTCAATTTCTTTGCTGTTGTACACTGATCATAAATACAAACTGAATTACAGTGTAATGATTGCTTATATTTCCTTTTTTTAGGACACAAAGGACGCTTTTACGTGATAGAATGGATGAACAGTCACAAGGCATGCAGGGACCCACAGCTCCACCGTTTCAGCCACAGGTAACTTCCTTTTTTTTTTTCCAAACAGTTACTCAAGAGTAGGTGCTAGTGTTTCTTAAATAGAAAGAGACAAGATAGAAAATATTAATTCCTGTGGGAGAAGAAGCTTTAAAGAGATATAATGTCATTTTTGTGATCTTGAAATTCAGTGAATAGCAGCCCCATATTTCATATAAAAGAATTATAATATTTATTTTTTTTTTGCCTCCTGCTACTTCCCCAACTGGGAGGGGTTGGAGTGAGATGCAGAAGTGAAAGCAGTTTTCCTGAGAGATGGTAAGCTGTTAGACGCTATGTGCTTCAAAATTTTATCAGAGTTACCCTGTTTATTTCAGCCTATTCCTTTCAGTCTTCTCTTCTTACAACTCCCAGTGGTGATACTATGTGAATTAGAGCCATTCCATGTTGAAACTGGGCAAGAGGAATTCCTGGTTGCTGTAGTCTTGTTAGAAAGAAGATGCATGAGAAATTTAATCTTTGGATATGTGTTGATGTTGTGAAACAAAGGATGAAGATTATCTGATGAGAGAGTATATTGGGATATTGCTTTTTAACATTTTCAGAAGATAATTCTTTGAAGAAAGTTTTAAGATCCTTTGGAAGAATGCCCTGCAATATTTGCTGTGATGACCATCCCAAACTAAAAGCTGGACAGTTCTTTACAAAGCTGGCACCTAATTTTGTAATTTTCTTGTTAACAGCATAGGTGATAGGGCAATTTGTGCCCTTTATTTTACAAAAATAAAGGTGAAAGTTTGCATAGTTAATGAGTTTACAATAACCAGCTTTCTCTAGCTCCAGTGTTGGTATTGGAGCATTATGATAATAAAAATCTGGATTTAACAGCAATTTATACCAGTGCAGAACAACTACAAATTTAAGATGAATATGTACCTATGCATACAAATGTTTTGAGAAAATAAATATGTAATTTCAAAACAAAAAGAGAACTGAAAATTCATATTATGAATTTTTTTAAAGGGTCACCACTGTTACAGATTTGTCTTTTTTGACCAAATAGAATCGGGACACAGTTGTTCAAGGCTTTTTTTATTTATGGGGAAACTTCCTGTTGTTTTTGTTTGCTGACTACAAACAGGTGTCATATTTCCTCATCTCTCAAATGCTCTATGAAGAGCATTTGAATATCAGTTTCTGATGTACAGAATTGACTTTTTGAGGACTGCTTCAATTTAGGACCGTTGCTTTAACCTATGCATTCAGTTTATGAATTAATACTAGTGAAATATGCTTCTCATTTTAATGTTCCAAGTAATATGGATCATCTTCATGTTACTTGCAGATACCCCATTTTCTTTGCAGTAACATAAGAGCAGACCCAGAAGCAATTGTACTCTAATCAACAAGGCACTCCTACAAAAAAAACTAATGTTTATTCTCAGCTTTGGTTAACTAGCAACCATTTAAAAAAAAATCTGTGCTATTATTCTTTTTTTTAAAATAAATTACTGTGTAAACTACACTATACACAATTCTCTTATTTATTTCCCCCCCTTTTTTTTTCTTGACACTTAAGATTTGGATTTATGGTTCTGAGCTGGTCTTGCATCAGAATATCGACTATTTTGCATTTCAAGGCATAAAGAGCAAAGGGGAACAAGCATACTCGGTTAGACATTATTTTAATATTACTCTGGCAATATGACTCTCAGTGACATTTTCATCTTGTTAACTCCAATTATTTTTCCTTTGAGCCAGATAGCCACTTTAATTCTTATGGWTTTCCTTTACTTTTGTAGCATATAACGAAAACAAATTAGGACAAATATTTTTATAGTGAAAAGAAATTCTTATAAATACAAGTTAATTACTGCTTACTGTTTCAAATCATGATGATGGCTACTGTACCTGATTCCTGATGGTTTTAGGAGAAGCAAGAACTGGAATAGAAAACACAGGAGAATATGAGCAAGAGGCGAGATAATGGTTCAGGAAGAATTGTGTGTTAGAGAGTTGGTTGAACCTGTGAAGCTCTTCCAATTGTATAGATTTATGTTCTAATCCGTAGCAAAATAAATTACCCTAACAACTGAAAATTGTTAATGAGGAACACAAAAATGTTTAGCCAAATAGTGTAGTGGCTCAGTCCCAATTAATTTGGAAGCACCATTTCATATTCAAACTGTACAATATGATACAGAGCAGTTAATTTTATAAAAAAGAATTTCTGTTATCCATTGAGATGTTGGACCTAAACTTTGCATCCAGACTTAGGAATCTTGCAGCCTGGCCAAAAAAATCTTTGTGTTTAGGCATTTATTTGGTGGCATACTCTTCTAAAAATTACTGTATTGTACTGCTGGACACTACAGTACTTGCATAATGATTTTAAGGTGCAGAACTAAATGAAACTTGAGTAGGTAGTTTAGGCTTATACTTGGTTACTTAGAAGTTCATTTTCTATTTGGAATTAAGTGCCTGACATCTATGTCATAGTGTTCCAACTTTGCAGAAAAGAAACTATACTTCAAGAACATTTTGCAGATAGAAGGTTTGGCAATTCTTAGACGCTGTACAAAGGATTATAGAAGAAGGCGGAACAATATGAATGGTGTCTGATACGGTAAACTTCAAATTTTAGAACCTCTTCAAGAGCAGAACTGGAGCTTTTTAGCATCTGAGCAGAGAAAAATGTGGCCTGTTACCAACCCTGATAAATCAAACACAGAAGTCTGATACAATGGATGATTATGCCTTCGCTGATGAACGTTTTAGTAGAATTCTTCAGCTAAATGGTTAAAAAGTGTTGACATACAATTTATTGTTCCTAAGCTTCATAGCTATATCACTGAGATAAAGAAGAACAATTCCTGTTTTTACGTTACTTCATTATATTCTCTATGACATCTGCTGCTGTGAAGTTTAGGATATAGTCTGTTTCCCATGAATCTTGTTTAATTGTGTGACAGTTGCTAAACAACTGCATTTTGGTAGCTTTGATTAGAAGTAATGAATAGCGGAGAAAAAAACTGGGCATGCAGTAAGGTTTTCTGTACTCTGCTAATTAAATGAAGTACTCAAGAAAAATTACGACTCCATGTAATACTTCCTGCAAGTTTCATTCATTTGGCAAAATTGAGTGTCTTGGCTTCCGCTACTGCATCAGCTAAGGGTTTTAAACTGCATCTTTGTGTAGCAAGGGGGTTGCATCCGATTATGTCCTTAAGATTCCACTGAGAAAACTCTTTAAACATCTTTAAATTACCAGCTCTTCATATCCAGCAGCAATCTTGTTGGTGGGCAATTTTGGGTACACATTCGAARGTGTGGGAGTGAATTGGATACCAAAATTTTACTGACTGTCAAAGAGTCATAGGCTTCCARATACTAGGACTGGATCCAAAGTCCGTCTAGTTTAGTATCTTTCTAATAGTGCTTTGAGAAGCATAATAATACTGTGTATTCACAGAAACAGACACAAACAAATGTATACGTGCATGACTGTATGTAACTCCTAACTTTAGTAATTGGCAGCTTAGACCCTTCCTAAGTTTGGAGTTGAATCTGGACCATCATGTTTCATATCAATGAATAGTTCTATAGTACATGAATTTATCAATCTGTTTTTAAACCCGTCTCTACTTTGGCTTCTGCAGTTTCAGATGGCAGCAAGTTCCACAACTTAATACTGCATTTGGTGGGGTGTGTGTGTTTGTGTGTGTGTATTTTTTTTCTCCTCTTTACTTTTTTTCAGTTTCTTAGAACTTTATTATGTATCCCTTATTGTTTATTTTCTAAGTTGAAGAGCCATAGTTTATCAAGTCTTTTTTCTTATACAGAAGCCATTGCATATCTCTTCTCAGCCTTGCTATTCTGCTCTGTACATTTTCTAGTTCTCTTGTATTTCTCTAAAATGAGTGATCAGAACTATGTGCACCATTCAGGGAGCACACAATAGATCTAGCACACAATAGACTTCAGTGAGATAGTTGTTTTCCATTTCATTTGAATTCTTTTTCTAAAAATGTCTAGCTTTCTATTTGACGGTCACTGGACAGTCAACTTAACTTTTCAAGGAAGTATTTCGCCAGTATTTTGAGGCTCCCTTTCCTATGTGGTAATAGCTAATTTGAAAATCATGATTCTCTGTCTTCAGGGTTTTATTTATCACAGTGTTTCTGATTACTAACCTTAGGATTTGATTTGTTATATATATTGAATAATAGTTTTCTTTGGGATTTCACTGGTAACTTCTCTGAGGAAAAACACTTATTCCTGCTGCTGTTTCTCATCTTACAGCTGGTTATTCAGCTGGTCAATGTTCTCTTTTAACCTGTGAGAACTTAGTTGATAGCTTAAGAATCCTTACGTAAGTCACTTGGTTGAAAAATCTGTGAAAATGCACGTTGTTATTTCTTCAGCGGAAAAGCCTAATTAGGAAATACCTGTCCCGTTCTACTCTTGTCTGTTTAGTAGAATCTCTAAATAGCTGCAGTTCAGCTTTGGCTGTGTTTAAAACTGAATTTGTGAATAATTAAAAAAAATAAATATATATATTTTTAAATCCAGATCACTTCTTTGCCACACAGGTAAGGGAGCAGTGCTGAGGAGCTTGTGGTGGGAGCAAGGACCTGCTGAAAAGGCGTTGTCACTGGAGAAACCAATGCGTGCTGCATGCTAGCCTCACTGTATGATAGGATATTTTGGCGAGTAAGGGCCTATTGGTTTCTTCAGTGGTTTCTAATAGATTTTGTGAGGCCAGCTGTCTTTTTGCATGCCTCCTTTGATCAGTGCTGAAGTGCATTGGTATTTTTATGGCACATCAGATGCTTTTGAAAATTTTAATGTCCAATATAGTAGGAATTGCATGTAAATCCGAATGTTCTTGGAAAAGCACTGAATTAGCACCTCTCTTGAGAGATCCGGCTAATCCAAGAGCTACTGTCTGCCGTAGACTATCACAAGTTGACTGCGTATCAGAGGTTAACTGTGCCTGCCCTGTACTGCTGCGGCCTTTTGACCAAGCTGTGCTTTCCTTCACTCACAGCTCTCTGCAAACTCGTATACCAGCACTTTTCTTAGACTGAAACYAATCTGAAAATGGGCATTATGGTTTCTGTTGAAGATTGTAATCATTTAGATGTCATACAAATGAGCTCTTCAAGTGTTGATTAATTAATTAGTGTATTAGGTTGTTTGTCTTAATGCTTTCTACTAGAAATTATAAACTGAAGTTTTATTGTCTACCCCCCTCCTGTTTCTTCTGTGCTCAAGATTACATTTGAATATATAGCTGACAAATATAATTTACAGAAGTCTATTCAGAGCAAAAAAGAGAATAATATTCTGTTACAGTTTTTAGTACATTGCTTGCCTGGAAGTTTAAAAAATGGATCAGAAAAGAGAAAGCAACTCTTTGATCGTTTTAATGTTGTAAGATAGCTCTTTCATGGAAATTGTAGTATTCTATGTGGCCACTGATTTACTCAGTGAATAAAATGTAATGTGATCGTTAGTGAAGTGTATATAATCTGCTCTGTTACGGTCTCAGACCGAAGGAAACCTTTATCCTGCGCAAGCTTATTTCTCTACAAATTGCGCCGTGGCTAGGAGAGACCCCGTGGTAGCTGGAGATGTGCAGCTATGCTGCTTCTCACGTCAGCTCTCCACATCTAAAGTGTGTGACAGGACAAGGGAGCAGATGAGACAAGCTGTCACTCAGCCACGCTGCCCTTTGAAGAAAGGCCATGGGGGGGAAAAGGTGCCGCAAATGGGCTGTGAAGTTTACATACACTGCCCACTGTTAAACAGATTACCTCTAATGAAGTGTCTAATGCTCAGGCCATATCAGCCTAATCCTTGGTGGCAGTTCATCCCTCAACTGCCAAAAAACACCGCCCTCTGGCCCCCTCTCGCCACTCTGGCCGCCAAGCACAGGGAGGTGCCCGGTCTTAATAAAGCAAGACAGTGTGTGATCTGACATGCAAATGTAGGTCATTGCATATGTAAATGTGTGATTACAAACCTGCATGCCAAAACACATTAGCGAGACTTTGCTCTCAGCATGTGGTTGTCACACTGCCTTAGTAGTTTACGCTAATATTTGTCAAGTTACTGTGCAGACAGAGGCAGCAACTCCCAGTTCAAACGGGAAGTACACAATACTTTTTAAATATAGCCTGTTTAAAGAATCTGTACCTTACAGCTCTGCATAATGAGTTTAAAATCTTAAGAGTGATGTGCGATTTTGGATGTTTCCCCTAAAAACCCTATAAATACCTGATTAAGCTAGGCCCTTCATTTTAGAATGCACTCTAGCATTAACGTAGCATTGCTTCTATCAAAATAAGAGAGCGTTCTAATAATTTGGTTTCTGGAACAACAGAAGAATATATAAAAATATATTGCATAGCTACTGTAGTATCCACTTAAAATACTGTATCATGCAAGTTGATCCTTGATTATCTCTGTTTTTTGAGTGGAGGAAGCTAAGACGTAAAAAGGAAAAATGGCAAAGGAAGGCTTGATGGGATTTCACTTCTGCTGTATCTCAGACTCCTGATAAGTTGAAAACTTTTTTTTTTTAAATGCATCTCAACATTTTATGATTAAGTTTTCACTCCAAGAAGAGTATAGTAGATGCTTTCTTTAGTCTTGTGACTAGTCTGGGACAGTTTTGGTTTTAATACATTTGAATAAAACAAGTTTAATAATTTAAAACATTCTTTCAAATACTTGTGTATCTTTACACTCGCATGACTGTCTTATTAACTTAAATTTAACATTAAAGTTGTATGCTAGTTTCTATAGGCTCGGGACTGTAGTTCAGGATCTGATTGTAGTTAGTGCATCTGCTTCTGTAAGTGACACAAACTTCTTTCTAACATCTTAATTTTAGAAAGCGTTGCGACCTGACATGGGCTATAATACGCTTGCCAACTTCCGAATAGAGAAGAAGATTGGCCGTGGGCAGTTCAGTGAAGTTTACAGAGCAACCTGCCTGTTGGATGGGGTACCAGTAGCACTGAAAAAGGTTCAGGTAAGGATGTCTTTTTGTTTGAAGCACCAGCTAAGTAGAAGCTTAATAGTAATATATAAATATTTAAAAAGATTTGCTGTAATTCAGTTTAAAAGGTAAACATTATTTGGACTTCATCTTAATTTCCTAGTACCTAGATGCTAAGCATTGAGAAATTCATTAAGAGCTTTGAAAATTCATGACATAGCTTTTGTGTAATATTGCACAAACTGATTTTTTTTGTAGCTCACTTTTTCAGGTAGTGAATATACTCTAAAAGTGCATACATCAAAGAAGGTGCATATGTAATCAAAGTCATGATAATTGAAATGAATTACTGTTTCAAAAGACTGAAAATTACCTGAAACAAGTATAAGTCAGAAAAGAACTATGCCTGGAGCTATAGCTCTGTTGCCTTTTAGACTATAAGATACAACTGAGTTCATATTACCAAGTTCATGAATAATAAATCTATGTGTGTGGGACCTGAGTTAGTAATTAAACGCAAGTACACTGTGGAATTAAGTGAATTGCATGGGTCAAAATTTGTGTGTGCTTGAGGGCCCTGATTATTTCCATGATTCACAGCTTAAATGGGAGAAAAAACAGCGGTTTTATGGCAGAAGATAGAAGAGCGGCAAATCGTTTGAGTTTAAGGCAGCCAAGAAACATGATGTCCCTGTAAATTTCAGCATAAGAAATGAGGATGGCTGATTCTTTGCTCAGATACCTTGTCATTGCAGTAAATTTTAATATTTTCACCAGAACTGCCATTTTAAATGGAAAACTCTCTTGGTTTTTTGGTCACCCAGGCAAAAGACAACTCGATCTAAGCCTATGTTCAGTAGTATTTCCATTTTCTTTTTGCTTTGTTAGAAGCTGCTCAGAGATGTTTGTTTATAAGACAATTATACTTTAAAAAATTTTCCACTGGAATTGCTTTGGAAATTCATTGATTTGTTTAGTTTCAAAATTGAAACTAAAATTTTAGTTTCAGTTCTGATCTCTTGAGAGAGATTTAGCAGACTATTTGAAGTTTCATTGCTGCCAGTCCTGAAGGGTGCTGCTTTTTTTTTTTTTTTAACTTGTATATTGCAAAACCATGTACATAACATTTCAGAGACTCTTGCTAGCRTTTCTCAATTTTAACCATTTTCTTTTTGCTGCACTAACGCATGCTGTGTTAGTTTCTCTGTCGTATCCCGACTTGCTATTCTGTTTCTGTGATTTCCTGTGCTCTGCAGCACCAGGAGGCAGGGCTAGACCTGGAAATGATTTTAAAAAAAAAAAAAAAAAGAGAGAGAGACTTGGTTCTCCCTTCTGGGAAAACTGCCAGAAATATACTACTTCAAAAGCTGAAATACGTTCTAAGAACTTTGATCAACGGTCTTAAAACATTAGGCTAATTCTTCCTTCATTTACAGTGCRTGAGAAACCAAAAAGGTCAAATGTGACTTGAAATTCATGTCAATTAAGGGGGCTGTGGAATGCCTTGGTACTTGACGGAAAATCATAAAGTCCAGCCTATCAGTGTTCTAACTATGAAATTTTTATAACAGTGTTTTCATTAAGAATACTGAGGCATTATAATGTATACTCTTACAGAGCTTTGAAAGTCAGTATGCGTAGCTGAATTCTTACATGTCAGACTTCCTCATTTGACGAAAGTCTTTCCATCCCATGGAGAAGGCATCACGCTGTCCATATACCAGTGTAAAGTGATGGTTTCTATTGCATCAAAGCCTTCTTTTTCAACCATTTGATAAACTTCTAAGGATTTACCTGGTTGTTAGTAGCAAATGGGGTAAAGAGCTGTAGATCTCCCAAATGACTTTATCCTGACGCAGTGCTCTAATTGCCTTAAGGTATTCAAATATGCTGTAGTGTTTTTTTTTTCTTTTTTCCCCTCTTGAATGTTATTGACTAATGCATGTCAGGAGGAACTGTTTGCTGTGGTCTGTGAAAATAATAATCCATATAAAGGCTGGATCTAGGTAGAAGACAGTATTATCTGAACAGGAAGTGAGATTTGGATGACCTATGGGGTAAAGAAGAAAAATACTAAGAGTACTATGATATATCACCTAGAGTTCCAATGGATGGTGGCAGCACTGACCGTGCTTTGGCAGAGCCATTTCAGCTTGCATAGCTGACATCTAAAGCTGTTTCATAATGGGACAGAATACCAAACCATTACTGTATTTCTGTGACGTTCCCTGTACTTCCCTAGAAGTATATTTTTATATAGTGACTGTACTTAATTTTACTATAAATATACTTTAATACGTATTTCTCTTCTGGTGAGAAGTGACTGCCTTTTGGGGGAGCTTTTTCAGATTTGCTCTTTTTTTCTTTTTCTTTTTCCTTTTTTTTTTTTTATTTTTGTACAACATCTTTCATGTAAACTGTGTCCAAAGTTAACAAGTAGACATGTAGAAACAAACAAAAACCCCTCCACCCACCTTTTTTTTGTTTTTTTTTTTTTTTTTTTTTTTTTTTTTTTTTTTTTTTTTTTTAATTTCAGTCATGCTTCCTTTTATTCAAATCAAAATAATGTTTTTTTTTTTTTCCTGATCCTCATTAATGTAAGCTCAGCATTGACAAAACAGACTAGGAATACTTATTTCTGTCATGTGAGGGACACTGTGTTCTCTGTATTTTAGGCCTGTGCCTGGGCATTGTTTTGGTCTGTTTTCCACATCTCCACACTGAGCCAGCATCTCTAAATCCTGTACTTTGTGTTAAGTAATGTAAATGAGTTCTGGACTTCTCTCTGCTTTTCCATCTTCTGCCCATTTTCATCTCAACTACTGTCTGCCTTCCTCTCTGATCTTGCAAGTCTCATTTTCCCTCCGATTTGTTTTTCTGGCTGGCTTGGATCTATCTCCAGTCTCTTTCTGTGCATTCTGTCAGTGGCTCTCTACCAAACCCCACTGTTTGTTTTTGCCTTCGAGGTCTGGTGTGACTTGCCATCGTTCTTCAGTTACGCTCTCTTAAGCAGTTACAAGACATCAAGCCGTTCTTTGTTCCACAAGGATTGCCAGTTTTGATTGCTTGTGAAGCTTTCCAATGAGAGTGTTTATTTTTTTGCTATTAAAATTTTATTTGGCTGAAGTATGTACAATATTGATAAATGTTATATTAAAGTGTACAGAATGTGTATTTGTGGAACTTGAGCAGAAGCAAGTGGCAATAAGATGCTGTGGGAGGAAGGACAAGCAGATGGTGACAGAAACTGCTCTTTCTGAGTTTGTAGTTGCTGCTGAGTCCAGATGACATGAAGTAGTATTCTTCATTAGGTTTCCTGTCAGATATGTAGCAGGGTGAAGACTATTATAATTTGCAGTTTCTTACTAGAACTGTAACCAGCAGAATACACAAAATAGTATGTTTGGTCTTTTCTTCCAGTTGTACCCTATGTGCTTCATCCCCCTGTGTATGATTTGCCTTCTTGCAACTAGTGAAGTAATACTAATATTATATTCTCACTACATATTATATACTCTTTCCCATGGAAACATATTTTTGAGATGCTGTTGAAATATTACCTAAATAAAACCAGAATCAAAAACTACCACTTTCATTAATGTTTAAGCTACCCTTAGTCAAAGAGATGTCAGAAAAATTGGCCACAGATAAACTATGAATGTAGAAGCCTAAACTGGAAGTTAGATAATTTTCTTAACATGTGTTAAGTTTGTGGTCCAGATTCCGCTGACTAGACCTAGGCAAGAAACAGCACATCTCTACTGCTGCCACTGTAAATAATCCTTGCAGCAGAGCCTTGAGCACTATCATATGTCCTTCTGTGCAATGAAACCTAATGGTAACTTAGAAGGGGAATGTAAGCAACCACTAGATACCAAAATGAACTTTCTCAGACCATCTTTAAGGGACAAAAACACTCAGCTATCAGTGAGTGAATAACTCTGGTAAACAGTTACTTTCTCTCTCTCTCTCTCTCTCTCTCTCTCTCTGATCTCTCAGTCCTGATTCTTGCCAGAGATCTACAAAATGCCTTTCAAAACCAAGACTAGGTATTAAAATTCAGAAAACTGCATGTAACCAAAACAGTGGCTTCAGAGATTGGTTTTATGGCACATAGGAAGATCATACCTCCTTCCCCAGTCTTTGTCCCGCAGAGTACCATCTACTTGTCATTCCCGATGAGTTAGGTTATGAAACACTTAATCACCTCCCCACCTTTCTTTAGCCCCACTTTTTAACTGCCTGTTTAACATCCGTGGGTACAGCCCACCTTTTCTTTCAAAGATGTTAGATTTTGAGCAACAGTTCTCTTGTTTTTTGGCTTTGTGAGATGCTCCACCTATTTCAGACCTAAAGAAAGACTTCCGAGTCTGAAAACCCTTGTAAGGGCTATTAGCAGTAAAGCCTTTTGTTGGACTAAGCCTTTGTCCTTAAATGATCACAGCTATGGCAAATCAGCTAATCATTTAATGATCAGCTGAAGCATCATAATGAAGGCAAGTCCCTAAGTTGTCACATCACCAAATAAATTCCTGCCAGTGTGAACTGTGAGATTGGTGTTAACTTAAAAGCATATGGGTTAAAATGGTTTATTTTTTAGAATATAACATGGGAGTTGTAAATATCTAAAGTCAGTGACTGTAAGGGTATAGGAGTTCACTTTAAGCTGTGTGTTTTTTTTTTTTAAGTAAACCTTTGCTACTCACAATATTATGTGGAAGTGCATATTTTCACAAAACTCCAGATTCATTTTAATTCTGCTTTGCATTGTTCTGTATTTCCTTGCCTTTCATTCCAGAAGTGGAGACCCTATGTTAGAGGATCAAACAATGAATCCTTTTATCTAGCACTTTATATTCATTATTCATTGTGCATTGTCAGTGGATTGTTGCTTGGGGCTTGATTTRGAGATAATTAATCGTAGGAAAGCACTTGTAATTTCACACTTTATGAAACACCGTTGTCTCAATATAGCAGTGCTGTAGTGGCAAAATACTGAATAGCAAAAATTAGCATTAAGGTATCATAACTCTTAATATTTATGTTCTATTGGTCTTTATTTTGCTTATTTGTATGCAGATTTATCTTGCAACAGTCATGTTCATGTTTTGCTGATGAAATAAGTTTTGTTAAGGTATTTTCAGTTTATACAGAATTTTAAACAAATACTTTTGTTTTATGGGTTGAATTGCCATTTAAATGGTGAGATTAAAAAGTCCTTTATCCCTCTAATATCAAAGAGGAAATCTTGGAAAARCACTGGACTTTAGAGCATGAGGAACCAAGTCAGCTCCCAACTTGGCGTGTTCTGAAAGTGGTAGTTTGAGGTTAACGTTCGAAGTTAACACTGCTGCATTCATTTGACTTCAGAAGTTAAGTTAAATTGGTAGTTGGTAATTGATCAAATATGTTCTGTGCTTGGAAGCTATGGCTCGGTGTATTCCATCTGGCGGTCAAATGGTTTTAAAACTTTCTGCTATTGTGTGCGCACGGCTCTCTAGGAACTCTAGCTGCTAGCGTGCCTCTATGTAAGAAACATATTCAGGATGTTGATTTCATGTTTTGCAATCTTTTTGTTTGGGTAACACATCTGCATAGGAAACGGTTTGTGTTCTGTATCTTACAAAAGCTTACAAACTATTCTAAATATTGATGTTTCTTGATAGTTCTTACAATGGATATTTCTAAAATGCTGAAAGAATACAGTTGTAATCCATTCTGACATACAGGTACTAGAGAAATGATTCAGTGCAAAGTTACCAGAAATCCCTGAGTTGCATAGCACACTGTAAGAGTATTTTTGAAGAAGTACCAATGTTTGCTTATCCTTCTAATCTTCCTTTGATATTTGCTATTGATTACAGTGGGAGATGGAATACTAAGCTAAACGGACACTTTGTTTAACCTAGTTTACTGTTTCTGCATCTCTCTCTAGAAACAGAAAACATGTTTGATGTATTTATTGGTTTATTTTAAGTCCTGGCAAAAAAATCAGAATTTTGGAAGGACTTTAAAAGGTCCTCTTAAGTCTCTGTAGCTGTATTTGGATAACTGGTTTAGGAATTTCACAGTACATGCCAAGTAGGGTATGGTGCTTACAATGACATTTTTGATTATGCTCTGTGAAAACTGATGCACAAAAAAATTTAGTATCACTTCTGCTTATTATTAGGTTTTCTACAGCAAACGTAATTACTCTGTAGAAATGTTAATCTTATCATAGCCCTCAAAAATAGAAATTAGGGAAAATAATTAAAATTTTTATTAAAAGCTGTAGTATTACACTGTGCAATTTGTGTGGGCTAGAGAAGCACACGCCCAGCCTGATTTACCCTGTGATCCTGACCTTATAAGTGGAGCCAAAAATTAGAACTTATTGTTAGTCTAATTAATGTCCTAACAGTCTAATCAAAATGCAGCAGTTATTATTATTAGCCAATTACAGTGATGCTGATGCTTGTAGTCCAGTTACTGCTAGTTCCCAGTAGCTGATAAACACAAATTTCCTCCTATCTACCCCATTCATGCTCACCCTTCCAGTGTGGTGTTATGTAAATCATCAGTGTCCTGAGCCCTTCACTGGAGGAAGGTGTTGATGGTGGGAGCTGCTTCCTCCTTGGCTGTGCATCTACTTGGGATTATACTATGGGCTTTCAAGCAGTCAGTTGCTAATGCTTCTTACTGGTCCAAAAGTTTACTGATGTGGATCACTTAGGTTTTGTTAGACTTTTACCATATCTGGTATAGTTTCCTTAAGGTAAGACCATATAATTGCACAAAGCTGAGCTGAAGCTAAAAACAGGTGAGGCATTAGACACCTGACTGTAACGGTGTTGGTAAAGGTGAGTCATCCAGTCGCTAGGCATGTGCTGCAACAGCTAAACCAGGCTGAAAAATAAGTTTGGGCTAGGACAAGTCGAGACAAAACCCGACGAGTCCTTAGGCATTGCATTGCTGTGCCAGGATGAGACCTGCGGCCACCGAGAGCAATGGTGACCGTGCTGGCTGAGCGCACAGGGCTGCCCAGTGCACGTGTCAGGTACTTGTGTGTTGTGCACGCTGGGGAGGGATGGAGTATGAGCTGACCTTTCAGGTTGGTTTGCTGAGTAATGTCACCTGAAGATGAGATAAGTCTTTTTTGCAAAGCTACTAAGCTGTTAAAGTTAGAGTGGAAATACTGACATAACTTGATATCATTATGTTAATGGCCAGTCTACAGTAAACCACAAACAAAGGACAATGTCTCCTGCGTGATAATCTGGTTTCCTGGAATTCCTGAAAACCATCATTCTAATAGTTACCAGGTGCTATATGTAATTTTGATATACACTTGAAAGGATGTTCTTAAACTTCTAAAATCTTTTATTGTGGCTTCCATTTTTCAGTGTAAGATGTTCTTCAGTGCTGAGTCATCTGGTGATGAAGTGTGATTTTTTTCATTTGTTTGTTTGCTTGTTCTGTTTATCCTAGTCTCCTTGAGAGCTGATGTGGCAGAATATACRGTAGGTGCCTCTGATCTGAAATGGAGCAGTTCTGCACAATGGAAAGAAAATCTATTGAGAAAGAGAACCTGCAAGCAGTTTGAATGTGAAGAGGTTAGATATTCTTCAGAGGCTGAAGTTTCCCCCACTCCCCCTGCAATCTTGTGGTTGAAGGAGGTTTATGTCTGTGAAATTGAAATTCTGGATTTCTGGGAGATATTTGCGTTCTTTCCAGGTCAGGTTTTGGTTAAAATCCAACTGAGAACCTGAAAAATTGTATAACTTGAATCTTCAGAGTATCTTGCTTAGTGTTTGTAAGCATCAAAAAAGACTCAGTTTTTCTGTGTTGCATTATTTTATTCAAATAGTTTTTGAAATATTCACTTTAGCTGAAGCTGTGACAGGTTTGCGACTCTCCTGTATGAAGAATAGCAAAAATCTAGAGGGTCACGTTTATAAAACTTAAGTCTGACCTTTCCTGAGAGCAGCTGTAGTCTTAGCCTAGTGGAGACTCTTAGACTGTTTAATAACAAATTAGAAGTACCGAGAATACCAGTACTCAGAAGACTCAAACAAAGTTTTTTCTTTTTCTTTCCTGGGGTCCCTTGATCCTGGATCTCTTACAGTCCCAAATGTAGGGCTTTCTCAGAGGAATAACAAAACAACAAAAATAGAGGTATCAATTTATGTCCTTAATCAGAGGCATAGCTTATGAAAAATTTGCTACCAAATTTCCTTGTTCAGGTGTGTTGGCAAATACTCCTAATACAGATGCAGTTAGTATGCCTCTTCCCCTCCCTCCTCCCAATAAGGTAAAGTAATTTAAACATAATAGGCTGTAACTCCTGGCAATTACAGGGATAGTTGTCCCTGTTTTCATGTCTAAAGTGTGCACGCAGATGTAGGGCATAATAGTTCACCTGGGATGGAGTTTGAGTTTCCCTTTCTTTGAGCGAGCCCTATATGCCAGCCGTCCGCATCCATCTGGGGCTCGGAATAGGCGGTTCATCCATTTTTGTGACTGTGATTAAAGGGGCTTCTTAAAACCATGTGACTTAATTGTACAAATAAAGCAGGCTTCTTAATATTTCACGAATGTGGTGATAGTCTGCACAGACTTTGAGTGCCTGTGTTGCTCTATTCTTTTAAAATTACCCATCTCTGAGAGAAAAAGGAGAACTATGCTAAATACACAATAATAGCATTGTATTTTCCCCTTTTTGGATGCTGATTAGCCTTGGCTTTGAGAATTTTGGAGTATTCATTGTGTCTCTGACACACTGTTGCAAAGGCAAACATCTGCCAAGGCTGGTTATAGGGTTTAGTATGTTGTTAAATATGTAAAATTGCTTAACCAACTGCAAGGGTCTGGCTTGGGTCAAATTGTCCTGTGTTCAAGAACAAAAAGATAAGGATGTATTTCCAGTGTAACCTCAGCAGAGAATTCAAAGTTGTAGTTACTTAGTGTCCTGCGATGTCATTAGAAGGGTTTATGAAACTTGCCTGTGCGTACTTTAAGAGAGTGAGGGAAAAGTAGCAGAAATACCAGGTAAGAGATTTAGGAATTGAAATGGAGTTTACACAGTCCTTAACAGGTGTAAACTACTCTGTTTTTATCACACAACCCCTTGCTCTTGTTTTAAATCTTGAAATTGTGCCTTGGATAACTTCTCAAAATCTTATGAGCAGATAATTCCAGTCAAGTACAATTTTCAGTCTAAAAAATCTGTTTGCAGCTTTGATTCAGGTTCTCGGTTGTTTGGGGTTTGGTATGTCTGCTTGTGAATCTCTGTATAATTTATAAGGAATGTTCTCATCTAATCATTATATGGAAACTTAGCAAAAATGTGAATGAGTTAGTTAACATTGCATACAATATGAGACAGGTAGCGAGGAGGAGGGAAATGTGAATGCCAGGCTGACTCTGTTACTTCGTGCCTGGCTGGTGATCCCCCTAGTAAGTTGTTTCAAAGATCTACTGTGAGAGTTTATTGTAAGGACAGTATTTTATGTGTTATTATGGGGTTTGTTTTCTGTCTGTCCATTTTTTTTGGAATGACTAGTGATTGTCCTACCATTATTCCTGTCCCCTAATTAGGGTATATTCAGAAACCTAAATGAAATTGTGACTGACTTTGGCTGTGATAAACTTGGTGATGCTCATGACTTYAGATCTCCTTCAAGGCATGGCCCTTTAGCTGTCCCTTTTCCCTGCTTCCCACTGCACACTGTCACTGATTCTTTTGGGGAGAGGGGGAGCAAAACTTTCTGCTGGCTGGTCTCTTAGCTCCCAGGAGGGACAGTGATGGTCTCCTGCCTTCCAGTACTTTCTCATTTTATGTGCTGGCTCTAATATTTAGAAGTTTCCTACAAAAACCGTTAGTCCTTCATGACAGTACCAAGTACTAGGACCTCAATCTGTTGTCAAAATGATTAAAGAACAGTGCTTTTTTTTTTTCTTTCTTTTTTTTTTTTTTTTAAATTGTGATTTGAGGTTTGTAACAGATGCAGGCTGTTTCTTCTCTTTCACTATGTGTGTTCCCAACTTTAATTCCTAAACTTTCTTTTCTGTCTTTTCCATCAGTATTGCTTACTTTTTATACTTATACCTAAAATTTTGTGTATAGTACTCTTTTCTTCTGTTACATCTGAGATTGCTTTCTTTCTCAATGTTAGTATTGCTTTCTTGTGACTTAAGCTGCTGTGTTTCTGTTATGTCTCCCTGTCTCCACCTTGAATAGTTACTTCTAGTTTAGTCTGCTTATTTCCCATCATCCTGGCTTTACTCTACACGTAGTTGTGAGATGGTTGATTTCCTTTATTTCTTGCAGAGTAGTTCTGTTTTATTCTTTCTTTACTTCCTCCTCTTTCTTTGTTGTCTTCTTCCTCTCTACAAGTTTGGCTTTTCAATATTTAACTTACAGTTGTCTTTTTCATGAAGTGATTCTTCTGTCTTCTCCAGTGTGGTTTCTCTTATGCCAGACTCAAAGCCAGAAGATTGGATTTCTGAACTGAAGTAGGGGCTAGGCAGCAGCGCACCCTCGGCGAGGGCTCTGCGCTGTGAGCAAAAACTAGCCTCCTGCTTCAGGTGGCTTAAGGAGTGACACTTGGGCTGTGAAGAGCGTCGTGTCCAGTGCCCCCCTCTGCTGGGGTTTGACAGGTCATATGTGGACTTCCTGATTTGCTTGAAGTTTTTGAGGGGAGGATAAGGACTCTTAACTGGGAAAAAAGATTACTGGGGTTAACTTTTTGGAGGAGGCAAAGATGAGATATATTGCAGTGTTATTTTGAGCAGATGGGAGGTGAAAAAAAAAAGAGCAGAGATGCCTAAGCATRAAACACTGTAAGAGTCAAGGTGACGGGTGACAGGTTAGAAATATGGGCTTGAGTAAACAGATTGCAGAACCTAAATTACCTCTTAGCTTACTAAAGAGAAAGAAATGGAAAAGAGAGAGAGAATTGGAGATGATAATGAAGTTTTCATTCTGAGAGAGAGCAAAAATATAGTTATTAAAATAGAAAAGGAAGACAACAGCAAGATAGTAAGAAAGAAGGGTATGCTCAGTATTAAAACTAATCAGTTTGTGATAATGGCACGGCAGGAAGAGGAGAAGAAGCTCTAGTATTTGGATTGGAGCTAATGTGAAGGAAAGATGCTAAAGTATTGTTGCGTATATGAACAGATACACGGAGATGGCAATGAAGTCCTTGGAAAGCTTGTACTTGTTGCCTGTGAAGGGGCTAAAAGAGTTGATGCAGTGAGTTAATACTTTAGCATTAGGAGTATTCTTTTTTATTGCAACATTATGCTTTGCCAGGAAGTGCGATGCTATGAAATAATAATGGTGATTATTCAGTTTGCTATTATTTTATCACTTAATAAAACTGTCTTCTCTCTTGTGTATAGATATTTGATTTAATGGATGCCAAAGCCCGCGCTGATTGCATCAAAGAAATAGATCTTCTTAAGGTAAAAAGAGTTGCTCAGAAAATGTGCAGCCTTCATCAAAATGTATTTTTTTTCCTCATAAACATATTTGAAGAAGTGTCCAGTATTGTCTATGTAGAGTTTTTGTAAGCTTCACTTAAGGTATTTTGTAATTCTTAATTCCTTTAAAAATTAACATCAGAAAGTATTGGAAAATGGGTAACTTCTCAGGTAGAAGTTTTTTTGCTAAAAATACAGTATTGTAGATTAACTAAACGTACTGTGTAAAGTAAAATACTGATTTTTAAAAAAATCTGACTTTACTATTTCAGGTAACAAAAATAGTGTTGTATGATGACAGAAGCTAACCATGCTATCACGCAGATTCATTGAAGCAAAATTCCTTTAAAACTGTAACTTCCAATCGTCATGTTGATCCTAAAATGCCATCATGTTCTTGCAGTCTTGACATGCTTATCTGTAAATGCTTCTCATAAGCACATACTTTTCTGCTGTGATAGATTTTTAGGGTGTTCTTTTTTTGGTCTAAGCAAGGATGTTTCATTTGTCAGTCATAAAAGATAAAGACGTGCTCTACACTGAAACATGCTTTATTATTCTGCCTTCTTAGCAACTGAATCATCCAAATGTAATTAAATATTATGCCTCATTCATTGAAGACAATGAACTGAACATAGTGTTGGAATTGGCTGATGCTGGAGATCTCTCTAGAATGATAAAGGTAGGAATTACTATTTTTAATATTAAAAGCTTTTAATAACTTGTTTGGTTGGCTTTTCAGTCTTCTTGCTTATAACTGGATTGAATGAAATTAAAGGGGCAGAACTTCTGAAGGACAGTGGAGTGTTTACACCCAAGTTTTTTTTGTATGCCCAATGTTGATGCATATGTAAATATGTTTTTAATGGTATTGCCCAGAGTGTAAGTGCAGATGGAAATATAACTAGACTTCAATTGTATTAGCGTTGGGAGAAGAAGAAGAAGAAGCTGTAAAGAAAAGCACTGTTACCACAGTTTAAAACAATTCATTTTTGACTGCTTTCCTGACCTTGGCACAACTGCGTTTTGTGTTTAAAATATTCTGTTTCCTCTATTAGCACTGAAAGCAGAGAAGGCTGGAGTCATAAGGCAGAAAAAGTATTTCTTCTATAATCTTGGGTTCCAACTGTTAACTGCTTTAGCAAACAAAATGATTAAAATGGAAATAACTGCATCATTTTCTAGATTTAATCAAACACTACTATGTCTTTAGACTATCAAATTAAATCTTCTGAAAATATATTTTGTGATTTCATTGAAATCATGTTTAGTAAACTTGTTGATAAGTGGTTGTGCATTATTATAGTGCTTTCTTTTATACTCTTCAAATACTTGTTCTTTAACTAATCAGAGAAATTTGTCCAAGAGCTGCTGTATAAACTTCATATTCTGGAGTTTGCTTAACTTTTAACCGGCATTTTACCTTTCACTTTTTCATCTGACAACCACTTACTGTGTACTCCTACCCTTTTTCTGCTGGGTCTTGGCTGTAGCATGTCCCTTTGGTGTACTTTCTTGTGTACGCACCAGTGTTATTGTTGTCAGCGCAGTGTAACTCTGGGAAGAAAGAACGCTAGCCAGCTAACAGTCTCTCRGCAAACGCAGAACAGCATTTTGCTGGTTCATTTAGGACCTATGTGAATAGAGCATGTTAATTTCTTAATTAATGACTTTTATACTGTGTGGTGTGTGGGTGTTTTTCTTTTCTTCCTTAGCTTTTGAAGAATATTCCCTTCTAAATTGATAATTGTAAGGTAGGACAGTCGAAATTTGCCTCTAAACAGATTGACAGTGTGCTGTTAATATTTATATCCAAATTTGATATTTTTCTTCAGCTCATGAATTATTAATTCTGTGGGCTTACATTTCATAAAACATAAAGGAAGGTTTGTCTTTTCTTTTGAATGTTCAGTTTTGACACAACAGTTATTAATATGAGTGCTCTGTGACAGATTGCCTTATGGCATATCTGGGTTTATGACCCATTGAAGCTTTTTCTCTGTTTTGTTTTTTGTTTTTGTTTTAATCCGGTGCGTGAATAATGGCTCCTTCAGTGCAGTTGGCCTCATTACACCTTGTCCAAGTCGGTGGGCATTTCTTACAGGCTCGATCTTGGAGGCAGTTTGTGATTGTCCTCTTAACACAGGGATCATGTTTAATGTAGCAAACTTAGATTGCTGTTTGATGTTAATGACAGCCTATCAGGCTATTATTAAATATGTATGAGGTGTCACAGTGCACTCAGTCTTCATGCTGTTTGTGGAGGAAATGATTTGATAGACTATTTGGCTGGTATGAGTTTCAAGTGTGTGGGGGACATCAGTTATAGAGTGTCTTTTGAAAGAAATATTTTTAAAATTGTCTGGAAAATAAATGATA
The DNA here is from genome assembly GCF_003343035.1 of Apteryx rowi. Taxonomy (NCBI): domain Eukaryota; kingdom Metazoa; phylum Chordata; class Aves; order Apterygiformes; family Apterygidae; genus Apteryx; species Apteryx rowi. Next base: position 2,693,779 of record NW_020451027.1, on the reverse strand, counting down.
CATAATGGTATGAAAACTTCCTGGCAAAATGTCTGCCTGTCACATTACTGGGGTAAATTGCTGTATTGCACTAGGGAGGAAAAAAATCATGCTTTGGTTTCCAATATTTTTGATAGAATGCTACTGTAAGTTTGTTGGAAAGTGTAGAGGCAAACCGAGAAGAGCATTTGGGTATCAGGCTGCTGTGTGATTTATAGGATCAAGCATGTTTCTGAAATTTTTAAATGGCCACAGATTGAATGACACTAAAACCACTGTTAATGTCAAACAAAAACTACTGTAGGACAGTTTTTCTAAACCTAACCAGTTTACTGTGGTGTTTCTTATGTGCATTAGGTGGTATTTCTGATGTGCACTATTGACACATTGGAGAATGCTAGCAAAGCTGCTGTACCTCACAGTATACCTTAATGAACTTGTTAGTTCTTCCCTTAATGAACCAAGTTCTGACTTTTCAGCTTCTGATTAATACTTTACTTGTCACCATTGAGAGGACAGCTGAGGAAAATCACTTGCATTTAGATTGAAGACTGATAGTGGATACTAATAAGCATTCATCAAAATTGCTGTATGTTAAAAAAAAAAAAAAAGCTGTGCGTAATGAAATCATGAGTCTTGCTATATGTACATAACATATGCATGCATTTAGTTCAGTTGATTGAATAAGAATCTCGCTTTACCTTAAACATTTTTTTTAAACTTCCTCCATCACAGGGAGATGTTTCTTTACAGCCTTCATTCTCAAAAGTAGGAGCATCCAAATCTGAGGATTTTCTTAACCTTAAAATTTTTACTGGCCTGACAGAAATTTTGAATACTTCCTATTAGTAACACTGAGAGGCAAATGTGATCAGTCTGTGGGAAATTTGTATTTGATTTTACAGTTGATTTTGCACTAAACCTAAAATGTCATGAATGTTATACCTCAGTACTGTGTAACCCCTATACAGGGATGGTGAAAGAAGGAAAAATTCTTTATTTTTTCTGTATCTGTGATTTAGGCTGCTGAATAGTATTACATCAAAGATTTTGTGTGTAAATAATTAGTTGCTTCAGAGCATCCTGATGAATACAGCTAAGTAATTCATAAACTAAGTATTAATTATTTCCCAGTTCATGATGAAAGAGAACCTAAGGTTCCTGTAGGACAAAATATTTTCCAGACATTGTGTCCACTGCAGAAGTAAATGGAATATAAAGTCATATAAAAGTTCTGCATGCTATAACAAATTAAGTACTGAATATATTTTGTATATTTCAGAGATTTCATAAAATTAAAAAAAAATTAAAAGAAAACAAAACCTTTCAGCTTAGTTGAATGGAAGTCCAGGTTTAATTCATWTTTTTTTTTCATAACGTTTCCTTGTATTATACAGTAATTCACCTCCGAGTGTYCCCGATGGCATTGGGGCGGTACGGTAGCAGCAAGCTTTCTAGCTAGTGTGGGTACCCATATTGTTCAAGATGCAGCAGTATTAACTAACTGCCTGCACTGGGCATGCAGCAGTCGTGCTGTAATGCGTACAAATAGCAGCAAAGCTGAGGCATGGCAGTGTGCCTCCTTTGCAAGGCTGCAAGCCCGCAATGAGTCGTCTTYGCTGTAGGACTTGTTGGGAAGATTTGTCTGCCTGTGTCTTTGGTTTGGGCTGAGCCTGGTTCAGTTACGGGGGCAACACAGATTTGGCACCCGAGATAGTTCCCAGTCAGGAAGAGATTTTGCAGGGCCTTCTCCAGAGCCTGCTGGGCTCCCTGCAGGCTGTCACTGTGGCCCGGTTTGTCCCTTTTGACTGCTACCCGCAGCCGCAGCACACTTGCGCGCTGTTGTGCTCGTTTCCCACGGTCGCTGTCCATCGTATGTAGGTGTCTCCGCTGTGGAGCGTGGGCATCTTAGCATAACACGTAACCAAGGTTAAGGGTAGGTCATGAGAGCTGTTGGTACTATGTTGTAACACCACCTCCTATTGCGATATAAAAATATGTTGTAAAGCCAGTTTTAGACTTGATTCTAAAAGCAAAATTATGGAATATAGGTCCCCTTTCTTAATAGTCATGGTTCTCCTGCACTGTGGACAGTGGGGGGGGGGAAGGGGACGGAGGGGTGGAATTGTTCTGTAGCAGGATTAACTACTTTGGGGATTTTTTTTTTCTGTAGAGCAACATGTGATATATTGGGTAAAGAAAATGCCGTAAATAATGAAAAACTTTCTAACTGCATTAATCAAGAAAATATATTAGGATGATTCAGTAAAAAGAAAAGTTAGTCTGTGCTGAATATGTTGAAACAATACAATTTGAACTATTTTGCAAAGCAGTTAAGATACTAAATTAAAAAAGTTATTAGGAAACCTTGTAAGAAGGAATCTTATCAAGATACTAAAATGTTTTTAAAATACAAATGCAATAAACTCCTAGATCTGTTCATTTCTGTAGATATTTTTAGTTTTTCTGGCAAATTATCTTAGCACACCAAAAAAATATAAACTTTAAACTGAATATATCACATAAGATCTTAAGTTAGATCATGTTTTGGAAACAAGCATGAAAGCTTTCATCTACAAAGTAGGAAAATATGTTAGTGCCTCTCTCAAGATAGATATAAAATAATTTGAATTCCACAAAATGTCACCTAGGCACTTTACCCACTCTTCAGAGAATACTTTTATGTGTGTTTTTTCCAAATTCAAATTAAAATTACTTACACTATAACTAGATAAAGTAAGGCAAATATTTTAATACTTCAAATCATTATGAAGTTCATATTGAGTCCTGTGATTTCTGTAGTTGGGAACAGTGCATTCTTTGTCCTTTACCATAACTATCTATTGGATAATTAAAATACAGTTACCTCCTTCCAAACAACTGATGCATGTCTGAATTGCTAGTTGCAATAGCAACTCTTTTTAGTCTGGTTCAAAATCCCGTTGTTCATCATTCTGACATTTCACCTGTGATGGATATTTTGAGCATCAACTTGTGAAACTGAGTCAGGTAAGTTCTCCTCTCCATATGGCCTGGGGTGCAGACCCCCTTCCTTTCCCATGCCAATATAAATAAGCAAGCAGTGATGTGTGTTGGAAGCTGTTTGCGGTACTCAGGGTGTACCTCAGGCTTTCTCGTACTGCTTGGAGCAGAGCTGGCTGGCTGGTTTGCTTGCTCTGTTTTACAGGACAGCTTGCACTTTCTTAAGGAGTGGAAGGAATTTTAGTGTGCAATTGTTGGCAGCTTTGTCAGCCCCAAATGCTGTTTCTGCCTGTGTGAAGCAACTACAAAACCACTGTAAAATCTGCATGATTGCAATCCAAGTGTTTTAGCACGTGGAACAGCTGTACAGTGAGACGACAGCCTCTGGGATGGACAGAGATGTTGTAATAGCATTGGGTTGGGCAGGAACGTACAGGGCATGGGACAGTTATTACAGCCTCCCTTATCTCAAGTGTTCAGTGGTGTTTGCGAGGCTAGACTGGTAGCACTGAATGGGATTATGTGCATCCTTTTGAACTTGTATGATGATCAGGTGTGGATCAGGAATTTGTTTGCGAGTTGTCAATATTTTGTAGACTTAACAGTGCTTCTTGCTYTCCACTGTTTGTGCAGCATAGCACCAGGGTCAAGGGAGCCCATACTACTACAGAAGCAGATTGCTTTCTGTGCTGGGAAGCTGGTTGTCCTGGATCGCCAAAAGGCCAGTGGTTGCCCATGGTTAACTGTATTCACTGCTATGAAGCTGGTTGTATGCGCTGTTGTATGTGTATGTTTATGTATTGTATGTGTATGTTGTATGTGCTGAGAAAGGAAGCTTGTGGATTTTTTTTTTTTTTTTAAGTTGTTTACTAGTGGATTGCTGTCACTGGGAGTGTGTTAGACATAGAGATGATTTTCAGACGGGTTATCTGACAAACATTGATAGCACGCTAACTATCGTTTGACTTTTTTGGAGGAACCAACAAATATGTTAATTGCAAGAGTTATAATAATTCTTTCTGTGCTGTGATAGTTGGAGGATTTGGGGGAACATCAGATTAGGGGAGTGCTGGTGTAAGGAGGAGGTGCGGTGTCAGAACGCTGAGGTCAGATATCCATCTCTTTCCCAGATGCATGACCCGGTGTTTTGGAAAACCCTATCAGGTTTCCTCTGCTGTTAACTGACTATATTGTTTGGCGCTCTCTTTATCATACAGAATACTGGTTTCCAACTTAAGCTATTGATGGCATTCGTATTTGGAAGACTGATGGGACAATAATGTTGCTTCCAGAATGTAGTTTGACGGCAGTGTTGCAAATGCTGTATTCTGCTGCGCACACCTATCTGTAGCAGGACAGTAATTCTGTTTGCTGTTAAGGTAGCCAAAGCCTCAGTTGTGTAAAAAGCTGTGTTTTCAGTTTGTCAAAATATAACTATTTCTTACTAAAATGTTCAATGCCAGCTGCCTGCTTCAGGATACMTATTTCAGAAAACGTTGTATGATTTAGTAGACAACTAAGGAAAAATACATTATTCTGCCAAGTGTGTGTGTGTTTTTTCTTTTTAAATTGAGTAACCATTGTATCTGAAATGCTCTAAGCCCCTTTTGCCTTGAAACAGGGACTTAAAATTTGGAAAGAGGATTTTTGTTACAGCAATGGCCATGAAAACTCACCTAAATGTATAAATTCTTCTGATGCAAGAGTTCACGTGTGCTTGACAGAAGCTGYTAGAGCACAGCAGCCGAAGTGATGAATTTCCATACACGTAGAGCTGCATAAACCCCTTTTATCTCTTAGTGCTGACAACGCTGCAGTACCTGAGCGACGAAGAATGCTTCAACCTATAGTATGGGTGACTGAAACTGTTTTACCAGAAGTTGCTTTTTCCAGATGCTTTGGATGGGCCAAGCAATGGAACTGAGAGAAGGAAGTGTTGCTTTCCTGTCTCTCAGTACAAGGGGAAGGGTATTTACTACTTTCTCTGTGCTGTTAGAAAGAATAATCTGAGATAAATGTGGAGAAAAGAAAAGACTAGGTAAAGAAGAGTAGCTTGGGGCAAGCAGCCAAATAATACTGAAGGAAGAGAGAGGATCTGACTGGCAATGGGGAAGCCCACCTTGACTGAGACTAGTTTGGCAGGGATGAGCAGTTTTGCAAGAAGTTAGACTGTGAAGTGACTATGCAAGGCAGTAGAGACTGAGGAGCATAAGCGAATGAGAGCCTGGCAGTGATGGATCAGCAGAAAATGGAAGTACTGGAGATGAGAGCAATGGGATTAGAGAAGGAGCTAGTGGGTTGTCAGAGAATAGGGCAGGCTGGGCAAGGACACTAGAGGGAGACAAACTCTCTGCCAGCGGAGAGAAAGCTTGGACGGGGTGCCTTGGACGGGCTGGGCATAGGCTGTGATCGTATAAATGAAGAAAATGGGACTAAGACAGAAACAAGCGACAGGCCTGAGCGGTAAAGACGAGGCAAGTTGTGTAGGCATTATGGATCAGTCAAATGGAAGGGGACCACGCGGAGGAACCGGTTATCTGCGGCACGCAGACTTTGGAGTGGTGGTCAGGGGTCAGGAGTGCTGCTCTTCTGCTGTCAGCAAGTGTACATGCTGTCAACTGGCAGCGCCCATCCTTTAGCCCCCAAAGGGTGATGATCTGTTGTGCAAGTTGGTCAGCTCCAGCACTAGCTGGGGCTGTGAGAGTGCCAACTCTGCTAAGCTGTGCTTAGCAGTGTAGTAGAGAGGATACATTTCTTGTTAGGTGTTTTTTTTTGTTTTGTTTTTGTTTAATGTAAGGAATTGCATATATCCATCCGTAACCTACAGAATGGACACAGAAGCTGCAAAACTAAATATCTTGTACTACAGCAAATTACAGGACCATTTCTTTCTTGAAGATCAGGATAATTTCTTCCTTGCTTCATTCAGTGTTAAGGATGCAGCAGCTCTGGGTGGGAATCATGGTTGTGCAGTACACACTGATTTGTTGAATCTGTGCTGCCTTCTTTGCTGCGGTGGTGTATAGTTTTCAGGGCAGGGAATTTAAGGAAGGCAAAGAAGGCTTCATGGTTAATGCACTCAAATGTTGTTCCAAAGACTGTCCTTTGTTACCTTCTCTGGTACGGTTCCTATGGGATACTCTATAAACCACTTCAACCACTTTTCTGATGGGAACTGTAATTGCTTATTCCATGTTTCTGGATAATCAAGGTGAAACTCTGGGGTTTGATTTGTAGAAGCATTGCATGTTCACGGCTTCATCTGATCTCAGTGGAAACTGTGCTTTGAAGATGAGCTGTTTCACAAAGCTAAGTATGCTAAAAGAGGATGCTTAAGATTGGTGCCAAAATTAATCAACATTTTTAATCTTAATTCTTTGCCCCCCATTCTCATCTGTAAAATGGGCATATTACTATATACGCTTCATTTCTAAAGCTGTTTGTGCTGATAAACTTCACAAAGTTTGTTTTATTAATGTGTTATTCCAGTGATGGATGCCAGGATTTCCTCCTCCACCCCCCACCCCCCAAGAAGTATATTTCTAATAATAGGTTTTGAATTGTGCACAGCAAATAAGGCATAGAGATTTTTTCAATACTTTATTTTCGGTTTGGTATAATTGCTCACTAATTGAGTGTCACGAATGAATGAGGAAAGAGTCTTCTGGAATTAAAAAAAAAAAAACTCTGAAGGGGGACAAATTAAGGTGGCTTTAATTCTTTAATTCTGAGATTTTATTTATATGTATACATTTACATCTGAATGCTCGGTATTGTGATTTTTGGAAAAAGTATTTGCCCATGATAGTAAAATGTTAGTAGCCAGTATTTTAACGTGTTTTCCTTTTCACGATAATAATTTAGCATGATCTGTAAACAAAAGATTAAAAAAAGTGAGATTTGAGTGTTTTGGTTTTCAGCTCACTTGCTCCTGCTCCACTCTTGTGCATGCCTGCTATTTATCTCTGCCCCCCCCGACCACTGGATTTAATAGAAAAAGCATTTACTGCCTAAACTTCTGACATGTGAAGTTTTTGTTTAGCATATGCTTTTTTAACACTATGTCACCTTTACTTTTAGCTTTTTTTGTACTTTTGAAAATACTTTAAAAAACAATAGACCATAGCTTGAAGTAGGATATAATGTATTAGGAGACTGTAACACATATGTGTTAATTATAGAACAAAGCTATCTTTTTTTTTTTTAAATGTGTTCTCCTAAAGGAGAAACATGGGCTTTGAACCAGTCAGCTAAGTTTTGCCATTAACCTTTTCTTTAAACTTGTGAAAATCTCCTTCTTAAAATATTTCTTGGTAATTGAAAAATAGTGCCTCCTTATTCTGCTTCATATGTTTATGCCAAGTATGCAGTAAATAAAAAGGGGGGGGTATTCTCAGTGGAAACAGAGCCACTGTGCAGATGGAGTTGTAAAATAAAAAAAAAAAAAAAAAAGTAAGAAGGCTTGTTCTGTTGAGGTTTTGCATCCAGTACTCGTATGGTGCCGGGACGCAGGGCAGGGCCTGCCTGGCGCCCTTCCTCTCGGCCAGGACGGGAGCAGCGGCAGCAGGGTGCCGGGTGCCGGTTACGTGTGCGTGCGGGAGCGAGCAAAGCTGACGAGTCCTGCAGCTTAGCCCTAAACCCAGGTGGGTAATTGGGTTGGGTGAGTGCCAGGCGGCCTTGTCAGGTTTTTCTGTGGATCGGCTGTTGTCTTTGTCTACCGCTCTAACAATAAGAATAGGCAAGCAGATTTTTCTGCTAGAATAATTAGACCCTCAATGCCGTTTTGTCCTACGGACGGTCCCGTTCAGAGACATGGCACCTACGGCTGTTGTGTCGGCTGGGCTGGCTGGATTCTCCCTGTTTGTGTTATGTGAATAAACCACTGAGAATGAAGAGAGTTTGAATGTTTGTAGTTTTTGTTTATAAAAAAAGTTGGTGGCCTCTGTACTGTGTCATGTGTTGCTTTTATTGGGAGGTAGAGCTAATGATTCAGACAAAAATTTCATCTCTTCATGCTGTAGCAGTTTAGCAGTTTACCCAAGGGGATTTATTACATAGAAATGCATGCAAACAAGTAGTGTTGAATTTAAACATGTGGCTGTGTGTTTTAAGAAGCCCTGCTCAGTGGTAACTGCAGAGACAGTGAAAATGATGCAGTATTGGGAGTTTCTTTTTACTGGCTCTGCAAGTAGATCTGATTTCACTAGGGGATCTTTATCTCTAAATACTGTATGTTCTTGCTTTTGCATGGGAAAAAAATGTGGGGTGGAACTGAGTTACTATGAATGGACTATGCAGTAAAGAAAAAAGAAATGAATACTTGAAAAGGCAGTTGGATATATATGTGTGTGTGTATATATATTCTAAGTGACCTTTTGTCAAAGCTTTTTCAGAGATCTGAGTTTAATCAGGAGTCTTATTCTTAGTCTGATTAACAGATTATTAATATAAAAGAATATGTACTAAAAATGGAAAATACCACAAAAATCTTGGCTTCAGTGTTCTTACAAGGTTTCCTATTTCTTTTAAGTTGATTATCTTTATTTTGATTGTGTGTGAAAGAAGATTGTGTTTAAGATGAAGTTTCTATCTCAATTGCATTAATTCTTTTTCTTTTTTCCTCTTTTGAGAGAAAAGATCATAGTTTCATTGTACTAATCTGGCTTTCAGTTGCTAATAAGTACTTCTCTTAGTACAGTTATTTTTCCTGTTAGTATTTTGTACTGCTTCTTGGTCTTTTGTTGCTATAGATAAAGTTACTTATTATATATCATTATAGAGGAAGATTGATTTCAAATGCATTTTTTTTTTTCTGAATTCTGAGAGGAAAAAATAAATATATGGTATCTTCAGGAAATGAACATGCAGTCGGCTGTAAAGGATATATGGGGGGGGAAGGTAAATACAATAATATATATTTACCTGTATTTTTGTACATTTATATAATAATATGTAAGTCAGTTTATTATTGGCAAAGTACTTAATAGTTTCTGTATGTTCAGGTAGTAGATGCCAAATCTTTTTTTTCCTGTAATATTTGTTCTRTTATTTCAACTAAGAGTCAGCTGCTACTCTTGACATGTGATCCTCTTGTTGCAAGGATGAAGGAGTCAAGGTGTGGGAGAAAGTTCCAGTTTTGTTCTACACAGAAAACAAGGAAAAAGGGCAGAAAACTTACCGCAGTCTAAAGAGGTAGGCAGCTGAATTCAAGAAAGATCAGAGCCAGACAAAACTCCTGGGATACTGCTTTCCTGCTAGAATTACATAAGCTTTTAAAACGGGAAGTAAGGCTTGTGCAGAAGCTCCGTTTCTATGTACGTGAGCGTCTGATCTTGTGTAGATAGTGGGATCAGTCCCCACTGATCTATCTTTGTGACCCTGCGCTCCCTTGCCAGTCCTGTGGGCTCCCCTGCCTTTGTGTTCATGCAGTTAAAACTCTTGCCTAGACTTCCATAACTTCCTATTGCTGCTGCCCAATCTTGGCTTCCTCTCGAGGTTCCTTTCTGTGAGTCTGTATTAAAGAATCCTTAAAAAAAAGATGCAAACAGAAGTTGCTAAGAACGTCATTACCCATTACTCAGGGCTTCCTTATAATTCTGCATCCTTTTCCTCTTGAAGTTCAGCTTTCTTGCCACAACCATCCGGTTGTTAATTCACTGTGCTCTCATAAATCTATTCAATAAAATACCAAAAAAACTTAATATTTTGGTGGGCCAGAGTGAAGTCATGAGACACAATGCTTTCGGTTGCTGTCAGGATCCTCGTCAAAATGTGTAAGAAGGAAAAATGTTAGTGGAATTTCTTTAAAGCGAGGGAATGATCATCCTCGCTCATCTTCATTTTACTTTTCCGAATTGTCTTTTTCAGAAGGTAACTCTAGCCTAGAAAATGCACAGCAAAAAAAAATTCAGGTGATGAAAGTGCTTCTTGTGGGCTCATTTGACAGTCATCTTAGGAACAATTTTTTTTTTTTTTTTTAATCACTGACTCTACAAACAGTTTATCATCTCAGATATCTGATATCTCAGATATCTGACTCAGATATCAGTTTATCATCTTTTTGCAGAATATTTACATAAGCCTCTTACTTTCTTTGCTGAAGAAAGTGATGAACTCTATTGAAAGAAGAGCAAGGTTAAAGCAGGATATTGACTTCCTGTGTTAACCTGGTGAGAAAGACTGTTATCCCAGGTTCACAAGGCTTCAGGAACTCCCTCTATAATCTTCTTCAGCCAGCAGTTCACATTTCAGTGCCGCACCTTATTTTCCTTAGAGGTACTGCAATTTATTTATTAATTTGACAGTAATTTCATTTCCTTTACAGCATTGTACAGTATGTTTTACTGAAATCTAGGTAGACTTGTCCAGATGTCTTCTCCTTTATTAAAATCCATTGTTTAATTTGATGATCCAAGTTATAGATACTAGGTTAGTCTAGTCTGCTTCTTGACTGCTCAAAGCTTTTCATTTCTTTCTTTTTTCCCCCCTGTTCAGGTAGTAAGGTGTGAACCATCCTAAATCACACCTTACAGTTCTCCAAGAAAGTAACATCAAAATTGAATGTTAAAATTTTTTCAAAAAAAGGCTAGACAACTGCAGTAGCTACTGAGATGTAAGCAGTCATAGTAGAAGTCTCCACTTTGTACTGAAATCACGTGCTCGCTGTTCTTCACTCATCTGCAGGAAATCCCCAGCTTTCCTCTAAAAGCCAAACGTGCTCTGAAAACTTCCTTTAAAATCATTCGCCAAACTGCCCTTGTTAAGCCTGGATAAGACTATTTGCTAATTGCTGTCACTTTTGCTTTCAGAATCTGACCTTTAAAGCATCATCTGTAGAAACTCAGTATAATATAATTTCATGCTTTCATATAGACTAAACTTTTTTTGTCCATCTGTCTTTCACTTAAATTCTTTCCATCTCCAAGAAACTGAATGGCATATGCTGTTTATGTGTAAGGCAGCTAGATTTAACTTTACTAGGACAGAAACATTGGCAGAATACTTTTGGCCATTCATTAGGGAAAACCAGAAGAGTTCCCTTTTCCCATAATGAAACCGCTCGGTCACTCTCTTAAAAGGGAGGAAAAAACAAACTGTTAATCTGTCCTGCCTGGTGTATAATCTGCCTCCTTTAAAGGTTGTTAAGGCATTCAAATGGTGAACTTCTGACCAGAAAAATTTTGATTTATATTAAATGAATGAATTGCAGTTTTAACTGTACTGACATTCTGAAAACTCTTCAGAGTAGTTTTATATGACTCYGTTCTCAAAGATATAGATGGAAATTTCATGGGATGTGGGTCTTTAAACAAATAATCCTTGCTGGGAGACATTCGGCTGCTTGAGTGTGCCTGGTATTCTCTCTTTATGCGATAAACTGAGCGGGTTTTAATGCACACACACAAGCAGTTCCCTTTTTGTGCTGTTTCACTGCTGCTGGAACTGATCTTTTACCTCAAGTAGGATGGGTGTGGTGGTGTCTGTGTGTGTGTCCGTGTGTGTGTGTGTCCCATCACTGCCTGGACAGGCAGACATCAGGAGCTAGTTTTTGGAGATATCAGGGCTATGTTTTGAGCCTCAGACATGTGGAAGAAGTAGCAGAAGAAGAGTAAAACGTTGAACATGAGAGTACTTCAGAAAGCTGTATCTCAGTATGTATTCCTTTGAGGCTGAACTTGGGCTGGTGATGGTAGCTTGGATACAGTGAAGGAAAGCTGTTTGATGTTGCTCATGTACGTGGATCTCAGACTGCTTAAAGTAGATTGCTAGCCAGTGAACTAGTTTCAACACGAAACTTTTAGTGATGTGTTGCTCTCTGCTACGATAGAGGTTGAAGCTTACTCTCTTGGCGTCTGTGTCTTCTGTGGTTTGGATTTCCTCCAGAAAATGGTAAACTCACAACTGCGTTTTTCATTGTGGAGTATTTTAAAATAAAGGAGAGAGAAAAGGATCCCTACTTTGAGTACGGTTAAAGTGTACTGCATGAATTTAGAGATGCTCTTGGGCATAAAACGTGTTAAAACTTGATCATGTTTTACTTCAATTTATATTTCTAGATAGAAGGTAGGACTCTAAACAAAAATGCGATTCCCTTTCTTTTTTGACCTTTCCCAGAACTCAAACTGCTTACTGGGCTTTTTCATAGAAACATACAACTTGTTTGGATACCTAATTCTTTACAGAATGAATCTTTCATCACTGTTTTGCTTGTTGGTGGACAGCAGCCCAAGAAAAGATTGAGAATATGTATCTTGAAAAGAGGCAGTGAAATTAATAACTATATAAAACAATATTCACTGAGTTTATTTTGAAGTATTGGATTATTTTTAAATTTAAACCAGTGAGAATGTTGCCTGCTTCTTTGTTAAGTTTAAACATTGTCAGCAAATCTAACAGCTCTCTTTACCTTCCTCTTTAGATGGATAAATACTCAAGTCTGTAGGGTTAATAAATTAATATTGTTAACTTTTCTTCCTGAAAGCATTATTACTATCACACAAGATTCTTAATGCCCTCAGTGGAATGAGGCTACATATTCAATACTGTTGTATGGCATGCTTACATTGTAAGAACAGAAGCAGATTTTGTAGTGGATGATCTGCTGTGGTGTTATAGATGGCAAATGAATAAAATGTTAAAAGAGTGTTTATACTTAAAACCCACATTGTACTTTTAAAGTTTGTAATGGAAAATCTTTGTTTTAGCCATTTTGTGAACAGTGTTTCATCACTGCTTGTAGTTAAATTTGAATTAAAAAAAACCCCAAACCTTTTGAATGTTTAAATAAAGTACGTAGTTACAATTATGATAATTTCAGAATGCATTTTAAATCAAGGAACTATACTTTCATGTACACATACTTACATGTATTGTGTATTTGTTTTAAAATGAAAAGAAACCTGGTCTCCATCTTCCTGTTGACATCAAACAATCCTCTGATATGTAAATCCAGCTATGGGGAGAGCAGATACATGGGGTTTGTTTGGATTCAGTCCAAGACTGAGGAAAAAATACATTTAAATAAGTGACTTACATGTTTTGCCTCATTGAAATAAAAATGCATTTTGAAATAATTCCTATAACTGAAAACATTTTGGTGAAATTTTATGATCTTTTGTGTAAATGATGCATTTTACTATAGCTAATTTAAAAACATCTTTCTCATACTTCTGCATGTCTCTGTCAACTTCACAGTGGCACATTTTAAGATAGTATATGAAATTATATTTTTGTTTTCCAGAGTGATAAATGTTTGTTTTATGAACTTAGGGTGCATATATATACACCATTAAAATAGTTCTAAGTAAATTGCTTTACATCTAATCATTTTGCTAGTATTAGTGTTGTTCATTTTCTTTGTCTGTTTAACTTTAAAATCTGTTAAAATAAGAATCCTTTCAAGAAGAGCAACAGACTTTTGAGCAACAATTTTTCAGTYGTCTTATCTTTAGCTGCAAAATCTGTCATGATTAAACTTGCACATTTTAGAATTGGCTGAATTCCAGGTTTTCAGTACGTATTTTTTTGGAGAACTGTGTTATTCAAATGCCTGAATATAGTGTTTGAAGGAAATATGTGTAGCAGAGCATAATTGTTTCACATAAGCTTTAACATGCCATCAAACTGTTGCCAGTGATGAGTAATAGCTGTTTATATTGTTTAAACAGGATGGAAAATATTTGAATAGTAGGAGATAGATCAGTATGAAATTTTCAGAAATAGCCAATTCTTTTATTCTGGTTTCAYGTATTTGAAGAAGTTTACGACCAATCCAATCTACTTTTCTTGTATGATCTTTGTATGTGAATGTGTGCCACTACTATTTGTGTTCTGTTTTGAAGATGAGGATATGGAAATTAATATTGGTGTATAGAAATTTTTCATTCAGGACGCTCTGTGGCAGCTGCCTTTTCTATCTGGCCTTCATTTGTTCGGTGGCCTACTGATTCTCTGCTGGGCTGTTCTGGCCATGTTAATCCTGCTCTGAGGACTGTTAAATACTGTGTAAAACCTTTCTAGGATAGCAGTTTTATTTCATTAATGTCAGTTTTGGCTATATGTATTGACTGATTTTAAATATGCTAATGATATATGTTTTAATACTTAAGGGAAAAGCTTTCTGTGTTAGGAAATTTTCCTTACACCTTTCTCCTTAGGTTGTGAGGTTCTTGTATTAAGTTTTTAATTAAAGGGTTTTCTGTTTCTTTTTTCCAGTCATCTTATGCAAGTTTTAAATTTTAATACTTAGCACCTATCCTTTTTTCTTTAAGCATTTTAAGAAACAGAAGAGGCTGATACCTGAAAGAACAGTTTGGAAGTACTTTGTTCAACTTTGCAGTGCGTTGGAACATATGCATTCTCGTCGGGTCATGCATAGAGGTAATACATGGGTCAGAGATTGTTCATCTTTGATAAACCTTTTACTATGAGAATTAAGCTGGTTCATTGCAAATGGTGTCAAATAATCGTAATGGAACCAGTTTTGACAGATAGGTAACATAGTGTATGTTTCTGTAGCATCTTATAAGTAATGTGGAAGTGTGACAGAAGTTTGTGCTTGTAGATTTACTTTGCTGTGGTAGGCATTGGTTTGCTGTAATGCCTTGTGATACCTAGTTTTCAAAATAAGTGATAGTTTTACAAGTGATGGAAACTYTGCTGCTGCCTCTTTACTTATTAAATTCATTTTGCTGGCTCTTATTTTTCATCTTTGTTTTTATTCTCCTATCTTTACCCCGTGTCTCCCCCAGTGTACTGTTACTGCATTCTTTCACTGCTTTTTATCCATTCTCCTCACCTTTTGAACCTTTTTTCCTTACAAAAGTGTTTCCCTCCTGCCATGCATCCTTCCAGTGATGTATGGACCTTTCTCCCTTCGCTACTGGAGTACGTGCAGGCGTGAGCATTCTTTCCTCTCCTCTGCTCCTCTACGCTGTTTCCCATCTCTGTGTCATATATTGTGTCCCAACAACCCGTGTAGTTGCTAGCTGTCCCTGTCATGTACTAAAAACCTCTCTTACCCATTTTAACCCTTCTTACTGCTCTTACTGCTGTCTCCTCCATACATTGTCTTCATTTTACCTTGTAACTCTGAGTCAAAGAATAGATGGTAATATAGCTGCTTCCCCTATGTATGTGTGTGTTTTTCCTTCCTTGGAAATCCCCCTGGCTACAAGTTGTATGTGGACTGTCTTGTCTCTCTGGGTTCATGTGAAACTGCATGTCTTAAGTTTATAGCTTCCTTCTGCTGGGATGCAAATAGCTGCTTATAGCTTCCTTCTGCTGGGATGCAAATAGCTGCTTATAGCTTCCTTCTGCTGGGATGCAAATAGCTGCTTAAAAGCAAAAGTCCCTCCTCCTCTGCTGAGCCCTGGCATTGACAGCGAGAGGTGTTGCACCCTTCAGCAGATAAACTTAGATGCACCTGCCCCTGCAGATGTCTTCCCCTTGTGAGTCTCCTTTTTCGCTTACACATTTGTACAGATGTCTGTGAGTGCAAATCACACAGAGAAAGACATAAAATTACGAATTCTTTCCATAAGATACGAATATCTTCTTAGTTTTCATTTAAACTAGTTTAAATTGAACCAAAATAAACTGAAATAAATTCATTAAACTGAAATATTATTCTCAAAATTTCTGGCAAATCTAACAATTGTACAGTTACACACCAAAAACAATGACAATTAAAGCTATTTTTTTTAAGTTGCGCTGATAACTGTGTTGGATAGTTAGGCAAAGGGTGATCCAAACTCTTGAAAACTAGGTTAGATAGCAGGATAAAAAAATTGCTTCTGTCTTCCTCCCTAGAGCTTGTAAGTTTTTTTTTCGTTTAAGTGTTATTTTGGTAACCTGAAAATGCTGGCATTCAAAGGATTTTTAACCATTCCTTTTAGCATACCCACGTCTTATGCAAACTGTAATCTCCTCTCCTCAAACTTATGTGACTCTTCTTTTAAGTTCTGAGCCACAGTGTGTTGCTCTTGAGCTCAGTAAGAGCTAAGGACACTTGCCTCATAAATATCAGGGCAGTTTATTTTGAAGACTAACAGGTACCTTGTTAAAAATCCATAAAATAAAAATCTTTGCTTTTGTCTCTAAAGGATTGAATTAAAACTTAAACTGAATATTACTTGTGAAAAATAACTGTCTGGGGTATACATCATTATTTTTCTTTGTTTCTGCTTGATTAGCCCCATTCCACTGATGAGTTCAAATAGCCATTCTCCTGAGTAAAACCTCTTCCCCCCCCCTTTTTTTTAATGCCGGATAGTGAAGAGAATCAGTTACCTATTTCAAATAACATCATGCCACTGGAAATGATGAAAAATAGGATTTAGTGTACATAAAAATATTTTTTTGGTCTGTTACTTAAAATAATGAGAGGTTTTCTAGTTATACTGTGAGCACTTAAGTGTATTTTATAAAGTAAATGAACTCCCTGTGTATGTATTTCTCTCTCTCTCCCTCTCTCTCTCTCTCTTTTTAATGACTTTTCATGGCCTTTTATTTTTGCTATTCAGGTTGTTTGAGTGATGTTCATACTATTAAAATAGTTTGAAATTTTGAACCCCAGTTTCACTCTTTCTGAACAGCACTGTCAAATTTTGCTAGTATTATCCATAATTAAAAACCTCTTTCTGTATATTACTGATAAAATGGTGACTTTTCTTGCAATCTCACTGTGACTTTTTTTTTCTTTTTTCCCCAGATATAAAACCAGCTAATGTGTTCATTACAGCTACAGGGGTTGTAAAGCTTGGAGACCTTGGACTGGGACGATTTTTCAGCTCCAAAACCACAGCTGCACATTCTTTAGGTGAGTGTGTGTTGTGAGTGGGAGGGATGCAGATTTTATATGGTGGTAATATTATGCCCACTCACTTCCAAAAAAAAAAAAATAAATAAAATAAAAAAATCTGCCCAGCTAAAGCTGTTTTTAAAATAGAATGGTCAGCACCATGGACAAATACAAAAAGGTGTAAAGCTGCAGTGGTTTCATGAGTAGAGCTCCTTTTTTCTTTGTTTGAATCATTTAATGTACAGTGTCTGCTCAGAACAAGTCTTTAATGCAGTAGCATTTTATAGAAATACTAGGAAAAAGTAATGTCAATAATACTGACCTTTTTTTAGCATTTGCCTTTTAATCAGTGTTGGAAAGAATATGGTAATTTCACGTGCCTTTGTATTGTTGGTGATGTGGTTTGAAAGGGCTAAAGGAAAAGCTTTCCTACTTTAAAAAAAAAAAAAAAAGGCATCTCAGATTAACCTCAAAATGACAGGACAGATTTGATTGAATAGGTATTAATTAGCTTGAAAAAACTTTGTCTATGCCTTAGTGACCTTCCCCCCCCCCCCCCCCCCACCAGTCATAAACCCAAGATTAGAAAGTGGAAAAGAATCACAGAATTCTTTTACAGCAATTACATAGTATCATTGCAGTCATTCTCTACAAATATGTTAAGGTGAAGTTTCTCTCTATAAGATAAATAGATGGAGGAGAGATCAGACTTAGGCTTTATGGGCTGTAAAGGCATTTATGTGTGTATGTATTTGTGTGTGTGTGTGTGTGTGTGTGTGTGCATGCACACAAACACACACATGTTCCGAAATGCCCTATTTATTTTTTGCTGCCACATAAAGTCTTTTCCAAAAACACTTTCACATAACTCATAGCTTTTGAGTATCATCTGAGGACTTGTGGAATCTATAATGATTAAGAAGCCTTCAAAGAAAAGAAAGAAGATATCTGTCAGATATTTTAAGTTTAAATGCAGGGAAATGACAAACTGTAGAATGTAAGTGGAAGTAAAAGAGAAAATCCTTGTAACTAGAGTAATATCTGCTTTAAAGAGAAATATAAGGTTTAGTGTTTATAGTAGGGTGGTGTAGTTTTTTAATTAGGAAAACAACCCATTGTGTGTGTGGGGGGGTTGTTGTTGGTTTTTGTTTTTTTTCCTCCCCTGAAGTGGCTGTTTTTAATGGTTGCTCAATTCAGACTTGGTCACTGAATGCAAAGGGTGTGAATTTAGCGTTGAGACCCCTCAAGACCAGGGCTATTCATGGTAACATCTAGAATTGACAGAGGACCCTAGCTGATAGATTAAAATTGACTCACATACTGCTCAGAGGCAGTTTTTAAGAAATGACAGTGACCATACTGTGAGCAGGCATTTGAGTCTCTGACTCTTAGGTGTTCTTATATGCTTGACGAAAGTGTGTAATAAAAAATAACCATTCTTATGACTTACTTATAAGATATTAAATAGTATTTACAATTCCTATCTCAGGGCTATAGGAGGGCACACAGAGAAACATGTTTGTTCAGACGCTGATGGTTCTAATTAGGCAGTGAAATGTTAGACTTCCTGGATAAAAATGTGCCATATTTATTCTCACATCTTAATTAAATTTATTCATATTGTTCCAGTTATCAGTACACTATTGAAAAAGAGAGAGTATTGACGTTCACCATGGTTATAATGTATCTGAGATGTGGGTGATACTTGCATTAACAGCCAAAGTAACAATTTTTAGAAAGGTAATTTTGCTCACCTTACAATCTCTACTTCCCTGTCTCCCAGAAAGCCTTTGGGGGCACTTCTATGCCTTCCAGTTTTTCTCTATATCTTTATCTTTGGTGTGTACTGATACTGGTATATGACAAGACCAAGAAGAACTGCTGAGTTCTTAATGGAAGGACTCAGGTGAAGCTCAAACACAGACGGGCTATCTTGAGTTAAGAGACAAAGGCAGGCAGAAGAGGGAACGGATCGGGCGAAACACATGCTTGGATTCGACATAGAAGTCAACTATAACCCCAAGTATGTTACACCAGTTTGTGGCACAGTGTATAACTGAGAAAGTACTGTGTTTTGTGCTGCCATGATAGGCTGGTGGCCGCCTCTGGCAACACTGCAGAATTCTTATTTGTTGTAGCTTGGGTCCTGCTAATGCCTGTTAATGAAACAAGGACATAAATCAGCAGCACGAAGAGGGGCTGGTGAGAGGGGACTGCTCCTGCACTGCATTTGCAGGAGCCTGTAAATCCTCATCTCTGCTTTCAATGGGGTAAGAGCCCACAGAGAAAGCAAAAGTCAGTGCTGAGGGAAGGAGAGCTAGACTTATTTTCTGAGGTATAAATCAGAATGTTAAGATGGAAAAAAAGCTGTTTCAGCGTTGGGTTATCTTGGCTTGTGGCAAGGGAATGGTTGCAAGGGGACTGAAGACTGACCTAGAGTTAAAAATAGACAACCTAAGCCCCTTACAGCTCATCTTGTACAAATGCAGGAGTCATTGGGGGTGGGGGAGAGGCTTGGTTTCTAATGTTGGGTGCTGTGTTTTGGTAGAGAGGTGGTTACTTTTTTCTCCTTGCTGTCCTCCTCTCCTGTGTCCTTCCTAATTATGACCTACGGTCAGGATGGAATCTAGGAAAGAGAAGGTTTTGTTATTAATTTAGGCTACAGTAGAGACAGGGACACTGACTTATGTTGCTAGCAGAGACCATTCTTAATATTAATTTCCTATGTAGTTTCTGATGTTGGTTTTCCTGAAATTTCTTTCAAATTGCATCTTTTTATGATTCCATAAACTTTTGGTGCACAAAAAATAGTTAATTACAAACATTTTCTGTGCAGCAACTTACACTTGTTTACAGGCTTTATAAAAATTTCAGTAGCAAACTAGATTAAGGCTTTCAGAGATAAAGAAATGTACTAAAATTTTCATTAGCCACTGCTTGTAACTGCTAATTATGAATAATACTGATTAAAATACTTGATGATGGTCCATTTAAAACAAACGGAAATACTTTGSTGGACAGTTAAATGTTCTTAATGCTTTCCATACAGCCTTATCAAAACAGTAGAATTTTGTACACAGCATGCATACACTGTTTTAAAGATAGAAAGTATTTCTTACAAAAATCCAAATGAAATGGAGGCATTTCGTATTGCTGATCTGAGACAGACTGGGCAAATTTCTTAGCTTCAGAAGACATTATTAGAAAGATGTGTCAAGAAGAGTATCCAAGAAAGGCTTCTTATTCCTCTGTCCATTATTATTATTATTTTAATAACTGAATGCCAGGCCTTATGCTCTTTAATGGAATGGCAATGCTGAAGCCAGTTTATGGTACTGTTATTAAAACACGTAGCTACAGTTCATATTTAAGTGTCTCCTTAAGGTAAAGGAAGCTCATTTTCCTCTTTGGTTTAGACCTGTACATTTTTTTTTCCATCTTTATTAGTCATTTCGTGAATTCAAGTATTGTTCATATTGTAGTAATCCACTAAAAACCAAAAAACCCACTACTCCAGTAAAGTTGTGTTAGATGGCTGCACTGCATGCTGTCCAGGAGAGAGATGCTGTTGCCATGATGTGAATACCTTCTTGCTGGGCAAAGCAGCAGATCTGCAATTGTCTTAAAATGCTCGAAAGCAAAGGATTGTCTGTACTGAATCCTGGTGATTCTGCTGTGGCTTGACAACTTCTGTTGTTTTCCACTGTACCCCTGTTCACAGCATAGAGCTATGTTCAACTGTAAAACTCGTGCAGGTTGTGGAGAACAAAAATGCATCACAAAAAATACACCCAAATACTCTTTGACTCTACTTTTCCCTTTACATATGGATCTCAAACCCTGCAGAGCATTTCAAAGCCAGTGTTGAGGTGGTGGTAGGCAGCTCCTTTTTGCTGTGAGGAGAACATGGTGCAATTTTTTTTTTTTTTCTGCGCTCTGTTTGTAGGAAGGCTGGCAGAGGAAATCTGCAGCTGATTCATCACATTGATCAAAGCAGCAGTATTAAAACAGTTTTATTTCACATACAAAAATCTGAGATTTCTTACTGTAATCTGAAAGCTGAAGGTAAATTATTATGCTGTTACAATGCTACGAAATAGAATAACCCAAGAAATTTGCAGATTGATTGCTGCAGTGAGACCATTTGCATAATGTRGGCTAGGCTATAGAACTGCTTTGGATTAGTTCTTTATTTTAGGTCCAGTACCTGTGGTTGAAGAAGAGCCTGTGACTTAGAAATCTACTACATTTACATTAGAAAAAATTACAATTATGGAGAATTTGTCATGCTATTGAAGTTGTTTCAGTGTTCCATAACTACGGCTTACTTGTAGCCTAGGTTGTCTAGCTCTGACCATTCATCCCGTTAAGCACTTGCATGTTGTATCAAACTCTATATTATAAGATTCCTATGATCTCATGGATATTAAGTCACTCTTAAAACTTACGTTTTGATTTCTTAAAGTTGGGCGCTTAAGGTTTTTTTTTTTTTTGTAGTTCTTTAAAATCACTTCAAGTTACTTTTCTGATTTTCAACACCTTCCCTGAACTCTGATAGCTATTGTATTGCAATGCATGGAATTTCAGTATCACTTATCCTGTTTTCTTACACAATGAATAGAATCAGTCCATTTCTATTTGATAACGTAACATTTATATAACAGTGGAACACTTTATCAAAGTTTTTGAAGTGTACTTAAAGCTTCTTCAGAAAAGAAACTGAGATCTATTTTGCTAAATCACAATTTTTTTTAAACTAGTCTATAAATATAATGGCTGACTCATCTGATGTTTATTTTGTATAAGTAGTATTAATGTTTACCAGGCGGACTTTTCTCCCAGTTTAAAAAATGTTTGAGAGTACTTAGTTAGCTACTGTGTTTCATGAAACTCCTCCATTCATTATCAGTTTTCCAACAAACTTTTTCTCAGCAGCAATGTGAGTTATGCACGTATGCAGGTAATAAAAGGGAATGTTCACATCCTAACACCCTTTTTTGTAATAGTTTCTTTGCCTCTGCCATTTCCATTACTTCTGTCCCCTCCTTGCAAAAATAGAAAGCTTTCGTAAAGAAACAGCATTTTCCAGATCTGCAGTATCTAAAAGGAAGGGAGCTCCAGAGCAGCATCAGGGTCTGAGGAAGCGGTTTATTTGACCCCTGGTCATTTTCAAGATTATCACCATTAAAACTTGCAGATTATCTGAGATGTGGAAATGCAGTAAATAGTGTTGAAGTTGCAAATTTTGTTCTTTAAAATGTAGCTACCTTAATGTGTTACATCTTTGTCTTGTACTATTCCACTTCTTCAATTTTTTCAGATCCTTAAAGAAAGTAACGTCTTTATAATATTGTGATGCATATCTCACTTAACAGAAAAAATAATGATCCAGGAAGAAAGCATGCATATAATTGAATCTAATAATTGCTTGCCAGCAATATACTTCTACGTACTGAGGTTGCTCGCAGGTTTTAAAGAACCGTTGCAATGCCTTCGGTAGTTTCTGAATGTCAGAATAATGAATCCTTTGTGTCGTGTCCTGTTTAAAAACAGTTTGAGTAATAATGAGGTCTAGATCTTTAGGTTGTTTCTGTGATTTCAGTGACTGCCTACTGTAATTTCTGTTCTTCTTCACTTGTTGGTCATTGGGGGCTTCAGGCTGTATTGCAGGTAAGGTGTTACACTAGGCTAAACTCTGTAAAATGATAGCATTTGTTCTTCTTTTTCACTATCATCAATCTTTCACAGTTATATCAGACCCCTAATGTATCAGCAGGTTTCCCAGAGCTACTGGTTAAAATTACCTTTGCTTTTGGTAAACTATGAACCTTCAAACCTCTGTGTTTTCAGCTGCCCCCTGTGAATTCTGTGAAGCCTCTTTCTGGAACATTACTCACTGCCAGCTACTTGCTTTATGTCTTTGAACAAGAAAGGCAGTGATTCTGTAACCAGTTAAGAACCAGATTACTATTAGATTTATTTTTTTGTTGTTAAATGAATTCTGCCAGTAGAGCATCTGAATATACTAAATCAGTACACTAATTCATAGATGCAAAATACAACTAAAAGTTTCAAAAAGTATCCAAATTTATAAGTCCCAGAAAAAACAAAGACTTCGGCAGGGAAGTACTACAAGGATAATAAAAATATTAAAGTTGTATCAAGGCAAATGTTGTTTAATTACAGCTTCCAGTTCTAAGATAACTGTTATTAAATGTACATTAAAATACTACCATTGATATGTTGGAAAAACAGAGTAATACTCTGTTTGCTTCTAGATACTCTACTAGCTGTTGTGGTGTTGCAATCCACCCATCTGTATGCCTGTTCTTTCATTTCTTTCCAAAAAGACCATCCTTCTTGGCCGTCCTCTGTTGTGGGTGAATGCAAGGTCTCATGAGAGTAAATGGTTTTCAGAGCCTTCCATCATTTTGAGATGCCTTTCTCCGTCGTGCTCCTTCCCAGCGGGGTGCTTCCCCTCGCAGGCCAGCACTGAGAAGACCCTGTGCGGGGAGAGAGCTGCGACACCCTCTCCTTTCCTGGGACTGGAGGGCTTCCTTCCAAAAGACTTGGCCCTGTAAATATTTAGGAAGATAAAATGTATGACCTCTGCCTTTGCGTATCTGTTAGAGAATTATGGTTTTGTTTTTTTGCTAAGGGAGAGCTGTGTTGCCCAGTTTGAACCAGAACACTCAAGTAGGGAACTNAAAACGTGTGATGTGCTTTGAGATGTCAGCCTTCATAAAGCGTGGGAAGGACACATTGTCAAAACAAAACGCTTAACTTCTGGAGATAATTAGATTAAAATTATTAATCTGATTATTAAGACTTGGAATAATTTACATATTCATTGTATCTCCATTTCCAGAATCCATATGAAGATGCATTCTGAATAGCTGAAACTAAATCAGAAATGCAGAAGTGCCTGTTAGCCTCATAATTTGTGTTAAATAAAATCGTGTGAGGTTTATACTCTGATTTTTGTGAGTGTTGATTTTAATCTCTAGCAGTGTTACAAGATGTTTGGTTTGGTTTGGAAATAAGGTCAATTGTTCTGAAATTACTTTAATTCAGTTGGGTTTCATCATCAGGAATAAATGCTCAAGAAGATATTCGAAACAAAATTAAAGTAAAAACTTTCATTGGTCTGTGATTCCTCCCCCCCCCGCTGTTAGGCAGTCACATTTGGGGGGGGATATAGGGGTAAAGCTTAAAGACAATGCATCAAAATTTCCATTAGCATTATTTCTCATGAGTTCATTCATGTGAATGTCTGTCTGTCTCTGTCTTGCTCTCTGTCTTGTCTTTGAGTGGAGTTGGGACGTTTCTCTGAACGCATCTCTTCTGAGTAACTTGTGGCACACAGATGGGTAGGGCCGATTTAAAATGGAGGGGAGAGGGATCCTGGAGTATCCGGTGTAACCGTGCTCTGGGACAGCCGTGCCAATGCTGCTTTTGAAGACGTGCTGTCCCCAGAGAGGTGGGATGCGGCCGGGCTGCGGTGGCGGCGGGCGCCCACGAGCCCTGTGGCACCCCTGCGCGGGGCTCGGCTTCGGCTGCGCGCTGCACTTGGCCAGCCTGCCCGCGCGGGGCTGGGGGTGCCGGTCCTCACGCTGGACTCGGCGTGCTTCTTGCAAAGGAGCTCGTTCAGGTGTGCACGTCCTCAAAAGGAGGAATTGACAACTCATTTCCAAACCCCCCCCCAACCCAATAGCAATTCTGACTGTTGCTACTTCTGGCTATGGTGGTGAGTGAGGGTTTGGACTGGTGGGGGTGTGGGGGACAGTGTGGTGTGTTTTCTGGTGTCTTTCTAGGAAAAAAACTACTACTTTGGAGACCTTTTTGAGCTGCTCTAAAAGCCAAAACTGAAAATATTTTATAACTGATTTTGATAACTGGATATCAGTAGTGAGAATAAAGCTGCGTTGGATGAAATGTATATCTAATTCACGTGTATTTTTATCAAACTGAAGAGTCCTAAGTATGAGTTGAAATTATGCATAGTAAAATGAACAATACAAAAGATTAAAAAAAAAATTGTTTTTTGGCCAGGAATGCTGCGGTTTTACTACTTCGTAACAGGATTTTTCATTCAAAAATTCTTCTGTGTTTATTGCAGTTGGTACCCCTTATTATATGTCTCCAGAGAGAATACACGAAAATGGTTACAACTTCAAATCTGACATCTGGTCCCTGGGCTGCCTGCTGTATGAGGTAATCCTGATAACTGCACTGAACAACCCGGGAACATTGTTTAACCCCCCAGCCCCTCCAGATTACATCAAGTACTGTTTTAGGATCTATTTATTTATTTTTGCTGTTTAGAAAAGCATGCAGCTTTGTGGAAAAGATACTTTTCAGCTATTATGTCTTTTAAAAAATATATTTAGCAATGAGAGGTCTTAAGGAATTTCAGCATATGAAATGCTTTATTTGTGAATTATTGGAGGCTTGCCTTTTACTGGGCTTCCTACAAAAAATTTTACAGGAATTTACTGAAGATCGGGCATAACTGAAGGATTAATAAATGAATAATGACGGGCACGTGCAAAAATTTTTCTAGGTGTTTTAAAGGGCCTATGCGGTTTACATGATTTTGGTAATAAGTGAGTTGAGAAGTGGTAGGACTGATTTGGGCATGTAACTAACACTCACTAAAACTGTGATATAATTATTTTGATACAAGCTTAGTTTCTTTAAAGTTATCTAGAACTGAAGTAAAACAATAAAGAAATTGGGCTGCTGTGTACTTATTACTACCTGCTTGGATTAACTTTCAAGATAATAGCTTTTACTGCAGAGACATAAGTATTTTTTTTTCTCCTTCTTCCTCTCCCCCAACTAGTTAAACTAAAATTATTTGTTAATTCCTGTGCTAATACAATAGGAATTGTTAGGGAGCACTTATGCAAGCGTAAACAATGTTATATTCTGAAGGGGAAAAAAGACACAGGGCGAATTCAAATGGAAGCAAATAACGAAGGTGTGCAGGATAGGAGGCTTCTGAGGCCACTGTGTCTTCTAACTTCTTTGCGCATCACTTGTTGATCAAAAGGCTAAACGGTTGTGCTGAAGGATGCTGGTAAGAAATTTCTTTGCATCGTAGTCCTGGCAGTGAAATCTTCCTGGCCGTCTTCCAGATAAAAACTAATATACCCAACTCGCTCTTCCACCTACCTGGGTGAAGAAGCAAGCCTCCTGCCTCGGTGAGTCGGCAAAGCTCGCCTGGCGCTGTTCGGCAGCACCTGCACCTCCTGTTACACTAGGATTTTGTAGGAAACTTTGGCCTCCTATGCAGGTTGTATGCTGCYAGTAGGTGAATTGTCTTCAGTAATATTTAATATATTTTATATCAGACATGTTACTCTAAATATGAAAAGGGCAAATAGCTGTATTCCAGTTCTGAAGAGTTTACTGATCTACGTATAGCTGTTGCTTCTAAATCTTTAGGACAGTTCATAGGAATTAAGTGTGATACCTGATAGCAAGTATTTACAAGTTTAAATCCTGAAGTGAAACTTAATCCTGTATTGGGATTCCTTAATACCAACCATGGCAATGACCCTCAATTTCAATGTTCTACTTTACATGCTTGCGCAAGTAGAAACCTAAAGATAGCAAATATCACCAGTGGATGAGGGTATTTCAATATTACTGCCTTTTTTTCCTCCCCTTGCTGGTTTTCTTGAGTATTGTTTTTATCTCAAAACAAACAAAAACCTTAAATAAGTAATTAATATATAAAATAAACACTATATTTTAAGATTAACTTTTCTTCCATGTTATGAATTAAGATTGCCAGATGGATCTCAATAATAGTTATTTTTCTTCTAAAAAAAAAATTATTTTGAGCTTGCTACTTTAATGCTGCATATATGATATTAAAAATTGTATCTGAATTTTGAATTTTTCTTTAACAGTGTGGAAAATTTTAAGTGGCTGAATATCTTCATTCCAGTGATTATCACAGCACTTTTAAATACTCTTACTGTGTGTTTTTTTTTTTTCTTATTGTAAGAACAGAACAATTATTAGGATTCTTATTGTTGAAATGTCGTCTTTAATTTTCATATACTGCAATGTCTTCAACTACAGATTTTAACTTTTTGGGGGTGCATTTATTCTGTTTTGCTAACTTGCTAATTTACCAGCCCTTTTTTGATCACTGAGGCATAATTTTGAAATTTTAGGTATAGTAAACTCAAAATATATGCTTAGCGTTTTTCTCATTTAAAAAAAAAAAAAATTAAAGAGGTTGCTTAAGGTTCTTCAAGCCATGCTTGGACTATGACATTGGTGTGTTTATTATCAGTGCTGTTTTGTGCTGGGTGTCTTTTTGTTATACATGTTATGTGCATTACCTGCATTTTAACATGTTTTATTGTATTGATTTCATGTTAATATGTGCTCTGTATTCTCTCCAACTTAATTGGGGAAAAGCTGTGGCATGTTTATCACTTYTCAATGCATGCCTAATTGCCATTAAGCTCTTCTCAGTTATGTTTTAATTAAAGTTTAAACTAATTTGCTATAATTTATGGKTTTTTTTTTTAATTATTATTGCTTATCTATTCTACAGTTTATTCAATGCTTAGTGACATGGTCACTAAGATTTTTAAAAGTGTATTTTGAAGTCTGCTTTTCAGAGCCTCAGATATTTCTGAAACCTCAAAAACACTACTACTGGAGTTTTAATTGATATGCAACAAAGTAGACTTTACTAATTAAAATCAAGATGCTGTGCTTTTGCTACATGGACCTTTACATGGAAAAGTAGGTTTTACACATTTCCTTTTATTGTTCAGCGTAGCAATTGCATCCTTACAGGGTTGTAGGTTGGTGGCTTACAGTTCAAAAAAAAAAAAGAAAAGAAAAAAAAATAAAAAGAGAGCGAGAGTGCGAGCTGCCACCAGCCCTGAAGACAGACAGTGGGCTTTCGTCCCGCAGACACCCCCAGAATACTAATCAGGAAAGTCAGACCCTGGAGGTCAGGGAGCAAGTCAATCATTCTAGCGATCGTCTCAGTGTGGAGGATCAAATTAGCCTGAAAAATTCAGCTGCTGGGAGGAGAGGGCGAGCAGCTGTCAGGGGCAGCAGCGAGATGCACTAATGAACCAGATGAATAGTGCAAAAGCTTGAAAATAAAAACAGGACAGTTGACATTTTTCATCTGTCAAAGCAGGAGATGCATGAAAATATAGTATTCCTGTTTTAACTCCTTAGGGGACATTCAGAATTTTTTTTAACACTCTGCAGCATTCAAACAAAAGTACTTTTTAATGAACACCTAGAGTACGAAATGAGTATCTGTGCATTTATTTTGAATTTTTGCATGCATGCAGACTCTGCAGTTGATTTTTTTTCTTCTTTTTTTGGTCTTTAGCCTGCATTTTTAACATTCTTTTTAAGGTAAGAGACAATGTCATGTACATTTAAAAGAAAAAAAACAAAACAAAAAAACCCCAAAACCCTAACATTATTTTGGTGGTACAGTTCTAGAATTTGTGGACAGAACTGTAGTATTAATTTGGGATCTTTAAAATAATTCTTATTTGAAGTTAATATAAAAAAATAGTACTGAACTATTTGAGAGCATTTTATCGGGTATAAAGTAAATGTATTTTAGAATGTTGGTAATTTTTTTCCTATATCTTTCCCTATAATGTCAGTGCTTGGGCATGAAAGAGTTAAAGTGATATGTGGAGGACCACAAGACAGATGAGAGCCATTTTCAGCTTGTCCTGTCCCTGTTGAAGCTCACTGAGTAGCACAGCATGGACTAGCGTGTTTCACACACACTCTGCCTGTCTGGGGAATGTACACATTGTCCTTCCAAAATCAAACTTATTAGCACATGTAGAAAAGGGTGACTGACTTTGGGGCAGCATTGCACTCAAGGCAGCCTTCGTGCTGCTGCGGTTCAAAGACYTGGAAAGCCTTTGAACAGAATGGAGCGATTTTAAAATGAATTTTTAAATTTGTAATCCTGCTAACCATAGCACTTGTTTCCACCTGAAATGTCAAATTGTAACATTGTCTGGAAATAAAGCATAGGTTTACTAATACCATTTTTAAGTTGATCATTTATTTAAGTGTTTTCCACCAGATAATTTTTATTACAGTTGGGAATTATAGTTACAAATGCCAGCTGAGTTTTGCACTGCTAATGAAGTTTCAGGATATAATATTAATTTTTTTGAAGTGTTTTGGAATAACATACTGAATCATGAGTGGGGGTTGTTTGTTTTTGTTTTTTGTTTTTTGGAAGTATTGATGAACTTATGTTCCTTGCAGCTTTCCTTATTAAAAAAAACAAAAAAACCCCAACTGTGTCAAAGTTTAGTGTAATAGCAGAAGAAGGTTACAAAATCTATGTTATCCAGCATTTTCACCATAGGCTATTGCTTTAGATCAACTAATGTTTTCGGGTAAATGATACACTTTTTTCCGAAAGGTCTTTAGAGAAAAACCTTGTGTGTGTGTTTTGKTTTTTTTGTTTTTTCTTTCTTTTCATCTTCCTCAGTGCTACAAGGACCCCCCACACTCACAGCAACAGCTGAAACTATTAATGAGTATGAAGAAAAATCAAGTAAAGTAGTGTTCTGGTGTACAATTCAAATGTGATATGAGGATTCTCACAGGTACTACTGTGTCACACAGAATAAGTTCACAAACTGGTTATATTAATAGTTTCAGAACTGTTGTTTTAGCACTTCGATCAAACTGAGCAGTGAACAAAAGTCATTAAAAATCACTTTTGACTTGCTAGTATAGCAGATTTTATGGCAAAACAGGTCTRTTTAAAAGCACAAAAGAAAAATGTATATTTTCTTTAACAGATGGCTGCACTGCAGAGTCCCTTTTATGGTGATAAAATGAACTTGTACTCCCTGTGCAAGAAGATAGAGCAGTGCGACTATCCACCTCTCCCTTCAGATCACTATTCAGAGGAAGTAAGTAATATTCCTTTTCGTAGGCCAGGTCCTTGTTTTATTTAAGCTGGTACACTTCCAATGAAGTGAACGAACTTGTGTGATTTTATGTGATTTGAAGATTATCCCCATAAGTGTTTGCTTGAACTTGCTCAAATGTTTGTCTCAAAACAGCTCTCTCGCATGATGTAAGATTTTTTTGAAATAATGCTGGTAACCTCATGCCGTTAGCTTCTTAATTTCATTGATCTTCCTTGCAAGTATGACAAAATGCAGTGGCTTTCCCAGAATGCACAATGATATGTACTGCATGTCATTATGGGATTGAGTCTTACATCTGTATTATGGTTTTCTAAAAGCACAACTATACAAATTTATGTTGCACCATAAATTAGTACACTAGCCTCTCTTCTCTAGAGACTAGCATTAAAATAGATCTAATGTAACTTAATAGTAAAAATGAATTGTTAATTCCCATTTGTCTGCATTATAAAACTACGATGTACTGTTCAATACAATTGAACAGTAGTTGTAGTTTTGCAAAAAAGAGTGGTTCATGCCCACTCTAATAAGAAATTTCAGAGAAATATAGAAAAACATAATACAGATGAATTTGAGCAGTATACTCAGTATGTGTATCCCGACAGTGTTTGTTTTAAGCTGGTGCTATTAATAGCTCTTTACTGTCAAAAGCGGGAGGGGGGGGGAAGGGGTTACTTGCTTTTTTTAAAACTGTAAAGTGAAAGGAAACTAAATAAAATAAAAGAAACTAAATATTTTTCTTAACCAGTGTAATGGGGTGAAAAAATATAAATGCTTGCTTCTTCATGTTCCAGAATGCCAGTTTTGAAATACTTTCCCGCTTAGAAAAGAACAGGGCAAACTGATAGAAGCTGTAAACCAAAGAACAGACGCTAGTAACCAATTCTAATTGAATTCAGTCTACATGAATTAAAGATTACTTTGAAAACATGATAATAAACATGATCACTGAAATACTTTTAATAAACACCAGGTGTTGTGCAATTTTGCTTCTAGGATAGGGGTTGTAATTCTGAACCTTGACTCTTTTTGCATTCAAAGACAGTGATAGGACTATTAATAAAAGATTACTGCCCAGTGTTTTGTTTTGTTGTATTTACAGTGCCAGTTTTTCCCCTTTTATGAAACAAAAACTGGACTTAGATAATTCAATGATTTACAAAGGATGAAATGATGATCTATTGTGTAATTTGTGCAATATATMTCTTTGAGTTTTCCAATTAGTCATTTTACCTCAGCTATTTTAATTATTATTTATTGTAGACGATAAATATGGCAGTTCATATAACCAACTTCAGAACTGGGGGCCTAGAAATACAGTAGGGTGTGAACAATAATGCAAAATGATAGCAGGGGTGTCAGGGGCCGTTCTTTGTTGTGTCATTCATGCTGTCTTCCTTTTTCCATGAAGCGCATGAATATTTCACATATCTGCATCCTCATCCTCTATTCTTCTTGACTAATTTTCAGACTGTCTGAATTTGCATTTCACATGGTAGCTGATTAGGAGATGCTGAGTGCAGCAGTGAAGCCTCAGCAGGCGGTTACCATGGTGACCTTCAGCAGGATTTTAATGATGATACCACTAGTGGTTCGTTGAAGTTGGCCTGCCTGCAGGGCTACTTCGCTGCAGTTAAGTGTGAAGTTGGATATGCGGCTTCTCAGCCAAGGGGCAAATATCAAAGTCTGGCCCAGACAGAAGGTCTTAGAGTTCGGGTAGGAAGAGAGATGCCACCTTCTACTTACCTCTATATAGTTTCTAGTTTCAAAAACAGATGCATAGCACAACATATTACATTTCCTTCTCTTCGAAGCGGACAGGTACTCCTGTAATTTGGATGAATCAGTTGTTTCTAAAACAACTTGTCTTGTGTCTATTTTGCAACTTAATGAGAGCTGGTGATGTGACTTACAACTGTGGATGTAGTTACTTAACAGGAGTAATCAACTGGATTATATATGGGATTAATAGACATGTAATAGTAAAATTTTTTTGTTCTGACATGAAGATTTGTATCTGCTAAATACACATGAAATACAGGTATGTTCATTAATTGTTTCACTGAAACATGCTTTTTGACTTGTACGAAAAATACTGTGCTGACTTTAAACTGCTGGAAAAAAACCAACCAAACAGACAAGCATTATCTGTCATATTACGATAATGTCCTAAACATTTCATCTGTACTAGAAATTTATATATCAAACCTTTAACCAGGACGGAAGCACACTTGCTGAGCAGTAAAGTTCAGGGATCACTGAACAGTAAAACCTGCTTTATATTCTGTAACAATGAATTTGCTGAAAGAATAATTTTGCTGAGCATTGATCTCTGTGTCTTCTGATCAATGCTTTGATTACAAAATATAAGACATGCTTTTTAGAGAAACTTTCTGTAAATAATTTTTAAGGTGTTTTAAGATAATGGCATTTATATCATTTTGAAATTTTGAAATCCCTCTAAGACTAACTTTTTAATAATGTATCATATTTGTGTTGTTCCACAACAACGTGACAGAAAGATGCAGCTTAAGACAGATGGATGGATACGTTTTTCTAATACATGCCTTTGATTAGAAATCCTAATATTCTACAGTGCTGACCATTACACAAACTTGCTTCAGCACCACAGTGACAAGCCAAGACTTTCAAATGTTTAACAGCCSTGGGTATCTTAATTTTTGAATGTTCCTTAAGAAGCCCTGGTATTCAGAGTGAGTGCTCAGCATTTACTGAAAACTCTTCTCCTTTAGGAAGCTTAAAGTTGGAGCTCCCTCCCCATCCCTACCCCCAGTCAGTCCTCTTAAAATCCTATTAGCCAATATTGGTATCGTGTTGTTTTTGTGATAGGGAAGACTGAAGAACTTCATCCCTGAYTGAGGTGCTTTTCCTCCCAAGTCCATAGCCAGCCTCCTCTCCCGATATGAAGGCCGAAAGAGCCAGCAGGTCTAGAATTACAGTGTTACTTGCCAGTGTTCCTGCCAGCACTGAGAAAGGGCTTTGAGGAAGTCTCCTACTCAGAGTAAGAACATGTTTTCTCATCCAAAATTTTCTATATGAAAATTTCTTCTTTTTCAGCTGGCTAACAATGCAGAGCACTTGCCTGTCATAGTTTCTAGCCTTTCTCCCCTGCCTCCTCCTGACTTGAGAGATAATTATTTATTTCGTAGCTGAAAAACCTGCTAAAGTTAAAGGAGGTGTGTCCCGCTGCTCCTGCATCAGGCTAAGCTCCAGGCTAAAGACAGTCATTGTGCGAAGTGCACAGAGGAGGTTAAGAACAATAAGCAGCCAAAGAAGTTTCCAGCTTGGGGATGCAACAGGAGGTCCCTCCTGCTCAGCTATAAGTCTGTTCTGCCTATTGGCCAGTTTATGCCAGATAATAAAAAATTACTGTATCTCTAACTGTAGTCTGACTTCAGATTTGCAGTGCCACTTCCCATGATACTATCAGGCTCTTCTGGGTCATCTGAAATTTTATCAATATTAGAGAAGTTGACAAAGAGATTTCAGATTTATTGAAATGGATATTCCTGTAGGAGGTTAAAAAAAAAAAAAAAGTACTGTAATCAAGTATTAGCATCCAGGATGGTCCCAGTCTCAGTCCTAAAAGATTTCTATGTTCCTGTGTAACTGTTGTTTTCATCCTGTGTAGAAAAATTACTTCAGTTTATCCCAAAGGTTTGCTGTTCAATGACAAGGCTCAAAAGAGCTCCAGGATTTTGAAATTATTTGAGAATCTGCCCCACCATTGCCCAGTGTTTCAGGCATAATCAGCTGAGCTTTCTTGCCCTACAGCAGAAATTCTGGATTGGGAGGGGGAGACAGATTTAGCAGTGTCAGCAGCAACCAGCATTTAAATATTGTTAGTCAAAAGAGGTCTGTGACTGTATTGCTTATTTAATTAAAGTATTAGTGAAGGTTCATCAGTAACTGAGCTCACCTCTTGCATTATGTTGAGAATTTTGAAGTACACTGATTCAGTGATTGTCCCTTACTATTAACATATTCTTGTAAATCCTTTCTTCCATCTAAACAATAGTAGCTACATGGGCATTTTTGTTAGAGTTTAAAAAAAAAAAAGTTGCCAAATGCAACCAGTCATGACACCATGTAGCTGTTTTTTTTTTCTTTTCCCTCCCCCAAATGTACTTGCAAAAATTAGTAAAGCCTAAAGCCCTATGTGCACTTCTGAATAATGGTGCCATTTTTTTCTAAAGTGCCTTCCTAAGAAATGAATCTCCATTGCCATTTTTAAAGCTTTGAATTGAATATGCTGTAACACAAATAACAAAAGTAACTCTGAGGGAAGACATTGTGTTTTAATGACTTAAAACAGTTTGAGTCTAAAACTGATTTTTAGATGGAAAAGTTCAGCTTGAAAAACAAAACCAGTCAACCACAAGCCAGCATTGAAAAGCCATAAGGTAGCCTATTGGAGATAAAGAAGGCTTCTTATGCTTTTCACAGGCAAATCTTTTGAAGATCTATGTTCATTGTACTACCTATAGTAAAGTTATTGACATACAGCTAATTAAAAAATAAAAAAGTGTTTGGGGGAGTGCTCTGTTTCCCTCTCCTCCAATGACAGATTCAGAGGTTTCAGGCCTTCACGGTCTTTGTTAAGACTTACTGTATGCCGTTCTGCTGAACAGACAGAACTCGTCATAGATGAAGATACAAGTATACTTATTCACAAGATTTGGTGTCACGTTCTCTGGATAAATTATGTCTGTATTCCCTTTACAAAATGTTTACTTAGTTGAGTCTGATTTCAGGATTAGGGTTTTTGGATTTCTTCAGTCTTTCCTGTTTGCCATGCAGGCAGTCTGAGCTATTGCACAGCAAGCTGCTGTATTGTGTCTGCTGCTTAATCTGTGTCCCACCTGCTTAGTCTATGTGAGATTACCAATGTGTAATACAAATATGCAAAGCAAAATGATTTTTACTTTTTACAATAGTTCATGATTTCCAGTATTCTTTTCTCCAAATGATAGAGTTGATAGTTTCTCCTGTCTTTTGTTTATGGCTGCCAGAAGCAATAAGATTTTTGTAAAACTCCGTGATTAAGATTCACATAGCAAGTCTATTACAGATTATTTCAATTTAATTTGTTTCTCTCTCTAATCCAGCAATCTGACCACTACCTTCAGAAATAATAATACTTAACTCCTTTGCTAAGAGGAAGAATGTTGTAGTGACATAATTTTTGTATTGTTAAATGTGAAAAACCTGCACATTGTATACAATTTTGAATGTTTGGGCAAGGGTAAGTGAACAGAGTTTTAACCAGTGGTGTATAATGTTCCCTTCTTCACTTTTGAATTTCTTAATCCAGTGCATTTAAATTCATCTTCTGAAAAACTAAAGGAGTATRATTATAACTTAAAAATGCATATTGTTCTTTTAATAAAAAGCAGGAAGTGAACTCTCTGATGGCAAATTTGAATATGCAGTTTATTTTGCCTTTGAATAACCATGTTGATGAGATTGCTCTGTTTGTTGCAGTAATTACAGCTTTTTTTTTCAATAATCATACCTAATAGTATTAGGAGGGAGGCTGAACCAAATTTGACACCTTGCCAGAAAAGGGTAGATTGCAAGTTTATTTTTAATACTATAAAGACATCCAGGAGGTCTGAGCAAACTATTAAAAAGCATAAAGGAAGAGCTTCTTACAGTTGGTAAGTTACTCTTTAGAAAGATGGCAAACATTTTAATAAGCCATCAAGAAGGAAGTGTATTGCACATTGTAAACTGCTTAGGAAGTGTGCACAGTGTAAAATAGATGTGGAGCCTGCCCCACTGGAAAGTTATCCAGACTACRCTGAGCTCTAATGTCACCTGAAGCATCTCAAGGGAGGAAGCAAAACCTGTAACTGTTCTGACAGTTTCTG
The DNA here is from genome assembly GCF_003343035.1 of Apteryx rowi. Taxonomy (NCBI): domain Eukaryota; kingdom Metazoa; phylum Chordata; class Aves; order Apterygiformes; family Apterygidae; genus Apteryx; species Apteryx rowi. The sequence continues at coordinate 2,658,149 of NW_020451027.1, read as the reverse complement.
AAAGTAATGAGAAGTATCTGAACGGTTACTTCTGGATTACCTCTGCTGAACTTGGRAACTGTAAAAGACCAAGTAAAATATGGTGTTTGTGGAAATATAGTACTTTCTAGTCATAGTGATTGTTTATTCCCAGATAGGGGTGTTCTTCAACATGTTTGTTAATTATGTGTTTCTTTCTATAAAGAAAAAAATTTTAAGGCCTTAATCCTAAGAACAATACTGGAACATAGACTAAAGACTACTTCGTCCAGTATCCTGTCTCTGATAGTGGGCAAATGGAAGAACAGGGCCAACATAATGCAATATTTCCCCAAAATACTTTCCCAAGTTCCAGCAGTTCAGAGATTTCCTAAGTCAGAGGTGGAATCTTCATATTAAATAGCCTTCAGTGTGTTTAACTTGTCTGGTTCCTTTTTGGATCCGTTTACTTTTTTTAGCTTCCAGCAGCAGGAGGTTCTGCAGATTAACTTTGCATCATACGAGGAATCACTGTCTCTCTTTGGACCCTGTCACACAGTAATTTCATTTGTTGCTGTCTAGCTCTTGTGTTCGCACAGAATGAACAAAAGGCCCCTATTTATCTTCTCCATGCTCATTTCAGCCTTCTAGGCTGAAAAGACCTAGGCCAGGGTTTGATGTCATAGCTGTCCATAAAACAAAGGAATCGTCATGGAAATGATTTATGATGAATGCATGTCTGAAGTTGTATATTTAAAGGATTAGAACCTAAATCTCTTTCTCTGCTTTTCTAGACAACAACACAAAATACAAAAATCATAGGAGTATGTTGCATATATGCTTGTATAAAACTCTGGGTGCGATGTGTTTTGAGAGGGTGTTGAGTGTGTATGTGTGTGTATGAAGAACTGCTGCTTGGTTAATTTTTGCCAGTCTTACTAATTTGAATTTGAGAATGCACAAATACTACTTGACAGAATTGTTGGCTTTCTTACACGTATTTTCCTTTCCTAGCTGCGACAATTAGTTAATATGTGCATCAACCCGGATCCAGAGAAGCGACCAGACGTAACCTATGTCTATGATGTAGCGAAACGTATGCATGCACACACTGCGAGCAGCTAAATGGACATCAGATCATGAAGAAAAGAACAGAAATATTCAAGTATTTTAAATAGATCATCCCACCTTTTTCTTTGTGTGTTACAGAAATGTAATTATTTGAAGCTTATTGTCGTGCTTTGAATTGTAGACCAATTTACATACAAGCTTTGTTTTCTGTTTATTTTTTGTATTTTTTACCAACTTGCAGTTTTAAAACAGGTTGAAATATGTAAAGCATAACTTTACCAGGAACCATTGTTTTCCATGTAAAATGAGTTCAAGTGTATTTTTCTTTAATAACGAAAYTGTATTCAGTTGGACCTTAGTTCTAAAACACAGTTGCACTTTTGCACATGATACGGACATTAGGCTTATTATTCAGAAACAAATTTCTGAATCTCTCACATTTTTAATAATTTATGGAAAGTGTGAATCAGCACAGTTAAATTTATTATTTTAATCTTTGTTCTAAAAGGGGCATAATTGTAGAACGTTACTGTACTTTATACTGAATTGTAGTTGCAGCTCTCAACATGAGAGGAGGCTGATCTGCGTAGTTCCRTGCTTGCTAAGTGTGATGAGAAAAGAGTTACTGGGAAAAACTGTCACACACTGAAATTTTTGTAACATCCCTTTTCATTTTGTTATTCTGGCATAATGCACATTAAAAGTTTGTTGGAGATTTGAGGGGAAAATTTAAGGTGTTGATTCTGCAATCGGATCGTTTTCAAGACTCGTGCAACACTGCCCTGTGGCGATAGGAGTCTACGTAGTTAAATGCTAAAGACATGCAGATGCTTTTTGCAGCAAATAAGGAGTCTTTGAGGCTTGCATGTATGAGAAGATCCAATTTAAAAGGTGCAATGTTTAAGTTACAACTTCCCAACTATTTATGTATATGTCACTGTAGATTTTTGTATTTAAAATTGAATAATCTTACAGTACTATATTTAAATTTTAAAAATGCTTTTATAATTCAGAAACTTTGGGGGAATTTTGTGTACAATAATACAAATGTATTCTTCGTAAATATCTGATTTTATATACTGTGTGTATCCTGAGAAGTAGTTTTATATTTAGCACAAGTAAATTTTAGCTTTTATTTTTAAAAGAAAGTTGCCACTCCTTCATTTGGGAAGTAAATATTATATGCAAAATATTTTACCAATACTTGATTAGTTGAAAAGGAAATTCACAATATTTTGGTTAAAACCTAATACCCTTTTGAATATGTTTAAGTAATATTTTAAGTAAAGGTTAAAGTTTAAGTAATGTTAAGAACAAGACACCTTTTTTTCTTAACAATATGCTATAATTGAGTTTGACTGAAATTTCTTGAATTTCAAGACAAATTTTTTGAGAATATACAAAGTTGTCAGAACACAGAATTGTTACCAGTGAAACTGCTAAGAAGCTTTTAAGGTCAGTTAAATCTTTTCTTTATATAGGTAAGATGAGGTTGATTCAAGAAAAGCTGCAGTATGTATGTGTACATAAGGATTCTATATAGTCAGTCCTGCACACTCAATTTTTTTTGTGTGGCTTTAATTTTAAAGACAACATAATATTGTATAATGAACAGAATACAGCCATATACCTGTGTCCTAGACCAATTCTTTTGATTTGACATAATGCTCCAAAAAAAAAAAAAATCCAACTGTGGTTTTTATAGACAAATTTCAAGCTTGGTCAGGGTTTTTTTTTTTTTTTTTTTTTTTTTTTGTTTCAGAATTTTGTGGAATGAATCCTTAGTTTTCCAAAACTCTGGCTGCTGTATATACTGAATTTATTCTTTTAGGACTTCAGTGGGACAACTTATGGAAATGAAGTATTTAAGAGACCTGGCAGGATTAATGGCTTGGTTTGGGTCTAGCAACTTTTTTTTTTAATTGATTTTTTTTTTTCAACCACTGATTTAAAAAAATGACAGTTATGTTCTGTAACAATAGTTCATATAACAAAGTGAAAAGGTTTTTATTGGAAAAGACAACAGTGCAGTACTTGCTTGACTGCCAGAATTAGCTCTTAATATGCACATGTACTCAAGCCATTCTTTTCTGAAATGAAGTAGAATATTTAAACATCACTGAAAAACCCAAACACAACTAGATTACTTCCATCTGGCATTATGTATTAGTGCTAGCATTTTTCCTCAAAGAAACCAAGAACAGATCCTCCCCCCTCCCCTTCTTGGAAGGACAATTTGAGTAAAGACATCATGATGAGTTAACAAATGTACCTACTTCAGCATTGTGGTTTGTTGTTGTTGTTGTTGGGTTTTTTTTAGTATTGATGGTTAATCTTTTGCTGAGTAAAAGAGGTAGTTGTTCCTATTTTAAAACCACTCTAAAACAAGTGGTACAGGTGACTCTGGTACCGACCCTGGTAATTGAGTGCCCCATAAGGGTTAATAGAATTACTTAAATAACTGGGGATTGTAGAATCTATTCTTCAAGTAAATTACCTAGTAACATATGAAAATGATGATGTCTGTTATAATACTTTCATTTCTGCTATACTTCTATAAAATATTTTCTTTTACAAAACACCATTCTAATTTTCATATGTTGATGGTGGCATTTGGCACTATTTATTTTAAGCTTATGGCATTACATGTTTATTTTCTTTAAAATGAATGTTACATTTCTATCCTGAATGTCTGACCAGCTTCTCCTTTTATTTCAGTAGTCCTACAGTATTAACTTGCCTCATGAAATAATGAACTTTGTGCTTTGAATGACATTACTTAAAACCTTTGTCTTGAGTCTTGAAGGCTCCCCTGCTGTGCAGTAGCCTACTAGAAATAAAACATACAGATATTAAATATAATGTAAAAATGATAGTGCTTCTATTATATTTTCTCAAACTTTTCTTATTGCAGATGTATGTGTTACAGTAGATGCTACCTATCTTGTGGGCAGTTTACTGCTTCCAGTAGTTGATTATAGGTGAGTTTTATTGCCTGTCACAAAAGAAAGTACATTTAAAAAATCTTTTTCATACTATATGTCAAAAATTATATCTAAAAAGACTACATTAGATATATTAACATTTAACCCAAAAGAGTTTTTATGACTAATATTTAAAAACAGAATCTAAAGTTATTTTCAAGCAGTATGAAAATAATCTGAAAAGCATGGAAAAAAAAYCCCTCCCATTATTGCCCCAGTCCTGTGAACTCGTGACCCTTGTGCTTTTTATGGAATTCTAGTAATTCTTAGTGAACCTGTTTTACACACAGTGATAAATAGGAATCGGTAGGGTGTATATATAAAGAACTTCTCTGCTCAGCGCACTTTTTAGACTTTTTGTATTCTACTGTTTTGGTAGCACAGGCTAATGTATTTTTTTTCCTGTTCTGTGTATTCTAATGATCCAGCTACCAACTCTGTGAGCAAGCAATAGAAGTATGTGTCATTTTTGTAATGAGCAAAAACTTTAAAAACATGCCARTATACAGAAGGATGAAGAACAGTATTAGAAGTGTTGGAGAAGGCTGGTGTTTTATTCATGCTCATGATTAAGAAAGGCATAAAGAATGAAATTCTTGACAGAGGCTTGGAAACAGAAGACAGGCTTGTTACTCCAGTGGTTCCTGGGTATCTCTGAATAGGACCCAAAATTGCGGTGATGTTTCTTTTAACAACCCATCCACCCAGTCTGTCTCAGCTGTTGTGCAGCGAGATGGGCTGCATTCGAACGCTGGTGGCAGGTGCCGTGTCGGGTACTCRTGGCTCTAGGAGCCAAAGACTGATGTGAGGAAGAGTCAGTGAAGGTCTTGATTTGTGGAGAGGTAATTTAATTGGGAAATAAAGGTGCTGGGCAGCAGAGTACAAATCACTAGCTTTTTCGTTACTATTCTTTAACAGTCCAAAGTTTTTTCCAGTCCCTCCAGATCCCCACATCATCTAGTAAGCGAGTGCTGATCTTTTGAATATCTGATCTGTGGTTTGGTCTGGATGAATTACTAAACCTTTCTGCCAAGATCATCCAGCAAAAGTAGCAACTTCAAGAATGTGGGAGATACAGGTATCAGCCATGCCCAATGATTTGTTACTTATGTTTCCAAACATCATTCAGGTGTGAATTCTTAAGGTTCTTTTTCAAAGTTTACACCTTTTCCTGAACCTTCTTTCTTCTTTTTTTTGTTTAATTGCTTCCCTTTCATATTCACTACTGCACTCCTGCCACTCCTGTCTCCTGTTGCCTGTGCTTCATCTTTCTGATGTCTCTTCCACAGTCCTCCTGCTTTGAAGTCTTCTGTGTCTAGTTTTCCTTCCCATGACCTTTACCTAGTGACCATTAGTTTGCATTTCTGACTACTGTTTCTTTCTTTGGGACTTTGCTAAACTTTGCACATTCCTGCCTTCTCAAATTTTATTCTTCATCATGGGTAACCCCTATTTTTTTGTTCTGATAACTACTCTATTGTCCTTCATTCTTTTTCCAACCACCTTCTTTGATTTCTAGCTTTAGACAGGCTTTCTTGCTGCCTCAATCACTTCCATGACCTTGTCTTTACTAAATACTGTTCTCTTTATTATCTCTCATTTCTAAATTCCCTCTCTCTGATCACTACCTGCTCTCTTTCAGCATATCTGTCTTTCTCTCTCCTCCACCCTGTCACTCACTCCTTTTGGGATCTCCAGTCTATTAACCTTTCTGACTCCTTTACTTTTCTCAGCTGCCTGCTTCCTTCATTGGCCTCGCTTCTTCTGACTCCCTGGTCTTTATTTTCATCTCTATCCTCTTCTCTATATGTGGTTTCTTTGGTCACTTCTTGCACTGTCCTGTCTCTGTTGTCTCCCCAGACATCTTTGCTTGTAATTTTGGAATTTTCATTCCTGCCTTTCTGAGTAACTCTGAAGAGTATGTCAGCGCAATGCAGCTTTAGGCTCAGCTCTGCCTTGCCTGTTTTAATTCTCCCTCCAAACAGATTTTTAAACCACTTTTATCCCACTTTTTTTTTTCTCATTGAGCTTGCTTCCAGGTTTGCCTTTCATTTTAGTTCTCCACCCATTCTTTATTCAAAAGGTATCTTCAAACCAAACCTAATATTACATGGCAAGATCTTTCCTTCTATTTAAAAAAAATGGTTCTACTATCTCAGTGTTGGCTTCTGAAGTAGGTCCCTCTACCTCTTAACTGTTAGTTTGCCCCTTTTATTTCTGTATCATCTTTTGTGCATCTGTCACTCCTTTCCTGAATGACTTCTTCCTCTTTAAATTCTTTTAATTTCATGTTCTGTCTTTCTTCATTTCTTTCACTTGCAACCATGTTTTTGTTTTTCCCATTTCTTGAAGGGGGTGGCATCCATTATTTTAACTGGTTCTCTGATAATACTTTGCCCTTTATTCCTCATTTAGTATCCCCATATATTTCCTGTGCCTGAACCCTCCCATTCCTCTCTCCATTTTGTTTTCAAGGTTTTGGCTTTATTCTGGATGCCACAAAAATCTAGTACTTTCTTCCCCAGTTTGGTTCTCCCACAGTTCCATCTACAGATGATTTCTTGGATATCCAGCCACCATCTTAGACCTGTTGATTCAGAGATCTAATTTTTATTCCTAACTTCCTTTAATTTTTTCTAACATCTCTGACAATTTTACCTGCCTCTGTATGTTCCAGGRCCACAACCTTTCTATCTTTGACATTTTTTTCCCCACACCTGCCTATCAAATGTCTCATGAAGTGTGAGGGTTTTTTTGCTTAAGTAATATCAGATTCCACTCCTCTTCACTATCCATGTGCTTCTTTCTTATCTTTTATCTTGACTACTTTAACCTCTATGTCATTTTGACTTCTTTCCTTCCTTCAAGGTATCCAAATTGACAGGACTAAAGTACAGTCTTGGGGCTTTAGCTGTTTCAGGCTCCGAAGAAGGAGCTCCACCAAATTACAGAWTTTTTTGTTTTTTTAAGACACTTCAATCCTACCAATTGGATGTTATTTTAGGACTAYAGAGCTGTAGTAGCTCTTATTCCACCAAGTACTTTAAATCAAAATTCCTTCAATTGCTCCTTGATTTACTGTTTCCTACAGCTTCAGATATAACATTCTTGCCCTTCATTTCTTTATATATTTACCATATTCAGTTTTTGTTTACCTCTGCTTAAAGTTAAGGATGTACTTAAGAGCTTCATTGGCTGGATCTAAAGTGAGTGCTCAGCACAATGCTACTCTTTGTAACTGTCCCACAATTAGACCTGTTTCTCTTATTTGCTGTCCTCAGTCTCGTTTAACTGAAGATATACTATATTACACTTCATGGTAGTGTAGATACARTTAAGCCAGCTAGAAAGCAGACAGCTTGTGTGCTTGCAGCAGTACTGACTTAGGAAGAGCCAAATGTTTATTTGCCCTATAGGTCTAGAATTGAGTTCTGTGCTATGCTACATCCACACAGCCCTAATTTAAAGCCAAACTGGATATGTCTGCAGTGCGCTGCATTGTTTTCTATGCAGATGTGCTGTTTGCCTTTCCAGTTGTAATAGGCTTTCAGACTTAGACTATATGTTTGTATAGACTCACTGTTGATCAGATTATCTGCCCTCTGACTACTTGTAGTATTTATATACTTAAATGTGTATTGAGATTGAGAAGCACAGGATGTATTATTAATTTTCCATAAAGCTAAGAAKTTTGTTTTTTTAGTCTGTAGGATAGTGACCTGAATGTCAAATTCAGTATGGGTGTGGGTGTGTATGTATACACACATTTAATCACTATTTATTTGCATCAGAATAGCTCTTTTCTTTTAGAGGATCAGTTGCCTGTGAGAACAAAGCAAAATCTTTTTTAAATGTTTTCAAGTTTTGCTTTTATTCTTTGTAGTCAGTTTGTATAGTGTCCTACCAACATTGAGTTTGTTCTTCTACAACTGCCTTAATGATGCATGAAGGCCTTTCACCTTCTGTCTAATAGAAATCTTCTTTTAATATGGAAATAAAAAGAAATGAGGTACGTTGTGTTCTTCCTGATAGTTTCACTTGTTTCTCGTTTAAATCCTAGCAATAGAAAGAGACCTCAGATTAGACAGACATGGTCCCCAAAATAGTGTAGAGATGTTCTGGGAGTCCCTGCTTCCTCTCCACCTTCTAGATGCTCATTCTGTGCCTTCCTTGGGGCATCTGCTGGGGGCACAGCACAGCCAGGGCTAATAGAAACTTGGAAAATAAGTAATATCTTGACACTATTTTATGCTCCTGTGGTGTCTTTTCTCAGTGTGAATAGGAAATCTCCCATTTAAAAAATGGCTAGGAAGATCTTTGGTGTCATTATACAGTCATTTATTACTCATTACACATTTGGTATTAAAAATGTGTGATTGCTGAACAAATGGAATTTTGAACTATGCAAAAGCTCTTTGTTTGACTTTAAATATATAGCATTGGTACTCTTCTGTGCACTTCAGTTGCTTTCAGTAATGCAGGACCATTCTAAAGATGATCATTAAAGAAGAGTATTGCATTTTCTGGTAAGATTTGGTTGGGAGAGGGGACAGAAGGGAAGGTCTAGTTGATTTACTTGTATTTGGCTGCTGATTGTTTAAGTCGTAGAATAATTCAGGTTGGAAGGGACCTTGGAAGAGGTCTCTAGTCCAACCACCTGCTCAGATAGCGTCAACACTGAATTCGGACCAGGAGGCTCAGGGCTTCTACCAATTGGATCTTGAAAACCTGCAAAGGTGGAGATCCTGCAGCCTTTCTGGGCAACCTGTTCTGATGCTTAGCCATCCTCGTAGCAAATTTTTTCTCCTGTGTTTCATCAGAACCTGCTTGGTTTCAAATTATGACCATTGTTTCTTTGTTACAAAAAAGGTAAGTCAAATATTGAAATAAACAAAGAACTTAAGATGTTTTATTTTCTGAAACAATTGCTAAAGACAAATGTATATGTTCATGTAGTACTTCTGTATCCTGTTCTACACGTACACTATATTCATTTGCTACTTGAGTGTAAAATAAAATTTTGGCAGTAAAACTTGGTTTAAAAGTTCTGTGATTTTTATGATGTGGAGGTTCGCAGTGGTTGCCTTCTAATCTACTAGACATTTCCTGGCAGAGTACAGCTCTGCCCACGTTGRTGAATCAGAGGAGTCAAGATCCTGAATGTAACTTTGCGTTTCTGTCTTCTGGAGCATCCCTCAAAGGAGGCAGCTTACCACCAGGGAGGGGAGGAAGCCGGCCTGAGTCTGAATAATTGGTGATTGTAGGAACTCTATTTTTAAACTCTCATGCGCTGGTGGAAAGTTGACTAGAGAGTTTTATCAAAACTGAGATTTGAAAGGAAAAATGAATTTTTTTTGGGGGGGGGGGGAGTTTTCAGAGTAACCATTCATTTGGGTAAATTTTCCCAGGTGTTAAACAAGAAACTAAAGTTCAAAATTTCTGGCCATAAACCTCTTGGAAGCAAATTAAAAATATGACTAAAAGATTCACAGAATCACAGAATCGCTGAGGTTGGAAGGGACCTCTGGAGATCATCTAGTCCAACCCCCCTGCTCAAGCAGGGTCACCTAGAGCACATTGCACAGGATTGCATCCAGGTGCGTTTTGAATATCTCCAGAGAAGGAGACTCCACCACCTCTCGGGGCAACCTGTTCCAGTGCTCTGTCACCCTCACAGTGAAAAAGTATTTCCTCATGTTCAGATGGAAGTGTCTGTGTTTCAGTTTGTGCCCGTTGCCTCTTGTCCTGTCGCTCGGCACCACTGAAAAGAGTCTGGTCCCATCCTCTCGACACCCTCCCTTCAGATACTTGTACACGTTGATAAGATCTCCTCTCAGCCTTCTCTTCTCCAGGCTAAACAGGCCCAGCTCTCTCAGTCTTTCCTCATAAGAGAGATGCTYCAGTCCCCTAATCATCTTTGTAGCCCTACGCTGGACTTGCTCCAGTAGTGCCACATCCCTCTTGTACTGGGGAGCCCAGAACTGGACGCAGTACTCCAGATGTGGCCTCACCAGGGCTGAGTAGAGGGGGAGRATCACCTCCCTYGACCTGCTGGCAMCRCTCTTYYTGATGCACCCCAGCATACTATTGGCCTTCTTGGCCACAAGGGCACGTTGCTGGCTCATGCTCAACTTGGTGTCCACCAGCACTCCCAGGTCCTTCTCTGCAGAGCTGCTTTCCAGCAGGTCAACCCCCAAGTCAGCACCTTKGACTCTGTGGAGCCCTGGTGGAGATGTTTTGAGGTAGCTGGATGGGATATCCAGAAAGTTCTTTTCTGTGCTTTTTGTTAGGGAGCAATAGGCATATAATTTGGAAAGAGGAAAATTAGCAGGTGCTACGTAAATACCAATCTCTTATGTACATCAAATTTACCATGGTGAAATTTCTTCTGATTTGGTTCATTTCTGATGCCCTAATAGAAGTCATAAGTTTCAAAAATAGGAAAGAAAGGAGTTGTGGATGGTTCAGAGCTTTCACTGACGAGGAAGAACACCTTTAAAGGTAATTTAATTTTGAAGGATTCATTATGCGTTCTTAGCAATAATGCTTTTTGTTGTCTTTGTTTCTAACACACATAATTATTTTAAAGTTGTAACTTCTCCATGCTGTGACCTGACACAGTGACTACAGTTCTTCCTGTTGTACTTTTCTTCCCTGGAAAAGAGGAAACTGAATTCAGTGTTTGTTTTCAGAAGTGTAGGAAGAGCCCAGTACAGTTGCACTTGTTTCAGCCCCTCAAAAGAAGGACTTCCTGCTCAGATACAGTCTGAACAACTGTAATGGTTCYTCCTGCAGCTGGAAGAGGATTTCTCCAGGGCAGAAACTATGCTAGACGGACATAAGACAACTTTTTGAGGACCACCTTAAAAGTTTTAGTGGACTTGCTGAGGGAAAGGAGTCAAAGTATTAGTGTGGTAAGCCCGTGTAATTCTGTAGTCTGTGTGACAGGCTTTGGAAATATGGGTCTCTACAAATACACAAGGCTGAAAACAGTTCACAGTTCAAAGGAAAGGCTTCTTGTCCTTTTTCCTTAAGCTGGGAATTCTGTAACATGCATTTGGGAGCTAAACATGGATTGACTGAAAATACCTGAAAAATCCTGACTCAGGTAGAAGAGATTTTCTAGGTAGTTTGCATGGAATATTCAGAAATAATGATTAAAGTAATTTAAAGAACTGTGTACAGTCATCATGTTTCCCTAATTTAGCTGTGTTTCACTCCAGAGCTTATATGGATGTGGAGATGACTTAACGACTTGGTCAGCGTGCAATAGTAGAAATAGGACAAGGGGAGCTCTTGTCTTGTTTTTGTGTTTTCCTGTGCTGTGTTTTTGTTGCTTGTTGGTTGTTATTTTTTAAAGGTCTTGCTTGTTTGTTTACAGAAGAAAAAGATGGAGAAAGAACACTTGTGTATGTTAATCAGTGACTTTATCAGCTTTACTGGAACAGTGCTAATTCACAGAACTGTGCTAATTTGTCCCAGTCTTAATACCATCATATCATTTAGACAGTACAAAAGCTGTCCCAAATACAAAGAAAAGCACATTGTTTTTTTTGCAAATAAGATTATTTGAAATGCCATTGATTCCCCACCCAGTAAAGAAATAACTGGTTGTTTTTATGGCTTTGTCTTTTAGCTCTACACAGGTACGTGTATGAATAGGAAGTTCAGTGTTAGATTTTTCTCTCAGTTTGACAAACACTTCTTGCCTTAAAATTATATATATAAAAAATATTATTCCGTACATGTGTGTGTGTGTGTATATTTTATATATATAATACACATGTGCACTGTAGCAAGGCTTACAAAATACTGCATGCTTCTGCAGAGGAAAGGCTTATAAATTGATCTGCAGTCCCCCAGATGGGCTTGCTACTAGCTGTCTCTGACTGTCATGTTACACTGTTATGAACGTGAACGTGTTTTCTTTGTTTAAAATCTAAGGGCTGATCCTATGCATACCTTTAAAAATTCCTCATACTGCAAAATGAGGCAATTACTTGGTCTTTCCAGTAACCTGTTTCCTGTGTGTGGGTATCGGTGGTAACTGTGGCCGTTAGCAGGGCTGGCGCTGGTTCGAACATCATTAAAGAGAACGCTGCTGACCCTGGCCATTGATCCGGCAGCTAGCACGGGGTACTGGGCCACAGTATTTCTTCCCCCAGCTCTTACTTTTCTCTGGGGAAACCAATTGGAAGAAATGACCTGCTTGCCTGGAGTTTTTAGAAGTAGTGGGCAGTTCAATTTGAATTGTCAGCTCCAGCTAGTAGCCCTGGAAATCAAATCCCAATCTGATGAGGGCAAAAGATCATGTAGTTGACCCATATCTTTCTTTGGTATTCTCTTGCTATAATATTGATCTTCCTTCAGGACTCAGAAAATTTCAAGAAGTGAAATCAATGAATCAAATCAAAAGAAGTGCATCAATGTAGTATTTGAAGAGCTATCAACTTTTAAAACTGTTATGATACAAAAGGGTGATTATTATTGTGAACTATAACACTTTCATTATTAAAACAGGAAAACTTAAGAACATGTTTATGATACCTAATCTGTTCATAAAATTGTATTTCATTTGAAAATGGCTTTCTCTTTCTTCTCTGAGTGCTCAAGTTGATGATAGTGGTCTCCTGTGGACAGAAACAGATGACATTCATGTGAAATGGAACATACTGCCTTTTACAGAGGCCACATTCTTGTCTTCAGTCTTTGCTTGAATGTCCTCTTTAAACAGCATCGATAGCTCTCAAACTTCTGCAAGCTTTTACAAGGACAACTTAAAGCATTCTAATACTGTGTGCTATAAGAACATTGCATATATTTTGCGATTAATGATTTATGTTTCCTTTTTCTAAGAAATTTAAATTAGACATATTAAAACTTTATTACTATAGTATTATCCAAATGCTGTAATCATTATCAGAATCCCATCATACTAAGTGGTGTATCTATATGTGAATATCCTGTTTACTGAGTATAGTCCATAATCTGATTAAATAAGCTTTCATGGTATGTTGCTTTGCATGTTAATTTGGAGCACTGGCAGAGACTTACCTGCAGTAAATGTGCAACTTCCAAATGTGTAACTTTTGCCAACTCAGTGGAGCTCTTGTTGGAACTTGGGCTCTTTTATCACTCCTGATTTTTAATCTCTGCCTTTGTATAGGGTCATGAAGCTACCACAATAAAAAGCATAGATCATAACTGTGTTCACTTTCACAATAACTGAGTGTAAAGTTCTGTGCTTTAAATGCAGTCCTAGAACAAAATTTCCTTTTAAACTGGAAATTCTGTAGTTCTTTCATAAATTTAAAGTATGATCAGTGTTACAACTCTTCATAAATTCATAACTTATATAATAATTTAAAATATAAATTCCTTTTATTCAGCTGCCTAAAGTGTCTCCCATTGAAATTGCAGTAAAATCAATTGCATTTTTCAGACTTCTCAATAATTGTCTTAGGACTAAAAAGTGAAAATAAAGTTGAAATGCAATATTTCATTCCTGACATTTAATCGATGAAAATGTCCTTGGAGATCTTGTATTCCCTTAAAATAATTTACATCTACCCTACAATGACTGTGCTCTGCTGGAGGTATATCAGAATTATTTTTGCTCTGCTACAGGATATAAATAGGAAACATTTACTTGCTTCGTTTGAAAATGCTTTTAAATAATTGTCATACTACGGAAGTGTTATAATAGTCTAGAGGGTATTTTTGTTTAAAATACATATTTATAAAAAATTTGAGTAAGGAATCAAACTAACATGATGACTGCATGAGGAAACATTGCATCCTTTTATCTGTGGTTATTCTGTTCTGTGTAATATTTTGTCAAGTTGTAAATAAATATTAGTGGTATTTCTGAGCTCTGTCTGTTCAGCTGTATTAAGGTATAGTGGATTTGTAGGTCAGTCCTTCTGTACTGTTGATGTCGTCATTTGCGTACAAGCATACAGATGTTTGAACAGGTAATTCTGAGGGAGGCTATGGCATGAACTGACCCTATGGCAACTACTCTGGTCATGTAGCCTATAACCACACTATTACCTGGTGATACGTTGTGTTGAAAGCAAGGTAACTTTTGCTTTTAGGTTAACTTGCTGATGTGCTAGTATTTATTACTGAATGACTGAGCCTATGGCCTACTTCATTGTGGTCAACTCATTTGTATGCTGTGTATTGCCAGTCTTACCGAAAAGAGTGAGAAAATCTAGCTGAGGAGCACGTGCCATGGAAGATCTTTGCCTGGTACCAAAAGCAGCAGGTGAGAAGCGTGTTCAATGTAAACGTGTCATCATGGCGATCTGTTATCTGCATTCCAGATCATACTCACTTTTCTGTTACTCAGGTAATAGTGTTAAAGCTGTGATAATTTTTCATGTCTTATACTTAGTTTTTTTTCATAAGATCAACCGTCACTGATTAAAATATTCTTTTCTTATAGCTGTAATGCAGTGATGTATAACCATAACAGAGCATACAGTTAAAATAGTGATACTGCTGGCCAGTAGTTAAAAACTTTGACAGCAAAAGCAGGAGGTCTTTTTTATAGGAGTTAGTTGGCTTTTTTTATAGGAGTTCTTGGCTGTGGCACCCACTTGTGCAAGAGCCTTCTGCATTCGGAACTGTATTAAAAAAACACAGTAAATCATTACTTTGGACTTATTTGTATCCTGTACACCTCTCTCCACAGTTATTCATGCTAATTTATTTTTCCTACTAGTTACAAAAGAAGAATGGAGCAGGTGCTATTTCTATCACGATGGTACCTCTTATTTATATTTCTAAACTAGCTAAGAGTCTTAAAGATGTATGATATGGGAATATCTGTTATGCCAGATAGATAAACATGTTGATGCCCATGATGCCTGTGGATGCCCATCTTTATSCACCTTAGAGGGACTGGATTATTCACAAGTACTGAGCATTTATTATGTGCCTAACATACTCCTTTAGATGCTTTAGAACTGGATATCTGAAAAATCACCGATTGTTATTGAAAAGCCTGGTCTGCTGCTCGGTGTGAAAAACATGGATCACGTTTCATCTTTAACAACCCTGAGTGTATAGGTTGGCCCTAATTACATCTCAGTTTCATTTTTCTGTGTAGCTTGCATAGTACATGTTACCCTCGTGTATCAGCTTCATAGCAGTACGTCTTAGAAATTGTGTTAGTAAACAGGAGTCCTAGAGGAGTCCAGCAGCTTTGGAGCTGCATGCAAAACTCCCTGCTTCTGCCCTCTTCTTGTGATCTATTCCCATCTCTGGTTTGTGCTCTTTTTCTAGAGTGTAGCCAGTTCCTACAGTGCTTCTGGCCTTTAGTAATCTCGGTTTCTGTGAGATCCTACATTTCACACCATGCTTAGCTCTTACCTTTGCTCAGTTCTGCTGTGGTTTTCCTTGCTTTGAGAATCTTTCAGTATTACATTCTTCTCACAGCATCTGGCTTGGTAGCCTTGTATGTCTCTTATTCTAGTAATGTGCTTTCTTTTGTGCTTCTGCTGTGATTTGAGGCTGATACTGCTTTTGTGATTTCTTTCCCCATCTTCCTAGTGGGACATTAAAAATCCCTTTCTCTTCTGAAAATCTGGTAACACTGAGAACTGCTTAGCTGCAGTCCCAGTTACACCTAARCTGAACTAGGAACCTCCTGTATCAAGCAGGTTTTGTTACTTGCGTGGATCACAAAGGATGTGTTATAGAACTTACACTTGCGTGTGACGGTTACCAAGAAAGTTGAGAAGCCACAGTTTGCAAGATTGAGTGAAAAATTTGTCTGCGTGGAGATGTCAAGTAGTGCTCGATATAGGATAAGATTATGTCTTAAGCAAACGCTCTTAATGAGGAGTACTTGTACAGCATTACAAGTAAAACAGTTACCCAAAGGATGACACCTTTTGAAATTATTACTGTAATTTGGCTGCTATCTGGTGAACTTGCTCCTTTCTCTGTATTTTGTCTGTCGATTAGTATTCACTGCAGAGCATGGCAGATGCTGATTTTGAGAGACAATTTTGTTGGTAGATGTGGACTGTACAAAAATGAAGGATTGTTCTGTGACTGTATAACATGTATATTTTTCTTTGATTCAGCATTTAACTTCAAGAACAAATGAGGAACCAGGCAGTGATTTTGTTCAGGACATTTTACTGTTGCCAGCAAAGATAACTGCATGTTTGGTTACATTTCCATAACACTTTATGTATTAAAAGTTCCAGTTTCCTCTTTAACTTTTCTTTCATCACATGATCTGTGACCCTTTAAGGAAAATATTAAGAGCAGTAGTGTTTTGCAGAATCATATTTGTTTGAAATAGATGTCATCCTCTATGAAGCTGTTGTTTCTGCCAATACACGAACATTAAAATGCCTTTAAATCCTTGAATCTGCCTATAAGATTGATACATTTGCCTGTTTACTTTTGTGGATCAATATTTTGTGGTCTATTTACTAATATAAAATGAATGTTTCTATTTTTGGATAAAACCTGTTTTTTCAGTTTCTAGCAAATTGCTTCTTTTGATTTCTGAGGCTTGATGGGCCACTGGCATTGGCAGGTGGTGGAATGACACAATGCAATATGATATGCCAAAGTAGTTGGGCATCACTTGTCATCTTGTAGACAAGTGAAGCAGAGGAAATGAGAGAATACATGAATCTCTCAAATATGCAGCAGAAAAAAATGACATTTTCCATGGAATAGAACTCTTTTCCTGTAACTGCCTTCTTGCATCTTGTCCCCAGAGCTGTTCAGTTTCTTTTGCTATTTTATGTACACCGTAGTTGAGGTATTATAAGCAACTACTGTACATGAAACGTTACCTGCAATATATTGCTCCAAGTGTTAACTTCACGTCTCTTAATATTCTTTCTTGCTCTCTGTAGTGCAAATAACAAACCATTAAAGGTAGTACAGCTATAATTGATGATCTCTAGTGTTATGGCCTATCCTATATGCAAAGTACATAAGCATGTATTTTACCGTAAATAGCTGCTGTCTTTGCCATGATTTCCTAGAGACTGCTTGTTTTTGACCATAGAGGATTATTCCCTTCTTTGTTGCAAGCACAGGCGTATATAATCAATAATTTGTGGAGTTGTTCAAAAGCGCAAATGCTCATGCCTGGATTTAAGTGGGAGACACCTATGAACATGTTTCTCAATTTTCAGTCTCTCTAGGACAGCATGATGACAAACACTTAGCAAATTACTCCCTCAGATGATCTGTTTTGCGTGAAGTTTTTGCAGATCTACAGAAGCTTTATTAAACCCATCACAAGAGATCAGACTACAAGAAGTATTTGGAAGAGCAGCTTGTCTTTATCTACCTCTGAATATGCAGTAAGCTCTTCCCCTGTATTTACAGCAAGCATCAGTGAGGAGCAGGCTCATGCAAGCTTAGTAAGTCCTGCAAAGTAAGCATAGCTAATTTAGCTCCCTGAAAAAGCTTACAGCAGGTCCAAAGCTGCTCTTTCTCATCTTGTGAGCTGCTCAACTGACTAGCTCCTCTTCTGAATGCGGCTAAGATCCGCAGCAGAGGATCTTCCTCAGTTGCAGAGGAGGTTGTAGCTAACCTCTTGAAGTTATGGAAAATACTATGTGATGTTGAGGACAAGGAGGGGCCTAGTCCAGGAGAGGATCTCCATAAACTCCTTTTTGTAGTCAGCAGATTAACTTCTTTCTGAGAATGACTTTGACAATGAGCTTGACAAAGGTTGCTCCAAAAGGTAATTTATAGCATCTCTGTCATTCTGCTGCCTGCCTAGCTTTTAGATAAAGCATACTAAGTTTGGTGCCTGAGGTTGAGCAGCATGAATATCTTCCAAATTGCCTCTGTGTTGTTAAAATTGCATTCTGGCTCCTTTATTTTGAAACTTACTTTACCTGATGTAGAAGCTCAATATTTTTAAAGATCTCTCTGAAGTGATGTCCACACRAATGTGGACACACAAACGTCCACAATAAATTCCATAAGTTAATTTGGAAAGAAGAAAGGGGCACTGGTGCTTCCTATTATTTTTCCTATACTCCGTTATCTTGTATTTGACAACAGTGAAAAATCACCAGCTATTTGTTTTTGATAAATGAATTTGTAGTTCCTTCCAGTTTTCTCCAGTCTTGACAGTTCCTAATATAGTTCTATATAAATGTTCTATAGTATTTGCAAGTATTTCACCCCACTTTTATTACAGTAGTACATCCAAAAACCTAGCATTCATTCCAGTTTTGCTGTTTAATACATGTTAATTAGTCATAGCCTGAGACAAGAATATTGCATTTTGGGTTGTAGCAGGTTTGGATCACATTTTTCTCATGTTTATGTGATTGTTCTATGCTTCGGAATGGTGCTAGCTTAGAGATAGACTGGTAAATGCAGTATCCGTTGCCACTGGAATTACTTACTGTTCAAGGTATTCCCACCTAATCACATACTTTACTTTTTAAAAATAATCTTTCCCAGAAGCAGCAGGTTTTAAGCCCACGTATTTGGGGCAGCCTTCATGCACAGCACTATTTATGTGTGTAAGAGAGAGTAATGATTTTAAAAGTTTTTTTTTTTTTTTTTTAAGTGAAACTTGATTACAAACAGTTTCCACAACACACCTAGTGGTGTTGGGTCTTTGGGGCTGAGTGACTCTTTAAGAAAGCTGCTTGCATATTGGCAATGTTGGAGTTGGTTTAAAGCTTATTTAATGTAAAACCATAAATCTTTGCTGGTTTCATTTAACTCTGAGTTCAATTTCCAGTATAGCTTTAGCTGTTGTTCTTTTCAACAGCGAAGAAGGAATAAGCACATGATATTCTCTAACTAGTTTTGCTTTCYTGGGCTCTGCTTTGAAGGCAATGCAGAGCATCCCAGACCAGCCACTCCTATGGCATGCAGGATAGTGTACACGCTGTGGTGCTCCCTTCAAGGGTGCAGTCAGTCGGCTGTTCCTGCCCCTTTACAGCCCATCAGCGCTGCCTGTTTGGAATTAAAGGTGGGAACCAGAGCTCTGGCAAATCCTGCAGCTTCTTCTGGGGATATTACTTTTAGATGCGTTTTGGGAGCAGGCTTGCACACAAGGGAAAATGGAGGGGAGGTTTCTTTCTCACCATCCCTCATCTGTATCTGCCTAACAGCTGGCCAGATTTATCCATTTAATGAGGATATGTAAGATACAACCTTTCTATATAGGCATATTAAGCCTGGTGAAAAATAAGGCTAAAAATACTCTCAAAGAATTGTAAGTAGATGGAGAAGTTCTAAGGTGTTCTTGAAGGAAGCTACACGTTAAGGATTAGAAAACCCTATGGCCCAGTAAGAAATGAATTTTGTGGTCTCTTTGTACTGTTAAAATTTCTTCTGGAAATGAACTCCCACTGTCTAAAATACTATAACATTTTACAAGTTTGCAAAAGATGAAAATGTTACCAGATATGAAGTTCAAGGAGCAACTTTACTACTACTGTCAGATGTAACTGCTTTTGCTGTTTGATAACTTCTTTACCTTTTCTCGCGTTGCCTTCTCCCTCTCCCTTTGCTTAGTCCTGGTTAACCATGACTGTTAAAAACTGCTCATCCATTCTGCAAATAGTATTTGTCATATAGGTGAATGGAGAAGTCTATGCATTGTACAGTGCATGCAATTAAGTGAATGTTTGGTTTACTAAACTCCATTATTAAAATGGATAATCCAATTAAACTGTTTAGTTAACTATAGTTTACTATTAAATGCACACATAATAAGAGAGAAGTCTCTAATAACTGACTTTGACATACTGAAAATCTGTTAAGGTCACGTGAAAAGTATTGCTATTATCAGGCAGTCTCACCTCAGTGCTATTACAATACTGCTATTTTTGCCTTAACACTCTTTCATAACGTGGTTCAACTATATAAAAGGTTTATGGATTTGAAACACATCGGAGGTCATTTCTTCCCGTGACTTGTTAATCAGCTCTGTTACTTTGTTACACCAGGAACTTTCAGACAACAGCAAGATTAGTAGATAAGCAGACAAAGAGAAAATGGAGGAAAATAATAGTAGTGGTGAGTACATGCATCAAGTAAGTGTGGCCCAATGTTTTTATGGCCTTTTTGATAAATTGCTTTGGATACTTCTGGGCAACATTGAATGCAGCATTTTTTATCTCTATCCCAGAAGGATTATTCCAATGGTTCACCTTAGATTCTGCACAGAATATTACTTTGATAATGTGATAGCTTTGGAAAAGCTCTCCTTTGATGTTGAGAGCTGTATGGAACTGTTCTTTTGATTAAGAAATACTTACACACTTGAAAAACCTAATAATAGATTGAAAAAAAAAAGAAAAAAATGATCATCAATTGTGCTTTATTAGAGTATATCTATAGGAGAGATGCAGAATGTGTGTGCATCTGTATCTCTTGTCTTGCTCTGTTATCTTTCTGTTGGAAACCCTCACAGTATGTCTGTTTCTGCCTTGAATAGCCCAGGAGGCTCTTTCTTTTTTTTTTTGGCCTTCATTCTAGGACTTTCCTCCTTTCTTCTTCCATTGAATGCTTGCAGACTGAACAACCTGGCCACAGTCAGATTATTATATTCCCCCCCCCCCCATCCTAGATTGATGGTCAAAGACTTATTGCATACAGTTATAATGTAAAACCTAGCCCTGTCTATACTGGGAAAGTTTTTTACTAGCAATGGGTATAACTGAATTAGTGGCAAAATATTTAATTTCATCTCCCATCTACAATCTGTGCCATTTCAGGAAGAGTAAAACGGATGAAATCATGGAGAGATGCTCAGCTGATGTTGGCTATGTCTCAGACAATGCTCAGGGTGAGTGTCCGACAGTTCAGGGCTTATAGGAGCCCTCTGCATTGCTCTGGTATATCCATATGATGCTACCAACAGAATGGCTCCTTTCAGGTCATAGTTATGTTACACAAGAGAGAGTTTGGAGGTAATAAATTAATATGCCAGTTGAATGGATGTTGAGGTTTGCTCTGAAAGCATAGATTAAAGCTCTGCTATGCTTAATATATTTGCTGGGATTTTTTGTAATTCTCCCCCCCCCGCCCCCAAGTTACTCCACTGCTCTTTTGTTTTCACAAGTGAATCTCATAATTTGAGAGAAACTGTTTTAAGGTAGCCACTTACTGGCACTGGCTTGGTGGGAAAGGAGGGAGATTGCTCCACTCTGACTAAGCAAGGAAAATCTTGTTTTCATTCTCTGCTCTGCAAATAGGCTTTTGTTTGTTTATTGGTTTATTTTACATTGAATTCTGAGTAACTGCCTGAAAAGGGTTGAAAAATATTGGGCCAACATTTCAATTGTAGGTAGAGGAACACAATGCACTTTAAAGATTGCAGTTTTGATCATTTTAACTAAAAAAAAAAAAGTATATAAAAAAAATAGACTTGAGCAGCTCAAGTGTTTCTCTAAGTAAAGGAAAATTGGAAAGGCAGAAGTGTTGGTGGATAAGGAGCAACATACTGACCTAAGATATGAACAAGGAGTTGGAGGTTGAGTTAGTGCTGTCAGAGCTGTGCCAGCCTGCAGCAGCATTGTAAGAACAGAGTGGGCTAGTGAAATAGTTGTATTTACTTCTGTTTCAAACCTTACACGCTTGTCAGAGAGTTTTAGGCATTCGGTGCTCAAAGCTTCTTAGGCTCTTAGACCCCTGCTGCTTGCCAAGGGAAGCTTTGAGTGTAAGGGGGAAGTCAGAGCATCAGTTCAAGTGTTTGGGAAGCATGCAAAGCATTGGAGAAGATGTGATTGTTTGACTGCCTCTTTATCCTTGTTCACAGGGCAAGCCTCCCAGACAAGTCTTCAACGCTCCTTTTTAGTCCTTTTTACCACAGTCCTTTCTATCTAGCACAGATACCTTCCCAGACTTTGAGGTAGGTGTCCCCATTTGGGAACTCCAGAAGTAGACTGATTCAGGATTTCAGTTTTAAGTGTTATGGATAATCAGAGGACCTGTTGAAGCTCCTATGATCACAAATACTAAAACTTGTTCTAAGAAGTGTCTAGGGCTTCACTGAACACCAAACAGCTGAACAGACTTATGTACTTTGAGATCATGTACTTTATGTACTTTGTTATCATGAGGAGTATTTTGAAGTTTCCTTTACAACATTTTGAGGTGGTTTCGATGATGCATAGCTTGGTTATAACTTTTGCAAAGACTTGCCTTCTGTGAAGTGAATAGTTTTACATCAGAAACTATATAATATTCCTTCATGGTAGCTAGTTAATGAAAGTGATTTTTAACTCAGCTTTCACTTAAGGTTTTTCTTCATTGAGGGCAATGGTATAATACAATGTACCAAGCACAGATTATTTGGAGGGACTTTCTTCATCTATTGATGTTTTAGTTTTGAAAGCATTCTTAATTGTTTATAGGGCTAATAAGAGCATCCTTTAGATCTTCAGATGGAAATTGCTTTTGTTCACAGCTGAGAAGAAAAGAGGGGAGATAAAGTAAGAAAGGAAAAATTAGTAGGAAATAAATATTGAGAAGCTTTAGATATTACTCCTGCTCTATGAGATATCAACATAAAGTGTAAGAATGAAGTAAGGAGATCCAGGAAAGGTGCAAGGCTTTTGAAAGACCAAATTAGTTTGAGAACAATCTCAGGCCAGAAAGAACAATTTTAGCAGTAGTGTATTGGCATATATGACAGATGATCCCCAAACACTCACCAAGACAAGAACCAGACACAAGTCTAGATGATGAAGGAAGGAAATATATGTGCTTAGGAGACATTTAGCCAATAGCTTGATGACTGTGAAGAAATTAGAAGTAGCAACAGATTGGTTACTTCATCATTTACTGATTTTTATTCATACGAAAACACAGGGATCTAAGGTTTGTAGGTCTGAGAGATCACCTGTAGCCTCACAGTGCTTGTATGTTTGTGTTTAGCCATGAATAAGGATATCCCTATTTACAGAAGTCACCATCCTGTGGAGGGTAGAGTCATATAAGATATCTTCATCTGCATTTGTGTACCGAGTTAGTTGGAGATGAAAGTAGGCTGAACTGAATCTTTTCTGTATTGGCTGCTCAGAAGTGGAGAAACATCACTGTGAAATGTTCCTGTCACTAGGCTGGTTTGTTGTTGGATGTGCAATATAAAGTGTGACATACTGCTGTCTGTGATGTGTCTCCACACTGCCCCTGCCCCTAACCCTGAGTGTGAACTTTCAAAATTTTAAAAAGTGCCTGATATTAAGCATACAATGGAAGAGTTGTTAGCAGCTTTTATCTCAGATATAAATGTGTTCTCCAGCCCTCCTCCTTTGGCAGGTCCTGGGGTTTGTCTGTCTGTTGAAACTTACTGTCACCTCTGACTTGGCATATTGACTAATGTTGGTGTATGACTTTAAATGGTATTTTTAATCACTGAGTATTTTCTTCCTACCAAAAGTGCACATATTGATGAGCATCAACCCTAAGCAAGGCAGAGATGAGTGAAGCAGAACTAGATCCCTGTTAGGTGGGGTGAGAATTAACAGGGACAAGGACCCTGCCAGGAAACTACTGTTTTGGGTGGAACAAAGAAGTTTGCCTGGTTCGCATGCTGAAATTAGCAAATGAAGCCTATGTTATGATATCTTGACTGTGCAGCCTTCCTGGGGAGCAATCTGCAGTGCCCCCTCAAAAGCATCATTAGTGAGTAGTACCTTCAAATCCCCTCCTCCTCCTCCTCCTCCTCCTCCTCCTTATTCTGAAGTTCTAGCTGTGGTGTCTTATTTAACTTTATTCTCTGTTTTCTCTGTGCATTCAAGATAACTCTTTTGTTCCATTTTCAGCCCACACGCTGACACAGCTCTCTCCCTTTCTCTCTTTCCCCTTGCACTGTTGTTTAAGCATGCTGTAAACTTATTCATTCCCTAAAGGCAGGAGCAGCTATCTGAGCAACACTTTGTCAGCATAATACATTTACAGAATGCATATTTATGAACCTTTGAGCCTTTATTGTTCCAGAGGGCAAATAAAAAACATGAAAAGTAGCAATATAGTGTTTCAAAGGTCCCTCAAGGAAAACAAAAGTAGTTGGAAATAAATTTAGAAAAAAAAGTTTTCCAGAACAGAACCTTGAATTAGTACATACAATATATTCACTGGTTAAGGCTATTCTGTTCTTCTATCTATCCCAGATTCTCCTAACACAAGTTTAAGAAATTTTAAGCTTGAAAAAAATGATTTTAAACTTTAGAAAATAGAATAAATTAAGTAGGGGATTAGGCATATATATTAATAAGCCTGAGATTGTTAAAACAGTATGTTGTGCTTGGTGATAGTAAAGTAAATACAGCTTTTAAATGGAAATAGTCACTTTTCTTGGATGCTGCAAGATCACTGTGGTATGTGCTGCAAAATTGGAAGAAGGAAGAAGTCGAAAAATCAGTACAATTCCCCAGTTGTTATTATTTTGATTGACTGTAGGATCTTACTAACTTTACAGGGTACACCTTGACTTTTAAAATGAGGGGGTTGCTACCCATTATTGCTGGTAATAAAATAAAGCCAGTTAGCCAATGTCTGTATTTTCAGATATGTCCATTAGCTCAATTACAAGTAAAAGGTCGTTATACCAATATTCCTTGATTATGCGGCCTAAAAATAAAAAAAAACACTACTTTTTTTTTTTTTTTTTTTTTTTCCTGCATGGACAGTCTCGTATTTCAAAAGGAGAGGTGCGAGTATGGCTGCCTGTGGCTTTCATACAAAATACAAACTTAAGTGTGCCCAGCAATAGAATTCACAGGAATTTAGCTTAACCAAAATTTGAAGTACTTAAAAAAGGGAAATAGCTCCAGCACTAGGAGAAAATAGAGAGAGTTCCAGATGGTCAAAAAATACAACCAATCCAGATTTTTAGCTGTTCTAGAGTAGTGGCGCTGTATGGATTTGTATGTTGTCCTTTTAGGATAAGAGTTCCTAATTGTCCTTTCTTCTGTAAAGACTTGAAAGGCATATTAAGTGGAAAACTCAACTGGACTTGATCTCTATTACTCCTTTTGCCCCAAATTAGGGGWAGAGATCAAGAAAGCTCACCCATGCCACTTTGCAGAATCCTAGTGAAAGGAAAAGCTAGTCCATGGGTAAGCCATAAACTGCTAAACCCTACCATAAGGTACTGGGTGATTTGTGATGAGGGATGTGGGGGAAATTTTGTTTTCAGCATCTGTCACAGTGTCACTAGAGGAAACTGTTTTCCAAAGGGATGGTGCATGTGTGGCCGCATCCATTGGCACCGGTGCTCCTGGGCACACTCTAAAAGCTTAGGTGGCTCAAATAAATGAGGTTTGCATGCGGCTTGCTTTACTGTGAGCTTGAACTCTGTTCTAGGGGGTTTCTGCTGCTATGAGAGCTTTTTTCAAAGGTAAGAATTTCTCCATTACAATGCCACACCAGAGAGAAAGTGAGATAGTACCTGTGTGAACAACTCACTGTTGTGCTGAGAAGAATATATAATGCCTGTGTGCTTTCTGCTCCTTCAAAATAGGACTTAACTGGACCTTATCTTTTGTGATGTCTCTGTGTTGGGAGAGAATTTCTCCCTGTAGGTACATCCTGGTCCTCTCTGAGCTAAAGCTGTGTAGGTATATCTATTTTTTGATAAGTTTAGAGTGACCCGAAAAGTATGTCTTCCATCTCCCTTTCTCAGCATGCATGTAGAATCTTATTTCATATCAATGGAAACCTTTGGTTCAACCCAAAATGAAAATTTCCATGACATCTTTGCTTTTAACACATTACATCTTATTTTTAACAGAACTTTATTTTAGAATAATACATTGTTGAATATGGAGAATTTTGGCAGAAAACACTTCAACTCTTCAGAGTTTGTTGTTTGCAGCTGAAACAGTAGTCAAAATGCAACTGAAGTCATGGGTCATTTCAGTGCCTCCAGAGCTGTATTTTTAGCCATTATTCACAAATTACTCATTTTCTTCCCTTCTTTCCTCATGAATCATCTTGTTCTGCTCAGCATGGTCCTGGATATTGAGCACCCCAGAACAATTTTGCCCCTGAATATCATTTTCCAGCAAATTATGGTAATCATTTTTTAAACAGAAGAACAACTTCAAATGTTATGATTACTCAGTAACAACTACATGGTTAATACTCACCCACCATAGTGCAGTGATTTAAAAAAAAGTTTAAAGAAAAACAGAAAGATGCATTTTTAAACAGTATAAAAATGGTGATCTTTTAAAATATTTGTTTCATTGATTTCTCATATTTAAAGTGTCACAGATAATTTTACTTTTCAGCAAGACAACTGAAATGTCAAATGTTACTTAAACACACAAACCAAAACAAACCTTTTATTACAGTTCCACAAGCTGGTTTGTTTATAGTACATTGCTTACTATGTTGCAAGGCTTCACATTGCCCAGACTAAGCAGACTTGTCTTAACCCTGTGCCACAGCTAAAAGGATGTGGCTTTTCTGGTTTTGTTTTGTTTTTAAAAGAATATGTAAACTGGCTTATAAAAAAGCTCTAGGYGAAAGCCTGGTATCCAAAGTGCCACTTAAGCGTATGGTCTTTTAGCAAGCTCAGAAAAGCAGTGAATGACTGTTGTGCCCCAGCCGATGCATTTCCCCTCAGCAAACACGCTGTGAAACAGCCGTCGCACTGTGTAGTGCTAGTGCTCAGGACTTCTGTGGGCCTGTCCTTCCGCTGCTGTTTTAGTGGAAACAGTTACATGTGTGTAATTTGTCATGGAGTACAAATGAGATGTTAAAGAAGCAGGATGGATAGTGAGCAAAAAGAGGAAGAAGAAGGTATAATGGGAGAAGGGCGTATGAGGTGTACTACTTCAGATCTCAGGTTGTCTTTACTGAGCATCTCACAGGAGAGACCTCACTTAAGACCCTTTGCAGCTCTGTGATACCTGGATGCGCCTGGTTACCCTGTCTGAAGCAGGCTGAGCAGCCCCCACCACCCCCAAACTTCACATGGGGAAGCTCTGCTGGAGCTGATGGTGATGAGCAACCTCTGCAGGCACCTGCTGGAGCAAGATGGTACCAGCCATCAGTGTCAGCAGCACAGCTTTGCCTGAACGGGGTTGTGACCCAGGCAGGAAATAAATTGAAGTGAGGTGAAAGCCTCGGTTCCTGTTGTAATCCAGATTCCCACAGACTCCTTAAAAAGAATCCAGTCATCATGCTTTAATGGAGAGTGGGACTGGGAGCTCTGTTTTTGCTTGTGTTCTTGCTGCTGGTCCATCCAAAACAGAACTGCATCCTTTCTGAGCAAAAGAGAGGCTCTTAGAGAAGAAGTGCTCTGGACATATAAAACTTCCTGCTATTATGGGAAACATCTAAAATCATAAATATTAATTAATAGAAAATRAGAGAGAAAACTCAGTTTTCTTTTTCCTAGCTATGGTTGTCTGTTCTAAATATCTTTTTAATGCTTGCTTCACCAGTGTGAAGCATGCATAATATTTACACTCTTGACTCACTGTGAAGAAGACTGATGTATGAAGAAATCTGCAAGTTAAAAAAAAAAAAAAAAAAMATAGACTGCACTGTCATATTTAAATTTTCTATACATAACAAAAGTGGCAGGATGCAAATATGAGGCATTCTAGATCAAAGCAGTAAAAATATGAAGATATTTTTATCCAAGAAACATACAGTCAATGATATTGATGATAAATATTTTAAATCCAGTGAATGGAAAAATCTATAGGAATCTTTCTATTTCAGTAGGAATTTTAGTGTTGCTTAAGAGTTTCATATTATTCTAAGTGTTGCTATGATTAGAGGCCTCTAACACTGAAGAAATGGGAATAAAATGTCRTACAGTATTTAATATTAAAAAAGAAGGGATATTATCATCCTTGTCTTTATCATTTCATAAAAAAAMCCCAGACACATATGGAAAAAAGAGCTATATTAATCACAGTAAATCATAGACTCTGTTGGCTTCCTTTGTTAGAGAGAAATTTGCTGTCCACAGAAACATTGTTTATGTATTCTTTGAAAAAGTTTCTTTTTTTTGTTCTTATTTCTCTGTCAGTAACCCTTTTCTAAAATATCCCTGAAACCTATAGTTTTCTTTTTGTTTGTTTGTTTTTCCKTATAGGAGGAAGGAAGAGTTTGCTTTTGCTGTGCGTTCTGAAGTGTATTATACGTGTACCTCTGATAGTGGCTTTACTCTCGTTCTGGCTGCACGGCTTTACTCATCTCTGTACTGGCTCTTTATTGGAGAATTTTAGATCCTTCAGGTGATGTATTAGGTGAAATGGCTAATGTCGTTCACGTGAGGCTCGTTTGCCTTTCCCAGTCTCTTCAGCAGGAGACAGATGTATATACAAAATATCGTTGTGTTTCGCTCCTGTTTTAGGTACTCACTGCTATGTTTATGTTAGAAAAGGCCCAATAAAGGAATTGGATTTGGAGTGGAAATATGGTAATGTCTGCTACCGGTCCTCATTTCTTCTTCGTGTTTGTTTTACAGGACAAGATTATCCTGGATGATGAAAGTGAAGAGTATGGGAACAGGGAGTATGTTCAGTCCCCAACAGATCTGGTGAAAATAGCAAGGAAATTCTGGGCAATAACTTCCTTTTTGAAGGAAAGCCAAAAAATAATGCAGAACTGRGATTTCAGAAGAAGTCACATATAGCTCCTTCTATTGTCACTGACAGGGGTCTGGAGGCACAGATTATTTGAGCTCAAGATGCTCCAGTAAGAGGAATTGGTTCTCCAAAATCTGATTTGTCTTTATACTTTATAATTCCTTTTATGGATTAATTTAATACCTTAAGCCCCAAGTCCTGTGGAAGTGGTGACCTTTCATTTATGTTTGTAAAGGTCAAACTACAAAATTCTGTAAATAAGTTGATATACTAATGGAATAAAAGAGAACACAAAAGCAAGCCGTTAGGAAGTGAAACCATGCTTTCTTGTTTTAATTCTGCCACAGCCTTTGTTTTGCCTGTCTGGGCTGGCTCTGAATTTTATGTGTAGGTATGTATATGAAATTAATCATTACACTTAAAGGCAAATGCAGGTTTTGCCCAGGTGTTGCTTCTGTTTTACTTCCTCAGGGAGGGGGGAATTGGGAGAAAATCTGATTGACAAATCAAACTAGCCAGTGCCAAAGGAGTTGTCAGGAGGTGTGAGGGAGGTGATCTTCCTGCAACTGGAATTCCCTCTTGGCTGTCAGGTTAGTTTTAAAATATTTTGTACATAGCAGTCGTGATGTCTGAGCATAGCAAAAGATCTTGAGAGAGAGCTTGCAGTATTACATAAAATTGATAGTATTTCAATAGAAGAGGGAGAAAATATATACCTGGAAAGATTGGGGATGAAAGGGATTAATTTTATGTTTTAACTTTTAAGATGATAAAGTTTGGAATCCTTCTGCCCTTTTGAAGAGCAGGGAGTTCAACCTACTTATTTGTCCTGCATTCCCCACTTCCAATTTGTTCCTGGTCAGATGTTAGTTAACATCTTAATATTACTTAATGTTAAAATGTTAAGTAATGTTAAACATTCTTTTTAATCAGAGAAAATAACAGCTTCAATATTGTACTGGAGAATGAGTCCTCTCCGAGGATCAGGTCCAAACAATTAGAGCCAAAAAGCAGAAACTGCAGAATTTTTGAATGCATTAATTTGGGACARGTCAAGGCCTTCTAATTTACCTAATACTTATTTTGCAGCTGCTGTGTTATGACCATATTTAAAAGTTTGTAACATTAATGTTGTATCCAAGATGATGATAATTAATTAACATTTTATAGCAGTAACTTCTTAAACGTCTTTAACATGGTTGCTTGTCAGATTCTGATCACACCATAAAGTGCTTAAGTTTATTTTTCCTGTTTCCATTTGCTAGATCTAGAAGGCTGCCCATCGGATGGATATTTTGCGTTCAGTCTGCTGTTAGCTGTGGTTCATATCGCTTTGCTGTTCTCCATTTCTATGTGTGCATGAGTAAGGTGAAAACTGAATCTTTTCAAATGAGCATTTCCTACATCTAGCCCCTGCCAAAATGTCATGTTCCCTTTGAGAGGATAAAGTTTCTCTCTGTTCATAATTTGGCTGTGCCTTAGTGGCTCTGGTGTAAAAACAACTAATTGAGGATTTGGTGTGAGACTTAGGCCAAGTCCTCGAGCTGGCTGCTCATGCATGAGTAATAAGTTGAAGTATTCTTCATGAATTATATCTTTCTATCTAAGAGAGGGAGTTGTGTTTCTGAGACTCGGTGCCTTGGTGCTGCAAAGGCAGGGACCTGGTTCACTATGTCCTTATTTAAGGTCATTTGAAAGATCTAAGATCTGGCCTAATATTAGCAAGGATTTGCTGGAGACTATGTGCCAAATTAAAGTGGAAAAAGTAAAGAGAAAAGTTTGGAGAGAATGTCTTTATATGAAAGAGACCATGCAGTTCTTATTTTTGCTGATGATACAGTAATATAAGACAGTAAGAGTCCAAGGTATTTATTAAAAATAAATACGAAGATTAACATTTACTGGCATTTTATTTGGGTGTTTTTCACTACTTCAGCTTCTTAAAAGCTGAATTAGTTTGGTTAGAGGATAAAAAGCCTTTTGCTGAGAGCTTTCCATGGGCAGGTCAGTAATACCCACCCATAGGCTAAACCAGAAGCATTGTACTACTGCTTAATAATTAAATGAGATCCTCATTTTAGTCACAGTATCTAACATGAGTGAAATCCAGTGAGCCCACCAGCTGTGTACTTGCTCACAGAAAGTTACTGCTATGGTGTTGTACTGAATTTCTCCCAGTCATCCCAGTCTTATTAATGCCTCAGTGTGGCATAAAGCTTCATTCATTATTCATAATAATCCAGTCAGAGGGCACTCTGAGACCTGATAAATTCTCACCTAAATGACAACAGCTGACAGGGCCTAGGGTTTTATAGCCCTTCTCTTGCCATAGCAAGGTGCTGTGGGCAAAGGTCCAGAATGATCCTCTACTAATGACCAATGTGATATATGAGCAGCTGCTGATTTTCTGACATGAAGTCTACTCTGCTGAGCATCCAACCCACCAGCAGTGAGTAGTGGATGAATATCTGACAGGCGATATACTTCAAGAGCAGGTCACACAAAATCTGTCTCAGGTGGGAGGGAATAAAAGGGTTAATCCTGTGCTGGAGCACTGGCAACATCAACAACAGCAAAAAGTATCGGGGGGGGGAGGAATCAGAAGTCTGTAAATTCTGGTCCTGCTGATGTGGAAATGAGCATGCAATTCTTACTTCTGAAAGCTCTTCCTTTCTGGCACCCAGAGGGTTGAATAATCATGACTTTAGAAGCCTGTAAATTGCTTTATAAAAATCAATAATCATCTGCTGAAGGATATTAATTGCACTTTTTCATAAAGGGAAAAAGCTTCATAATATTTTATTGGTTTTTAATGGGCTCTTTGATACCACAGGAGGTAAGTGAAAAGCCTCTTTCTTTTGTTCAGGCACGGACCTTGCTTTTCAAAGGAACGTATATACCTATTTGGGTTTTAACTTTTCCCTTGTGCTGTGGGTTCAAATTAAAAGCGGGTGAAGTCCTTTTATTTTGCCCTTCCGTTTTACTTTCAACAATGATTGATAGTCAGTTGTATAATCTTTCCTGAGTTAAACTGATAAATGTATGTCCCTTTGTGCATTTCATTTGCCTTGCAAATCTAGGGCTTAATTCTGGCAGTTGACTCCGAGATATCTCACGAAAATGAAGCTTTGAGTGCTTGTAAGAGATTCAGGACTGACAGTGCTGAGTATCTTTTGCTAATAAAATAAGTATAGTGAGTGTTTATTTTTCAGCGTGCTTCATCCTTGATTGGAAGAATGAACTTTAAAGAGTGCAGTTATTGTGTTTTCCGCATCCACAGCATGTTGGGTCTCTGGGCCAGGAGGCCAAACAGTGATTCTGTGTATGGGTACTGTTCAATATGAATTTCTGTCCACTCGACATAGCACCACTCAAGTGGCAACAACAGACTGCCCTGGCCTAAAAATGTGAAGAGCTGGAGGAGAAAAGGTAGTCCTTGGATGACTGAAGTTGAAGGTGGGAAATGATTTCTGTGATACGGTGTTTTGACCCTGTTCTTTCTGCGCCACAGTAACAAAGAGAACCACAAGATCAATGGGAATCTCTTTCCCCCTCTTTTCTCCCACTGGTACTTTCTAGTTAGTTAATGGAGAAACAAGTTATACCTGGCTGCCCAATCGAATCATGGTTACTAACCGTTCAGTAGATAAGATACTACCAGAAAAAAGTCAGGTTAATGGAGATGGGATAAGTCCTACGCTGATTCTTGCCTTCTCATTACATACRATACTTTGGGCTGTCAGAATAATTCAGGACTCACCCATTGACTGTGGAGGAAAGGGGAGTGTAGTGTGGATAAAGTATCCCTGGAAAAAGCTAAAATTAGGGACTACTAGCTTTTTAACTCTTAAAAACTTCTGTTTTTGGCTAGTCCTTCTACCCTAGGGATAAAGTTTAATACTTGTTTTGCTTGGGGGGGGGGCCTGATTTCAGGATGCATTAATTCATTCTATGTGTTGGATGGACATCTTGACAAAATGGAAACAGGACCAACTAAAACCGGCTGCTAAGAAGCTCTTGAAGCATGTAAAACATTATGGAGGCCTAGACCCCTTTCCCAGCTACTTCTGTCATTCTAGTGCTGTAACACTGGCACTGGCCTGTGGAGGCTGCTGCTTGTGACCCAGTTTTGGGGGCTGAAGGCCACAGAAGTTCACAATCCACTAGAATTAGGCAAAGACTTTATTTTCTTGACTCCTTTCTAACAGCCTTATTCGGACTTGTTTTAAGAACAAGTATTTCTATTAAAAGTGACACAGACTATTTACAAATGAGGTGTGCCTGAACTATATGAAACCTAAACATATTCCAGACAAGTTTAGGCTTTGTTATTTGCAAGAGCTGTGGGTGAAAGTATTCCTGGAATCTCCCATGGTTGCCAGAGCGACCTGTGACTATAACTAAAACATTAGTCATTCTTGCTGGGTTCTTCTGTCAGCTTCTTCAGACACTTCTTCCTTTCTGTTATTTTTCTGTAGAAATAAACAAAACATTCACTTTGGGTGACCCATAACAGTTGGAATATCGTCCTGTTGCTCATGGCCTGGCATGCAATTTGTCAGGCCAAGCTGTTGAATTTAGTGGTCCTCTGCTGTTATCTTCACCAGTATCTTTTCTTGGTTTCTTCTTCTCATTGCTCCTCCTCTGGATGAACACAGAGGAGGCCAATGAGTTATTTGTTTGAACATTAGGAAAGGTGATGGGAAAACAGTCTAGTGGGTGTGGTAAACCAGGAAAGATTTTTATTATTATAATTTTTTATTATTATTTTTATTATTATTCTTGTTGAGGTAGCACAGAAAGGTATGCCTTTGATACTCGTGAACATGCTGAATCCCCTGTCTAGCTCTTGTTGACTATGCAGGTCAGATGGCCTCTGGTTTAGCAAACCCTTACTCGGACATCCGTCATTTAGTAAGAGGCCCCTTACTTTACCTCACCCCCTTTTTGTTGTGGATTTACAATTATAGTTTTTCAAATGCTTTCCTACCTAAGTGTGAAAATGGATTTGGTTTTTTTGGATTTTTTTTGGCTTGTTTATTCTTGGTGTTTTTTTGTTTTGGTGTGGTGGGTTTTTTTTTTTTTCTTCCTTTTTTGATAGAATATCTAGGTTCCCTTCCATCTGCTTGAAAGACCTGGATGTCTTTCTGATCTGGTTCACACAAAACTTCCCTCTCCCATGAAAACAAAGGCAGAAAAAGAAAAAGCACCAGAATATGGAGTTGTTCTATAAAATACTCTAGAAAGGAACTAAAGCTTTGCAAATTTTTTTTTTTTAATGGAGGCTAATGCTCTGTTTTTAAGTCCGTTAATAGTAACCTATACTTTTGAAAATCAAGCTGTGTATTTAAATGTCAACGTTTAGTTTCCTGTCTTTAAAAACTTGTCCTAAGATCTTACGTTTTCATATGTAAGGAAGTCACTTAATAAATATTAATGAAGGAGAGAAAAAGAAGAGAGGAACTTACACACAAAAGGTGTGTTCAGAGAGAGAATACTTCCATCTTTAACGGCCTCTCTGCAGGGCAAGGATTTTGTCATGTACTGCAGGCRTTCTGGGCACCCTGGTGCCGGAAGCAATTGCTTTTGTAACTCTCTTGTTCTTTAATTCCATCCAGGATATTACTTATGGTGGGAGTCCCTGCAGGGATTTAATGGTAAATATTTAACAAGGGAATTCCCCTTTCCTCTATGATCTCATATTCTGTAAACTTATTTATTTAATAAGGAAAATGTTTCCCTTTGGTTAAAGTCCTCAATTCCTTACAGTTGGGAATTCTTTTCTTCAGCCGTTTCGATTCCAGGGCTCTCCTGGTAGGCAGTTTCGTTTGCCTCTGCTTGGAAAACAAACAATTTACTTGACAGAAAGCATGTCTCACAAGTGGTCCTCTCACAATTAAAAGGACAAAAAGCGATACAAAAAGAGCTTTTAGTTTTGGATAATACTTGTAATTCTGGTCAGTCGCAGAGCTCCTGCAAGACTGCCCAGTCATCTAATGTAGTTCCACAATGTGTCTACAGAATTAATTCAGTTGCTCAATGTTCCCTTGCTTGACCTGTTGGCAGTAATACCGAGCAAAGACCGTGCAGCACTTTGTAGCATTGCGTCACTACTCAGACTTCACTTAAATCAAAGCATTTGAGTGAGATCATTGTACCCTCAAAGAAATCAAATTGACTGAATGCAGGCCCTGATTTTGCTAAGGCGTAGCAATATGTACGGGCTCCCTGAGTGGATTTTCTCTCTGTGTGTTTTTAGGGCATCTCTCATGTTTCCATCCCAAGCACATACTGGGAAAGACGTTTGTTTCAGTGCTCTTTTGCTCACTTTGGCAGTTAAGAGTTGTAACTAGTTAAGAGACCAGAGAAATTTGGCTCTGGTAAATCACCTGTTGTCGTCTAAAGGAATGCTTGGGTGTTTGCTGTGGGAGTTGCTTGGTGGGAAGCTGTTGCACAGCCTTCGTGCACAAGCTCCACTGCAGATGAACATTTTAAGCATATGATAAACATCATGTTACTTCCATAGCTCAAGTGTAGTTTGCAAGCACTAGGCTGTATCCTCAGTGACTGTAGTTGCACATGTTCATTGAAACCAATGGATAGTAAGTTTATGCCAGACTTGAGCTGAAGCTGTAACACAGGTAAACAAACTGATCACTCATAAATTAAAGCATAGCTCACATATGGATCACAATATACTCATTAAATACTGTAACCTTCTCTGTTGTATAGAAGAAAATGTGGAATAAAAATTCATTTCAGTAGAATTCCACTAGATTTACACCTAGTCAATCTGAATGGATACTTTTGTGGCTYTTGGTCACTATCAAAGATGGAATTGCTTAAGTTAGGCTCTACAGTATCATGCTGTGTGACTGCATATACCCAAGCAATTTGGATTGTTGCAGAAATGTCCAGCTTTTGTGCTTTTTTGGGGCAGGTGTCTTATTTTATGTAGTACAGTACTGCAGTACAGCACGGTATTGTGATTGCAAGGTTGTATTTTTTTGTGTAGTGGGTGAATGGGGACTTTTCAAATTCAAGATTCTGGGACATAAAAAGAAAAGTGTTTTTTGACAGTTCTGTGGTTTGTCTCTAGGCACACTGGGTGCTGATTTTCATTCCACTGCATCAAGGCAACTGTCTGAACTACAGTCCAAAGAGAAATTCCTTCAACAACAAACCACTAATATCACTTGTAGTTCGAGTTGTTCATGCTTTTGTGTGCTCTGTCTTTCCATGAAATCTCACTTCCCCATCCCACTGCCTTGGGCTAATAGTTTGTAACAAAGCTCAATCTCTAAAATGTCCTGTATAAATGGAGAAAGGGTGATCATAAAAGAGAAAGATGAAAACATTTACCCCTCCAAGTCCCACACTCTGTGTCTCTCTCGAGTCTCCTGATTGATCAGCCAGTTAGGAGGGCTTGCAGTCACCCATGCTGCCTGGTTACTATTGCTCTCTTCGGGGCCATTCATCAAAAGTGCTAGTTGATGAATACAGTGTCAATGCTGGCAATTGATCCAAGAAAACCTGCACATGTTATTGCACATCACTAAGGGCCCTCTCCCCTTTCCTCTTTTCCTCATGAAAAACTGAAAAATTAACCCATCTTTTTTTTTTTCTTTTTGGTTGAGATTGGAAGAGTTAAGAGCATGTGTGTGGTGGTGGGGAAATCTGTACTCATCCCATCCCTATGTCCTAATGTTCATTTAAGGCTGTAAGTTAGGGCAAAAAGAGTATTTGCTCTTTTCCAGCATATCTGAGTTAGAAATAAGGAGATCTGTGGGGAATATCAGCTTGTAACAGTATATATTCATATGATGAAACCGAATGACCCAGGAGACAAAAGGAACACTTAATTGAAATAGAGCATTCATGTTTTGCACCACTGTGTACCTTCATGCGTCACACCTTGGGGCAAATCCCTGGCAAGTGCTGTTTTGTGTGTGGGAGTCGTCTTTTTCTAGATCAGTAATCCTGGATGTAATTATTATTCGTAATCAATAATGTACTATGCAGTAAGCCAACCTATTCGGATCCATAAGGATATTCATGAAGTAAGGTATTATTAAATAAGGGCTCAAAATCTGTCTGACTGACTAGAGCTGCGTTTGGAAATCGGAGTAAGAAGGAAGGATTCTTTAGTAATTTGGACTCCCTTGTGGGCGAGGGAACAAGGAAGTAGACAGCCTTTAGGGCAGCTATTTAAGTCCATCCCAAGTCAACCATATCAGTGCATGCTTTAGTATCATYGGCTTAAGCATGTGCTTGCTTCCAAGTAATCTGCTGAATCAGGACTGTTATCAGTGCCCAGCCAATGGTCCCATAAGGTACACTACAACAGCAGGAAGTTAGGCAATTTTGAGGGGGTTTTCTTTATAGGAAACTTTGCATTTTTATAGGGCCTTTCATTTAAAAATCTCAGCAAGCAAAGCTACAGTGATTAATTAAATTTTACAGCTACCCTGTGCACTAAGTAAACACTGCATTATTATTTTTTGTTTTAATACAGAGCAAATATAGGATACAGAGAGGAAAATTTTGAAGTGTGTCCAGTCAGCTGGGGTGGCTCCTTTTACTCATTTTTAATTCCCCTTCTGACTCCCCACAGGATCAATATTATTCTCTTGATAACTAGAGTCAGATGGACAGTTTCATCTTAAGTGTGCTGTAAATCAGAAATAAATTCTTGGAAGACAGCTAAAACAGATTTAAAGTACAACCCAGAGAAGAGTCAAGTCCCTTTGTAAATTTAGAGAAATATTTGGTTCAGCTTTTTTTAGTCCCAGTCTCCCTGAAATGAGCAGATTTCTGAGTGCATGGTAACCAGCATGACTATTTGGCCCCCTCGGATACAAGCCTGAGTAGCAGATGTTGGGGAAGCCTGTGTGTCCTGTTGGATCTAGACTGTGCCTAGATTTAATATGTCCTTGAAAACTGTTAAACAGAATAGGAATATCCTTCCTTGCCTGCCTGTGTTCGGGTCATGAGAGGCAGCTTCCTACTCCAGCACCCTAGAAGTCCTGCCTAATGCATGCCGCTGGGAAGAGCGGAGACATGGAGCTTCTTACTGCTTAGCAGGTTTGGGGTGTAGAAGGTCTTGAATATGATATGCTCCTCCCATCTAAGAAAGAATATAATGCAATTGAGGGGGAAAAAAATTACAAAAGGAGGATGTTGTGCATTTCATAAATGGAACTAACTTTTTTCATAGCCCTTTATAATGAGACAAGCAAATAAGGTGAGAAAACCATTCTGGTTGTGGGAACAGTTCCTGAATTTTGTGCTATTTTGTCTGATTCATTAGCAAAACAGCGGTTGTTCTAAATAAGCATCATGATTATGGAATGAGGCTTTTTCTAGTGGTGGATACTAAGAGTTAGCATGGGTTCAGGAAGTGACCGGGTGCAATGATGGAAGAAAACTTCACTGGAGGCTATTAAACAAAAGAGCACAAAGGTCACTTACTGAAAAAGAAAGGTCAGCCTCTTATCTGACCAGATATGGTTGTTCTTTATGTACATATGTTCTTTATGTACTTTGCAAAGGCCTTCATGAGGAAAGAGTTAAAATTATAACTGAGTCATTGAAAAGAACAATTTGAACTGAATTGCAAGATAGAGAGTAGCCAGTCTAGAGGAACATCCTGTCTTCTTATTTACTAACTCTCATCCCCTCTTGCAGACTGTGCAAAATGAGATGATGAAAATAGAAGCAAAGCAATGTTCTGCTCCAAAATGTGCTTCTCACTCAGCTGCAGTGACCTTTAGATTGACTGTAGTCTTCAAGGGAGCAGACACCTAGCCAGGTGTAATCAGCCCTCACCCAGCGGCTGTACTCTGTGTGTCTGTGCAGCAAATTGCTGCGGCTGATGCTGTTAGTGGGACGCTTGTGCTCTGCAGGTGGCGGTTTCCCTGCGTTGGCCGTGGGGAAACCTCTCCTGGCTAAGGCAGCAGGAGCTGCGTGAAGCGTGTCTCGGCTGGAAGCTGTCGTTGGCATTGCTTACCTTTAGCTCACTGAAGCAGCACGCCTGTCATCGCGGGGGACGGTTTCTGTGAAACTCTCTATCATGTCTGCTCATAACGAGGCCAGCCTGGCCTTCCCAGAGCCACTCTTTCTTCCACTGTGCCTACCTGTTTTTCTAATTGTTTGACTTTGAAGTACTTCCAGAAAGCTCTGTTTGCTGTGCCAGAGGAAAAGTATGTGGAAAGATGGAAAGGGATTTCTTAAAGCATAAGCAAGGTAAAGCCTTTATAGCAGTTGAATGTAGCTTCATCAGTGTGTGGAAAGTTGTTTTTATTCCGAGTCTTGGCAGCTCTTATAATCTTATAATCATCTGAGGTAATGGAAATGTATAGGCTATGGCATTGGTTCAGATAAAGAGATTAGAGATGCATCCGTCTTGGCTAGGCTGGGGACAGAGGGAAAGAGGATGGTCACAGCTTGCTGTGAAGGAGAAGTCTGCCTGAATGGCTGCGGCACGCTCCCCTCRCCTGGACGGAGGCCGCGGACGGGAGAGATCTGCCGTCAGCTCCCAGTTTCTGTGAGGCGCAGGAGCGGGCACGTGCCAGGCTTCGGTTGCTCGTTTCTGCAATGAAAGCGAAGCGGTCTGTGTGATCAAGGACATTGAGACAAATATCCCCTACGTGGAAAAGACTAGGTGATATTTTAAGTGAGAGCATTTGATAGCATTGTATTGAGGTTAAAGCTTCATTTATAGGATGTCTGTGTAGGTGAGTTACGGGAATTCAGAATGAATATGAAGAAATAAACTCTAAAATGTGGCAAAGAGAAGAAAGGAAAATGCAAAGCCCAACCATCGGAATAAAAGAGCTGCACTGAATGTAATGGCATCGGTACGTTTTACTGCATCTTGGTGTCAGTGCATAATGTTAGCTCTGCTGGAAAAGACACTATGAGTGGTGTTTTATACTACTTTTTGGGTGTGAGGGAATTTTTGAGAGAGAGAATTCCTGCTGTTGACATTCTGGCCAAATTTTAATATTTGGAATTAACTTATCTAACTGAAATTCTGTTTTGTATTTTAGTTGTGTACCCTTTATTTACTCACTGTCTTAACATAGTGTTTCAGGTTGAGTTGTATTAAGACGTCACCACAAGCTGACTTGACTCTCAGAACTGAATGAAGTGAGTGAATCCTTCTTCACAGTTCCCATAGGAATTCTCAGGGACTTAATTCTTTAAACCAAAAAAAAAAAAAAAAAAAAAAAAAAAAAAAAAAGCCGAAAAGGCTATTAAAAGTTGTTTTTAAAGTGAAAAGTGGTTCTCAGAGCCCAAAACTGGTTATCCTGCTTGAGGCTGGAGTGAGACAGTGCCAAGCTCCCCAGGTACTGTGGGAACACAGTTCATTTCCTGCAGAAATGCTGCTTTAGGGCCGTGACCACCAGCAGGTATTTCGTGGACCAGGTACCAGTGTGGTTTCTGGATGTGGCTCACGGATGCTGCAGAGCTCAACTTGGAGAAATGCTATTGCCATTATGAGGCCATGGGATTTCCAGGGTGCCTGTGAATTTTGGATCCAGGTTCCCCGGGCAGCTTTGGGAATGTCGTGCCGAACCTTTTTCTTTGTTTAGAATTGGCTTTGGCTGCTCAGAGCCTRGTACACGGTACCATCTGCCCAGCTTATTGAATGTGTGAGGGGAGTATAGCCACTCTGGGAAAAAGGGACATATGGAAAATGATAGTTGGTGAATCCCAGGAAAGAAAAGTCACGGGAAACTGCTTAATTACCAAGGCTTAATAGCTGGCAAATTAACAGTCAGGAGCATGGTCCTAAGGTTCTGTGGCATAAATGCTTGATTATGTTAACGCCCCACTGCTACTGGGATACTTTTGTGTTTATAGGGCTTTTTTTGTTATTGCTAGAGGCCTTCAAATCCCAGATAGTCAAAATCTCTATTCAGTGCTGCCTGCTGGGCGTTTAACAAGGGTCCTTGTAACGGGACCCAGTACAAGTACAAACATGAATGAAAAGTGCAGGGGCCACCATAGCACCACAGGCTGCAAGGTAGCCAAATGGAGGCAGCCGCAGAAAAGCAGGAAAAAGTAGACAATGACCCTCAGTGCCTCAAGGCATTGCTTCAAAAGGTGTCAACACCAATTAAATTGTAAAGGCTCTGTCAGCTTCTGAAAAGTTATCTAGGCAGGGACCAAAAGTACATAATCAAAGGGTCTGCAATGCGGTTTTGTGCATTGCACAGCAGAACTGGTGTACACATGCTCCCAACAACGTGGGGTCCGTACGGGAGCCTCTGAAAGGCAGCTAGTGATGCTTGAAGTGGGAAAAGAAGCAACAGAGCTGTCTTGGGGTATCCTGCATGTTCAGTTTTTACCAACAGTGGGGAAAGTGTTTAATAACACAAGCATGGAAAAATATGGGGTTGGTTAAAGAAAAAGATGAAAAAGCTGAATTTTTTTTTTTGTATAATTTTTTCCCTTCAGTCAAGAGATCATATATTTGAGAGCGTGATGTCTTTTCCAATAAATTAGTTTTCTGTGTTATCTGAGCATTTTTAATTTCCTTGCAATAAGTAGGAGCTCACAAATTTACTCTGTTCATTGCTGTGTAAAATTGCTTGTCAAAAAAGGAATCACTGTTGTATCAGCTTATTTCTTTTGTGGCTAAATATATGTAACTATCAAATTCTCATGCTCTCTTCCCCCTCTACTTGTAGGATAGTGGCAGAGTCTTATTCCAGTCTTTGAAGAGATTAAAATGGCTGGAGGTTCTGGGTGAAGGGATATATAGCTGATATCTGTATCTTATCTACAGGGCTGTTGTGACGCATGCAGACGCTTAGTGTAGTCTTTTCAGTGTGACAGTCGAGCTGTGGAAGCAAATGCAGAATGAAAGGCGGTGAACAGTGGATTTGGCTCACATATGTAGGGGGGAAAAGAAGCTTGTTTTTTGTGTGTGTGTATAATACCTAAATTTCCATGCAAAAAGGCAAAATGCTTTGCATATAAAATAGAATAAAGTTCRTGCTAGAAGAAAGCTCCAATTATGATATTTAGTCTTCACTATTTTGCTTATTAAAAAGCTGCAGAAAGGAGTCTTTGCTTCCCCCCCCCCCAACTTAGAATGCTAATTAAAAGAAGGCATTCAAATTGTTGCTCATAGGGCTTAGAATCTGCTTGCAAAGCACTGTTATGGCAATTCAAATGACTGAATGATGTTGATATTAAGTCATCCTTGTAGGTATACACACCAAATCAAAGCTGATTTGTGTTTTTTGTCCAAGGAGTGTTAAATACTGTTTTTGACAAATCCCACTCAATAGTAACAAGTTGTTTAATCAAAAATTAGTCTGAAAGGAGGAATCTGAGTTGGAAGGTTTGTGAAAGATGCTTATATGAAAAGACAGAAAACGAATGGTGTAATTTTACATTTTTGAAAGCCTTTTCCAGAATAGGCAACTTAGTTGACCACAATATAAAAGTAACAATGGAAAGTCCTGGAATACATTCTTTTAGAGCTAATTTTTTCATAGATTAGAAGTTTGGACAGTGCTTGTTTTTTTCACTGTTTATTATCATATATCTCTGAACTCTTTCATTCCTRAATGTCCAGATACCATAAGAAACCAAAAGAGCACTTCCTGGTAAAATTGAAGGARACGTCATAAGTATTAATAGTCTTTTTGTTTGAGTATCAGCTTAGTTTAGCAAATATAACCTTCCTAAATGCTAAAGCAAAAGTACTTAAATGAACAGAAATATCAGGCTGTATGTATCAGGGTTACGCAAATGGCAGAGTAARGTCCAGATCTGGATGTTGAGGATACCTGTCTCTGACCTTGCCAAGACCACAGGATTCCCCAAATCCTGAAATCTGAGAGGACAGGGTGTTTTGCACCACTCAGGAGGACATTTTCAAAGTTGCTTTTGGGCAGTGACTCCAGTGCGCCACGGCTGCCCCAGCAGAGCAGCCAGGAGGGCTTTGGCAAAATTACCCAGCGGATCTCAGTAAAACATCACTGCTAAGGCCTGAGAGTGGMAGAAATCCCATGTCTTTTCCTGCTCTTAAGAAAGAACTGACAGCGGGAGCCAGACTTTGTTGCAGGTTTCTGTGTGCGTGATGATTTCAAGGCTTCCCTGAGAAGTCTGGGCAAGCTTTTGGAGCTGGCATCAAAGTGCACCTGAGATACAGTGACTGGTTTAGAAGCGAGCGATACTGTCTATAATCCAACTCAATTGAAATGCATAGTGAAAGAGAGTGTGAGTACATATATATGCATATGACAAGGATCTTGGGAAGAATAGGAGCGTGCTGGGACAGATGCTGATTAATATTTCTCCAAGGATAATCATGAAAGGCCGGACTGTGGCTGTGCTTTGTGTTGGGAATGGTAGAGAGAGAGTGTGCCAGAACTGCCACATCTGCACTCATCAGAGGTGCCACTGGTGAGATGCTCCC
The DNA here is from genome assembly GCF_003343035.1 of Apteryx rowi. Taxonomy (NCBI): domain Eukaryota; kingdom Metazoa; phylum Chordata; class Aves; order Apterygiformes; family Apterygidae; genus Apteryx; species Apteryx rowi. The sequence goes on along the minus strand of NW_020451027.1, from coordinate 2,615,112 downwards.
CACAGGTGTAACTCAATCAGAAGTGATAGGGAAGAGGGATAATCGCGTGAGCCATAGCTCAGCACCAATTTCATCCTGCACATTTGTCAACTGTTGCTAGGTAGCTGCCTGGTGGGAGTGGAGAAGTGGATTTTTTTTTTCCCCCCCTTAAAAGGGCTTATCACAAATTGCTGCCCTTCTGTGCAAATGGGGAGAATACCTCCCAGTGCTTGTCCGCCGCAGGCCCGGAGAGCGCGTGCCCGCGAGCAGGACTGCATTCCCGTCAGCCTCCGCGGCTGGGAGACAGCACAGCGCTGCAGCTCACGTTGCACCCAACCAGGAACAGCTCAGGGCAGATTCTCTGGTTTAAGTGAGAAAGGGATTAGTTTGCAGAAGACCACCTGATTATGGCAGGAGAGAAAATGTTAGCAAGGTTTTGCTGTGGTTTGGGGTGCAGAGTTCCTCAGTGTAGGGCTTGTCTGCTTGTTACTGATTCATTTTTTTTAATGTGAAATAAGCTCTAAAAGAAGATATCTTTTCCTTATTGTGTGTGTGTGTGTGTTTTTTTTTTTTAAAGTGTATACATTGGAGAATAATGAAAGTATTTTTTTTTTGCTGGTAAATGATGACACAATCAGCAATGCAATTTTTGCCCTTCTGTGTGCATCAAAAACAGATTATGCAAGTAGAGGGGAAAAAAGAGCTTGTAATTTTACTGCAAAGAGAAATAATTTTTCTTTAAAGAAATGTCACGGTGCAGGCATTCCTCAAGATTTAGCAGAACTCATACAGCTCCTTCTGGCCAAAGAGAGGAGAAATGTGATTCTGTTTTGTTCTGCTGATCGTTAATGGACAGGCACTGATCCATTTCTGAGGGGCCCTTTGAATGTGCTCTGTCTTTGTGCAGCGCGCACAACACATGAGATTTTACATGGCTGAATGGATTGTAAACTCTGTCACTTCAGGGTATCGCCCACTTAAACAACATCCTCATCATTTTTCTTAGGAAATGATCTGAGACAAAATATTGAATTATTTAGAGTACTGCTGGGAGAGGGAATTGATTCCTTGCCGTATCAGAGAGAAATAGCTGCTCTTTTGAGGCTTGATCCAAAGCCTGGAGAAGTCAATGAGGATCTTTCCATTGATTTCAATAGGCTTTAGATCATGCTCTTATTCACTCATCAACTATTTCTCTTTGATTAGACCAAAACAATGCATCCTTTCATTAAAAGATAAGCAGTTTGCTGTTTATAAAAGAGAAATATGTTCTGCTCCGTTCTCCTGAATATAAAATCAGTTATGACCAATAAGTAGTAAATATAGAAATAAGTAGTAAACAGCTTTTTAATATCATTGAAAGTTAGATTAAGCCCATATGCTTTTGAAATCCTTAAAGTATGTATACAGCTACATGCATGCATACTTTTTAAACTCAATATGTGAACATGTGGTACTCTCTTCTTTGTTTGCAGGTAGTTCTTGTTTGCAATAAAAAAAATGCATCTTCATTTTTCTCTTTCTAGGCTTTCAGATGTGTTTCATCCTCTGTGCTGTGAAAAGACAGATATATAACACATTTTCAGTAGTTACCAATACCTGTTCTGTTCCTGTGAATGTCAAGAAGTAGCACCTATGTTGGATAGCACTGAAATTTCCCATTATGATGTTCAGTCTTAAAGAAGTAGCCAGATGAGGTAGGGGTTCTTCAAATGCCAGCAGCTTTTTCAGCATCTTATGTTAAAAACTGATGCAAATGTTGTTTTCCTGAATGTCTAACTTGCGTCCTTCTCTTTCCTCGTGCTATGTATGTTTAAACGGGATTCAGCAGAGTAAACGTAGCACCACTCCCATGCATGCATTCACAAACGAGTCTGAGAGCGGATCATTAATCCATGCTCAGTTTTTCATCTTTATAAAACAACTGTTCAGAAATTGGCCTACCCCCAAATGTAACAGGAAAAAGAACAACAGTGAGCCATCATAGTCTTCATCACTTGTGGCCTCCCAAGCTGTGTTTGTGTCAGGAACAAGGCCAATTCTTTGTTCACCTTCTATAATATACCTGAGTCTGACCTCAAATTGTAGGATGCATTAGATAAACTCTTCTGGAGTTGATGGAAATATGCCAGTATCATTAGGATTAAAACAATATTACAGTTCTGGTATATGGCTCAGTGCAGAGCCTGTAGGGACTGGACTTAGGTATCAGTTTACAGTACTTTGAACTTTGGATTATGGGGGCCAAACTGATCTCCAGCATGTTCTAGAGTAGCCTCTGCTGCTTTATCTCCTAGTGCCTTGTAGGAAGCCGTAAAGGCCAGCCCCACCAGGTGGAGATCACCTGCGCACGGCAGTTACATCCTGCTTCCACCCATGGTCCTGGCTGCACGCATCCTGGGGCAATCCTTAACTGTCAGAGATGGAGAAAAATTTGGTCCAACATGGTTTTTATAGAAAGGTAGAATTATAGTCATTGTGTAATGCAGTGGTAAATTATAGTTATAAAGTTGCTGTGTGACTTTCCATTAGATAAGTTATCTTATCATGCACTGTTTTTCACTAAAGCAATTTTTTCATTTTAGTAATTGATTGTTTTCAGAATATTTTGCTTCATATCTTGAAGCTGTATAATTATTCGGTCATCCAGAGGGACTTCTAAACATCAGATTTATAGTACTCTCAATAATGTGATTCAGAAAACAGGCTGTATCAAATTGTAAACACTTCAAAATGTTAAGAAATGATGAAAGGAAAATGAGATTAGCACAGCAGGAACAAGGGCAGTGTGTTAAACCACCACCTGTGAAGACTCTGGGTTTGGGAACCATCTCTCCACTCAAAGGTTGGGAAGAGTTATGGATCCCTTTAAAGAAAGAAAATGGAAATAGTGTTTACACTACCTTATAATGCCTACCTACAAGTAAACTAATGGAAAGACTGGACTGCATCAAGGTGATTTATGTTTTTAACCTGACTGAGGCAAAAGTTGAAAGAAAAGAAGTAGAGTGTGGTTTCAGAAAAATGCCATGCTCAATTTTCATAGCTGGGGGTCCCTGTCAGGGAAAAGGAGAAATAATAGCTTATATAAAATTTCAGAATTTTATAAATATTTAGTAATACTGAAATATCCACCAAAATCAATCACAATCAGTAGCAGGAGCACATTTAAGCTGTCATACAAGTTCTGCTGAAGGCAATCTGATTCCTTGTATTGATTTCAGGAAGGATTAGAGCAATCAAGATATTGTCAAATTTTTTTAAAAAAGAAACCAAGTGATTACAGCTAGCAAACCTCCCAGCTCCACGGTAACAGGGCAAGTGACTGAGGCTCTTATATAAGGAGACCTTAATGAGAAATTGTGATGGCCATTTTGGGGGGAATTTATCCACTTCACATTCGCTGAACTTCATCCCTCAGCTAAGAATCAGCAGAAAGCTCGTTTCATTTTTCAGATGGGGTTTGGTGTTGCAGAGGTGGGGTTATATCCTATTAGTAGGATATAAGCATATTTATTTTTTTTAGCAGTTTACAGACATGAAGGGGGAGCGTTCTTGAGGAAATTCCAGTGAATGATTTTTGGGTAGGATACCTAATGGTCCAAATCCAAAACTTGCCAGAACGTAGTTATTTACTTGAGAGATGCAAGCAGGACATAAACTGTGAAACAGCTCATTAATAATATAGCTGCTGTAATTTCCATTTTATTAATTAAAACATTTAATATTTTGGGGAAAATTCATTTGACTCTGAGAGGATGACTACTTCTGAACAGGACTGTGCACACTTTCTGATTTGTCTTTAAATTTGGAAGTTGCTAATGGAGCCTTTGTGGGTTTGTTTGTTTGTTTGTTTGGTAGTCACTTAAATCCATTTTCTGTTTAAGCAGGTGATAGTTTAGCAGATCATAGGAGAAAGCATATCCTTCCAAGCATGAGAACAAGTGCAGTTATTCCAGACAAGAGCAGAGTTATCTCTGGTGACTATTAAACCACCATCAGAGTGGGAATGGAGACGAGTTGAGAATCCGCAGGATGGTGGATTTGCCTGCCCGCTCCTGTCCCAGCCGCGCCTCTCCCCTGAGAGCGGTCCCTGCGCGTGGCTGAATGAGGCACATCCGTGATGTGGCCTCTGCAGAGCGTCGAGAGCGGCTGCAGACTCAGCTTGTGCCCCGACAACATGCAACTGCACGAGAGCTGGTCAGGGCAGGGGAGGGAGGCTCTGCTAACTTTGTATTTCCTTGGAAGATGAGGGTAAGGAGGAGCTTACCTGAAACTCTGGAGATTTGCATGTGTGGGTAACTACCAAAGAGTCAAACCCGACTTACCAAGAGTCATGCGGGAGGCTGGTGAGACTGAGCCTGCATCAGCTTGGTCCTACTGGCTCTGGTGAGACGACTTCTTTGGGCAAGACCTTGCAGGAATGGGTAGTTACTGAGTCTCTTAGCTACAAAACGCCAGCTGCTTAATTCTTATGCTTTGTAAAATTTCTTCTTCCAAAATAAAAAGTTCAGGACATGCAGTGGGGTTAAAATCTGTTGGTGCTCGATGTTTTTATAAATATGGAAGAAAAAATCAAACATAATATTAGATCCATACAGCAATACTTTTCCTCTTAAAATTTCTTTTGTCTTTTTTGTAAATTTTACTAAAAATGTGATGGATGCTGGCTGTTTGCCCATCCTGACAACCATAGATAGATATTCTGTTATCAATGTTTAAGCTTAAAATATTTAATAAGTGAACTGAAAGTTAGATAGTTACATTGCCAGTGCCTGCTATACATTTATAATTGGTAAGGTGGGCAGCTATCCAGAACCGGGGTTTTTTGCTTGTATTTTTAGGAAAGTGTTCCTTCCCACATTTGTAGAAATTAACCTTTTTGGTTTTAGAAGGAAAAGCATTAGTTAATCTGATAGAACCTCTGATATGGATGCAATTACCTTTAGTTCCCCTTCCTATGTAGAGTTAACTTTAATAGCATGAATATTAAATGCATCTGTAAATGTAAATACATCTGTAGTAGAACCATAATGATATAACTATGCTGGTTATTTTGCATATAGAAAAGCGAATTTTAAGGGAAGGTTTGAATAACCTTGTGGAATGAATGTTTGATGCTTCACAATTAACAGCTATGATTTTACCTGCAAACAATGATTAGATTTCTGAATTGTGATCATTGTTATTAGAATAATTTTTGCTCAGTCATTTGTTTTCTTTTAATGTCTCGTGTGCAATCATTGTCATTAGAATCAGTAATTAAGTAATGAGTTTGCAGGGTTGCAATGTTGAGATGATTTGGTCTTGGAAAATATTTCATAATTACAAATATACATGTATCTCTTCTCTCTTCCTCCCTCCCCCTCCCCCCCCTTCTTTGGCAAACTCAGCCTAAAATATTTCATCATTATCTGTTGGTGGATAATACTAAGATTAACATGGGTAAATACTGCTGATTTGGACCCACTGCAGTTTTCAAAAATATGACTAGGAGTTTTTTGCTGCCTGAGTCCATTTCTGGAAACAGACCTAGATCATTAGCTGGCATGAAATGGTGTAGTTGCACTGAAAACAATTTTCACTAATTGATTATCTGGCTTATTCAGTCTAATCCTGACTCTCACTCAGACCAGGTGCAATTTTATCTCTCAGTATAATTCATGGTTAATTTTACCAAATGATTTCTCTCTGAAATTTCCATTTGTGCAACAGACTTAGTAATTATCTATCTATCTTATTAAAAACTGAAATAAATTGGGGCAATCCCATCCCACATTCAGGAAAGTGTCCTATTTTTGGTCTCCATGCCAACTCTCTGGAGATGTGTCTACTATTTTGTACCATCATTGTGAGTATATTCTCTTGTTACAGATAATAAACCTGCTCTCCTTTCTATCGCCCTAGTCTATTCATTTAAAAATTGTTTCATTTTTACAACACTAATGTTATTCTCACCAGCTTGGCAACCCTGGGATAATAGCATAAATCAGTGAATTATTATTTTTGTTTAAGGCATTTCTAATTTTTAATTAAAAAGAAAAGTCAGACTCTTGCTGATCACCTACAGGATTGTGACTCTCCATGGTTACCTGTCACTCAAAGAGATCTAGCTCTGAGGAATGCTAATTAGCACTGTTAAAGCACTGGTAATTGAACTGTGGAGACAGACTGCAGAAGGAGGCTGTTTGCATTCAGCGCTGCTTTGCCATTTAAATGGACTAGTACGGTCATGAAGGTACGTTGCATAAAAGAGAAGAAAGCACTCGGGCTGTAATTTTTCATTTTGACTTCAGAGTTGTTTACCAAAGTGTATCCTGGAAACGAGTGCCTGACCAAAAAAGTGTCATGCGTAGCAACTTCACTGACAACCTAAACCTAAAAAGTGCACAATGCCCTTCATTTCTTGCTTTTCTTGTTGCCTGGAACAGCCACTTGTAGCAATGGAGCTTAAAATGTAGCCCTGTGTGCCCCCCACTAGTCCCCCTTCACTGCTGGAATTCTGAAATTCTGAGCAAGAGACTAAAAAATAAGAAAGCACCAAATTTCAAACCAGTTGGGGACAAATCCAAACCCCCCCCCCCATGTTCTCACTTCAGATAATGATGCTTTTCCAGATATTTATCTGACTCCTAGTGCTGTAATATGGAAGTGCCTTGGAATCTTTAAGGCATTTTCCATCATATTATTTTACAGGTGGGAAATAGGGACAAACAAAATAAAGCAGTTTGCCACGGTGAGACAGAACGTCTCCAGGCAGAGCAGAAATTAAACCCAGGCCTATAGCGAGGGCAGACAGCCCGACCCTTGGGCCATCCTTCTGGTCTGGAGTTTCAGAAGGGCTTGCTTTTTTTTTCTTTTCTTTTTCTTTTCTTTTTTTTTTCTTTCCCCTCCTTTTTTTCCTCTGGAGGTAGATACTCAGCACCTCCTGAAGATCTAGTACCTTTTGAGAAAAGTGCCACAAGCAGGGCACCCTAGAAGTGAGATATCCATGTCATGCTGATCTAATAAGTCTTTGTCATTGGTTTAATTGTTTGTGCGATTCTTTTCCCATTGTGCAGTATCATGTCTCAGATTATTCTCTGTGCCTTCAAAAAATTGCATTGTTTAACTTAACACATATGTATTATCTCTTTCACTTTCACAGGTTTGAAGCTGACCACAGTTACCTCAGTCCTGAGATTGTGATGTGGACTGGAGTTGCACATTTAATTGCTGTAAGAATAATGAATACTGTTTTTAAAATATATTGATCAGCTAATAGATTAAACGTGAATTTCTCTGTTTATTAATGTGTACACATTTTAGTATCAGAAAGATCATGGATCGATCATTTAATTAGCTAAACTGAGTATTTGCAGTATTTGTCAGCTATATTTTATTAAGCTGTGAATATTTAGGAGAGATGTTACCTTTAGCATTTCAGGATACTGATGACTTTGTGTTAAAACACTAAGATACAGTAATACAGAAAACACTCCAACTGTCACCTTGACTGCTGAATGAAAGTCAAAATCTCTTTTTCCTTGTGTGATGTTCCCACCTGTTATCAGTGGATCGTCAATTGGGAACTCCCATTACTTTCAATGAGTCTAAGATTTCCTGCAGAAATGTCAGTGTGCAAGACTAAGTGTTAGATGGGTAGCACGCAAGGGCTATCTTTACATAAGTCCATCTTAGTGTTTGTTTAATTAAAACTGTTCCTGTTTGAGATGTTCCCTGCTTTTTTTTATTCCTCTACTTTGAGAAGAACAATGTGGATAGAAATTTTCCATGTTATTAGAAAAATATGATCAGTTGTTTCATGTTCCTGAAAGATTGTGATGGCATTTGAAAGTTAACACAAGATCATACCGTATCTGAAGAATGGTAAAGCACATCTAAAGGACTGTGTGCTATCACATTCCCACATTGCTTTATTCTTTCTAAACAGGCATGTTTGCACATTGACCATGTTTAAGTGTGTGGTTTTCACAAGCATTTTGCAGAAGGCGGCTTCTCTGTCTAGCCTCTGGACGGGGGCAYGTGCCAGTTGGGTGGAGAAGGACCCACGTTTCCTTTCTATATGACTTATGCCTCCTGTTATCCAACATGTTAGGAAAAAAATGCACATCTTAAGGTGTGCTCAGGGGTGTTGAGTGATACGATGGCATATCAGTACCTTTTTATCTGAAGCATCTCAGGCTGTTGCCACGGGAGCCCTGGCTGTTTCCACCTATTTGCAGGCTGGGTGTGAAGGGGTGCTGCCTTTCTCCTGTTCACGTTGCGCTCTCGTCCATCCAGCCTTCGTGTCACTTGCGGGCTCTTTATCCCTAGAACGCTTCATGTGCATGGGGAGCAGGCACCGAGAGACAGGACAAAAGGTTGTCCCCACCTCCCACCTGTCAGTTCAGCAAGCAAACAAAATTGACCTCAAAGTAGGGTGCCCCCCCCCACCACCAAAAGAAAGTCTGGGGTCAATTCGACAGCCCGGGCGTTGTCCCGCCCCCAGGGTATGACACTAGTGATCCCCTAAATCTGAAAGGCCGCTGGTTGGAGCCTCCACAGTGCAGTGGAGAAGCAACTGGCAGCCACTGGGAAGGTTTTTCCCCCTCACTGCTGACCTGATTTTTGCTTTTCTGCGGCAGCCCTTGGGGCTGCCTGGTGTGGCAGTTCATGGGAGCAGAGCTGGGCTGGCAGCGGCCAGGATGAGGTCTCAGAGGCAGGCGGGTGGCACTGAGGCACTGCTGTGTCTGCCCCAGCCCGTCACCCTCCGCAGCTGCAGCATTGCAGCGAGCATTTCAAATATGCAGAGTGTTTTTTGAGGCTAGACCAACACTGACCTGTTGGTAATGGACTTTAAAGACATTTATACTGTTGACACTTGACTTACTGTCCATCCCATTGGTCCAGCAGGGTGAGATGCTGCTTCTCAGATCCGCTTTAGGACATACGAGGTGCTGGTACCGACTGTATATCTCTGCAGCAATATGAAATGCCACGCCAAAACAAAAAAACCCTTCTCCTTCCTCTGTGGTTTCAGAGGAGGTTTATTTAAGTATGCTTTTGTTCTTCCTCGCCTGTCTCTGAGGAATTATACCAGTTAGATTCACACAGTAGATCTCAGTTTTGAGTCTCTTGTTCCTGCACGTGCAAAACTATCGTTGTTGTCAGTACCAGACACATTGTGCTGAAGGGCTCGTCTGCCCCGGGATCATGGACATGTGCTGTACTGGCGCAATGGATGTTCTTGGTTTATTTTATTCGGTATTTAAAAACAAAACAAAAAGACCCCCACACGTTAGAGGTGGTGGAATTGGACACTAAGTAGGTATTTCTCTACTGGTGTGCCAGGAAAAAATGTTAGTGTCATCAATAAACCCAATCACAAGAAGAGCAGGTGACTCATCTGGTGTCACTCAACATGTCAAAACCACCAGGGAGAAGCGAAACTAGTTGTCTTGAACATGTGCCCCCTTCATTAGTTCCCACTGCCTGACATGCAGGCTGTTAACAAAGCAGCAGATAATCAGAGAAATAACAATTCTAACGATACATTATTTGTACCTGCCTAGTCTTTTCCAGGGCAGAAAAGCCTTTCTCTTAGGATTTGTCTGCAAAAGGATATTTCTGCTTATGATTTTGCAAGTGTAATAATTATATTGAATTCAAAACAATGTTAATTGGAACTGCAAATACATGCTTTAGCACTAGGGAGCTGCATCAGTATGTCTGTCAAGGGCTAGTGCTCTGCTGCAGCAGTATCCTTGTACCAGTAACTCTCCGCTATATAGACAAACCCGTAGCCAAACAGTAGTACAGGTTTCCCTTAAAGTAGATAAATTTCAGAGCACTGACTTGCCCTCGTTGGGGTAAAGGGGAGAGGGTTTATGGTACAAGAAGAAAAGATTTGCATTTAAAATAGCTTTGTAAATGGAAAAAAAAAAAGTTTGAAAGGTTTGCGGAGCTGCAAACTCCAGGAGCTCAGCCCTTCCTAACTAGTCATGTGGATCTGGCAGCAGCAGTTTGCCCATGACTTTTAGATTTGGATTTTTGATGCAATAGAGAGACTGATGCAGACGCACTCAAGGTGCTAYGTGGCTGAATATCATGAGTGTGATTGTGCATGTTTGGGTGTATTGTTTTATGAACTGGGCCAAGAAAATGCATTCAATACACTCTATGAAAAATAGTATAGAGGCGCAGCTGCTTTTGAAGCAACAGTGATTTTTGTTCAGTAGGGTTTTTTTATAGCAAACTAGCCTGTTTTAGAGATTGCAGTGTCCATTTCAGTTTGCAAATCCAGACGACGCTGGAGGCTGAATCCTTTGCTCATGTAAATTAGTGTTCCTTCTTTCTCTTCGGTGTAGTTAAGCTATGCCATCCTCTGACAGTGTTTATTTTACTTCTGTGACAAAAGAGCTATGAAAGCTGTTTACCTTCCACTTTTGCAAGTGTACAATAAGTAACCATACCACTCAAAACTAGCTTAATAGAAACACTAAGAAACCTTTCTCAGTTAATCGTAAACATCTAGATGTGCTAAACTTATATTATGTGTATATTTATATTCTCTTATCAGTGGAGAGGCTGGAAAGAGTTTGAGATGAACTGGATCTGAATGTCTGTAAAGCGTGCGCAGTCGCTGCGTGTGGGTCCAGCCTTCGTGGTGCAGCCTGAGTGTCCATGTTACGTCCTGCTGACATCTGCCAGAGAGGTGCATGCCGTTGCGTTTGGGGGGTTATTGCCTTCATGTGCAAACCTGGTGTAATTCATTATTACGTTCTAATTTAATCTGTTTCAGCAATGAAAGGAGAGTACAATATTTAGGGTTGCCATGTCCCCGAAGCTGCAGCTTTTTAGGGCTTCATGGGGTGATGTTGGGTGAATGTTCTCCAGAAGATGATCTTGTTGGAGGCTGTCAGGCATCCAGAGTCTGTCTTGGTGTGCTGGGCAATGGCACGTTGCAACAAGAGCCCAGCTAAGCTGTGCCTTGCCTGCCGCGGGGTGACACTGCGGGGTCTCTGGCCGCTGTGCCCGCAGAGAGGGGCTGGAGCCACCTGCTCCTCCGCACGCCCGGGGGCTCTCATGGGGCCTTGCCCTGTGACTTCCACGGGCGCTGGACCCCGCTCAGCTGCTTTGTGCTAGGATTTTTGCATTTTCTTCTTCATTCCCTGCTATTAGAGCAGATCTARCTGCATCACCTGTAATATTGAAAAGCTTAGCCATTTAATTTGAGTATCACCTTTCCTTGTCTGATTGTTAAACCATTCTTAAAATAGACTTGGAAAGCAATTTGCAGTTTTGTCCCTGGAGCGCTCACACTGCTAGTGGGACAAGGGGCTTTATGTCAGAGAAAGATGTCTTCCTCCAGCACGAGGCTCAAATAAAAAATGATAATAAAACACTTTTAAGAATGCCTTTCACAGTTTATTCTTTGTGTGAATTGCTTCTTACACTGTGAACTTTTGGGCTGCAGGGCTGAGTAGAAGAGGGAGAGTTTTCCTTTCGGTCCATCCTGGGTTACAACCAGTGAAGGTCTCAGTGCGGAGATAGCGAGGCTTGTGGTCTGAACCCCAGAGAACGTGAGAATGGAGTTCGTATGAGGATGTTTGTCCTGTGACAGCTTTCTAAGCAAAACAACAAACTTGTTGAGCATTAGAAACCCTTAGGGGATGCTAATGTGGCATGTACTCACTTCCTGATTAAACGATACCTGCTGAAAAAGCTTTTTTGTTCTCAGGATCTTATGAATTGCTCCAGTCTGAAGGATTACATTACAGAGCAGTTCATGGGTATGGCATTTCCTGGAACATATTCAAAGAAATATGGTGCAAGTGCATATTTTGACATACAGTTTTCCACCTTCCTGTAAGTGAAATATTACCAAAACCAAAAAACAACTCCCTCCAAGAAAAAACCCCAAAGCATTAAGGGTCTGTGAGACATCTAAAAACTAGGTGTAGACTTTTTCATAAAGTGCACTTTGTTAGTATATTATTATTCTTTCAAACTTATTTCCGAAATCCGCTGTTATTTCTGAAATCTTGCTGTTATAAAGCTACACATTTTCTGCGTGGATACTGACATTAGCTCAACATTACATTTGGGGAGTCAGATGCTTCTTTGCAATGAAATGCAGAATTTATRCAGAAGATTATCCATGACGCCATCATTACACAGTTTGAACAGCAAAGTGTCCGCATCACCCGGGTTGAATTCGCCAAGCCCTGTGTGAACCTGCAGTAGAGCTCTTACAGTTTTGTGAACATGTTACAACCCTCTGGCTGCTCCATGGTCCAGGTAAACTTTGCAGAACATCATTTTTGTTGTACTAACTGGGGGGTGCAAAGCCTGCCCAGGCTGATGGAGTTGGTTTTCATCGTCTCCTGCAGCTGATGGGGGGCAGTGAGGTTCAGCTGCCTGCATGCCAGGGAGCTGCAGCCGCTGTGCCCCGGGGGAGCCCCGCGGGGGCCAGGGCTGCTGCAGTGGCAAAGGGGAGCCTGAGGCTGGAAAGGGCCTGGAGGGACTGTGCATTTCAGAAGGGGCAACGCAAGGTGGAGAGCTCGGGGAAAACTTTTTCAGGCTTCATTTACAAGTTGAAATACCTAAGTAAACTCTTAAGAGAGAGCCTGGAGAGCAAAAACTGCTCACAAAGAAATGTCTTCAGTAATTTTGAACGCTGAGTGAATTGGAGAGATGTGGGTTTGGTATAAGAGGTATGTTATTTATCACCAGAGATAACAGCTAAATCACATTAACTATCTGATTAATTTGGCCATGTTTTCATGTAGAATATTACTGAAAATTCACACATACCATATGTTTGTCAAATAAAATTCTCCACCAAATTACTTGGCTCCACATATAAGGACTGAACAGAGGTGCTTACAATGAAAATACTGTTTCAAGCTTAATGTCAATCATGGCTTGTATATCATAACAGAGTAGCAGCCTAAATGTGAACCAGCTGCAGGTATAATCAGAAAATTAGAGATATCAGCATTTTTGAAAAACATACACCAGCAGTAAAGACAAGTCACTCTGAAAAGAGCGCATGGGTTTAGCAAATTAAGGCATGGCCATGCCAGCCTCGTGCTTCTCGTGCAGGAAACAGCCGCGGTGAAGGCACAGTGAGGCAGGCTGCGGTGTGCACCAGCAGGCAGATGCACACGATGGCCATCTTAGAGATGTATTTTGGTTGCTAGCTTAACCATATCTTTTCTTGCTAAACAAAATTCCTAATGATCATCTTCTGCTAATAGGCTGTGGAACAAATAATGTTTATTTGCCTAAGCCATGCTGAAGAGACTAGTTTTCTCCTTTAAAATGGCTAGTCTTAAAAAGATGTATCCTAACTTGAAGTTGGGAGAAAAACAAATAGGAAAACCTGCCTGACAAGGAGAGAGATGTATGGGAAAACAATCCCATGTTGGTCACAAGAGTGAATGAATTGTGTAAATCTGTTGATATTGCTGCTGGCCACTTTCTCCTTGAAGTGTGTAATGCTAAACCCTCATTTTTGTTTGTCTGAGTAGAGCAGTAGTTGCGTGTTGCTACGTTTCAGATTGTCTTGCCGCTGCGTGTGCAGGGGGAAACAGGAGAAGGGATTCAGTGTACCTGAGGGTCTTTGGGGAATGAAGCACAGACAGGCTGCCCATGGATGTAGTTAGCTTTCTGGTTTTTAGTAATTATTATTTTTGTCACTTTCGTTTTATAGGCAGGAGATGGAAGTACTAAGCGGTAAATTTGAGGCTAAATTACAGTGTCTCTGGCCAAGCTGAGAAGGGAGCACCAGTATTACGAACCTGGTAATGGCGATGGGCTGGAGAGGCAGGATGGCTTTGCAACAGCAGGAAGAGGTATAAAGTGAGCTAAGATTTTGTTCTGTGTCCATCATCTTCATGAGGTAGCGCAGCAAAAGTAACAGGGAACTTCCCAAATCTGTGGACAGCCTGAAACATTACTCCTTGGAAGTAAGCACTTCTTATTCATTATGAAGAAGCATTAAGGTGCTATAATTGGATTTTGAAGTTCTTTATCAAGACTTTAAAATACTGATGATCACTCTTGCACAAATGTTTAGACTGATCCCAGTGCAAATCTGGGAAAGAGGTTTAATGGTTTAAATCAAGGTTTWAATTTTCTGTCTGACTCAGACCAGGGGCTTCAGTAAAGTTTTCTCCCATCCACCTCTGGAGGATACGGTAACTATCAGGCTGTTACACCCCTGTAGCTGGGTCTGAGTGAGTTTTCCATGTACAAGTTTTTTCACAGTCTGCAGAAAACTTAACTGCCTGCTTGCACTAGGGCTGGAACTGAGGTTGCATGTCTCGGGTGAAAATCCTAGATTCCTTGTTACCAGCTTCCCAGCCAAATAAATATTCTACTAGTTCATGTGAAGTGGAAGAGCATCCAGAGGAAAAGATGGTCAGGCCCACATTACCCTGCAGTGGTGATTAGGGCGCAATCTTGAAAGGGAAGAAGTGGGTTCAGATTCCCTCCCATCCTTCAGGAGAATGATATGTTTTCAAAATTATTGATATAAGTGGCCTAGGTAATCTCCTTCAATTTACAGTTAGCAATTACTTTCTTTTCTTACTACAATCACTTGAAAATGAAATATTCTATTTCAGTGGGAGGGCAGGGGAGTAACTATGCACGTGCATACAGAGAACGAGTAAAAAAGGTTTGATTCAAAGCAATTGGACTTTTATTTTTCAATCTGGATTTTAAATTGGAAAAGCAGGCCTAAAAGTGAGCATGCAGCCCGATACAAAGTTGCATAATCCATGATCTTTAGAAGAGCTGCAACAGATTTTTTGCAGGTCTTCCTTCAGTGTTTTTGCAAAGGCAGCAAGATCTCCCCAGGGACTAACTCCAGATCCTTCCTTGTCCCTTTAGCAGGTGTCACAGGGAAGTCTGGAATATCTGAGCCTCAGGGATGATTTAATTCCTTGATTCTGCACTGTCATTTATTCTCCATTGTTCTGCCTTTTTCCTGTGAATATGGCTTCTGACAGTATACTCACAACCATCTCAGTCAAGCTCACTTGTACCTTGCTCTGGGGACAAGTGACATAAAACCCTTCTTGCTCAGCAAGCGAGGCCCCTTGTGCTACCATTACAGAGCCCTGACTGAATGCAAAATCCAAGCTGGTTTTGCTCATACTTAATCAATTGTGTCACTGTCGATGGTATTGGTAATTTCTGAGTTGTCTGCTATGCAGTCTGGGAAACTAATAAGGAATGGCCAGGAAGAAAAATCACTTTGCAACAACCAGACATGCAAACCCCGAGATGGCAGAAATTTACAGCATCTCCTCCTTGGGCCTGAGAYGGGATGGCTCCATGGCATCCAAGGTAGGCTCGTCTCTTCACTGTTATGCTTTTTTTCCTCCCTAAATTTTAAAAATCACAGTTTTCACTTCTGTGCCATGTTTGGAACTGAAAATGTTCATTGAATTCTCTTTTCTATTGACAAAATTTACGTGCTTCATATGGTAGAGCTATTGCTTCTCAGAGCAATACTTCTGCCACTGTAAATTTTAATTACCACTCGTTGAGAATAAGATAAATGGAGCTTGAAGTCCGTAGAGTTACAGCTATAGGTAGACAACCTAACTGTGCCTGTTATTGTACTTAGATGATGTCACAAGCATGGTATTTACTTAACCTATAAATGTCACTTCTGTGATTTGTGCTACTGAAGAAGATTGAGGAGAAATTCTAACATTAAGCAAAAGAAAGAAACCTTTAAGGAACAGATGGACAGACAGGATTTTCACACTCACTCTTCATATGTAAGAGTACTGAGATCCCATATTTAAGGCAGCAGATTTTTTTCTGGGGGTGAACACATCATGCACATCCTTTGGCATGTTTACAGGCAGACGATTTCTCTGCACGTTGTGTCCGTGGGTGATACCCTGCGGGAGTCCAGTGGGCGCAAAGACGTGCCAGGTGGGTGCCAGGTCTCTGCTTGTCAAAACAGTGGTCCTACCCACACGAGTTAGCATAAGTGTGGCTGGGCCAGGAGGAGAACGAGCTCCCGGGTGTGCTGAGCAGCTCCTTGGAGCTCAAGCACGCCTGCAGACACCCTGTTTGCTCCCAGCGCTGTTGGCTTCGCTTCTTCTCCAGTCATCTCGTGCCAATCAGGGACATGGGGCACAGCCAAGTGGAGATGGTGGGTCCATCCCTCCTGGYCTCTGAGTCCCAGGAGAAAATTTCACGGTTTGGGTGGAAGAAAAAAGTCTCATAAGCTCTCTTCCACCTCTCTGTAATGAAGTAGCCTTAAAGTTGCCAAAAACTTATAATTAGGTGAAGGTCCTCATTGACCCTGTTTATGTACTTATACGTGTGCTGCAGTATCAGAAGTAAAGTCAGCTTGCTAAGGACCTGGTGGCCACAGGGTGACACTTTCCAAACCCCAGGTAGATCTTTGGGGCCATATCATCAACTTTCCCAATTCTCGTGGCAGCTGTTCACGCTGGAGTCGTGGGCGGATCACTCCTGGGTACTGATTGCAGCCAGGGGAGAACCTTCTCCAGTGACGATGGTGGTATTCAGAGTAAAGAGACGAGAGGGGAAAAGACTTTTTTTTTTCTTTCTTTTTTCTTTTTTGTTTTTAAAACCTCACAGGAGGCCATGAGACAATGTAGGTCAATGGCAGGGCAAGGCTGGGGACATTTTAGGTACAGCTGCTGTTTGTGCCTTAATGTGTAATGCAGCTTGTTCCACAGCAGATTTTTTTTTCTTAGGAGGGGTGGGGGGTGAAGGTTACAGCCTCTGAATTTAATTCCTGATGGTGTATACTTTTGTCTATCTTTTTTTTCCCCCCCCCCTCCTTTTTGGGGGATTAGAGACCTGCAAGAGGTATAGATTTATCTGTTTGATGAATTCATGGTGCCATCTAGTGATTAAAGATGGAGTTAGTGCTCAATTCWAGTCTGGAAGAATATACTTCACTGTGTAATTTATATTTAAAAAAGGTTACTTATGTGATTAAACAACAGCTTAAAACAGCGGAAGCACCAAATGCCTGACCACCCTCTCCCTCCCCCCGAAGAGCTCAGCACCTCTGATTCACACTGAGTGCTTTGTGGCCATTTCTGAAGGGAACTGAAGAAGAGTTGTTCCTTTGAAATCTAGCCCCAAATGTACAGCAGAAATCCAAGATTAGAATTCCCAGAATTCATCTTTCTCTCTATGATCAGAGACATTGGTACTGCTCTGTCACTCAAAATGAGAAATATTTTTCAAAAGCCTTTTTGAGCTTTTTGGAAAATGAAAATTGAAATTTTTTCCTTCTTAAAAAATAGCAATAACAAACAAACAAAAAAAAACCCCAGACCAAAACTGTCTGTTTTGCATTTGTCTGTTTCACAAAGAAATTATTTTCGCTTCTATCTGAAATCAGAACTATAACAAAATCTGATCATTTGGCTAAATTGGCAATTAAAAGAAAACCTAACCAAACCAACCAAAGAAACCACCAGAGAGGGGGGAAAAATTGATCTCGGCTGCCTTCATGCATGATATTTCTCACTTTTAGTTCTTGAAGAGCCCCAACCATTTGGATTAGAACATAAATAAGTAATTCACTAAATAATTTGCTGGTTCTCCTGGCAATATGTGAGTGGGGGTGATCTCGGTTCCTGCAGATCTCTCCTGCAGCTTTAGCGACTGTCTCGTGCTATTATCGTCTCTTGCATGCTGAGTGTTCCCTCTCGCCCAAACTACCTACGTCTCCCAAAACAGCTCGCTCTTCAGGAGTCTGTTTCCCAGCTGCAAGCAGATGCAYAGCGTCACCAGGCTACGAACCTGGCAGCCAACCTGGAAAATGGGACAGGGCTGGAGTTACTCATCCAGCAGCTCTTTATTCCCAGGTGGCTCTTTCCACTGTAAAGGACTCTCCATGAGCAGTGAGCAACAGAAAAYGTATGGAAAAATACAGGCAAGTAGAAACATCTTTAAAAAATATAAGTTCTTCACTGAGTGCAAAACAGCTGAGAGGCTTAATTGAGATAAATTGGCTTTCTTTCTGAAATATGTAGTTTTTTCTTTTAAAAGAAAATGCAAACTGTAACTTAAATGGCAAACAGTTTCCACACACACTTTAAAGCACAACCTCTTTTTTGTCCTTTTTCTCCAAGCACAGTGATTGCCCATAATAGCTTGCCGATGTTCCTAAGGTTAATAGATAAAATAGATAAGAGATAATAGTCTTCCATGTACTGGTGCTTTAGGGAATACTGTGAATATTGAGGTAATTGGAAAGCCTGTAAGGGGGGTCACTGAAGAGGAGTCAAGGCAAGATTAGAAAAGCTGAGCCGCGGAACTCAGGAATATTTGATAAAGGTCAGAACTAGAGGCCATTGGATCATTTTCTCTTGAAACAGTGAGTCAAATAAAGAAAGGAGAGGTCAGAACTAGAGCAATACCTATTATTTCCAACATCTAATTATTATATATATTGTTATTTTAATAAGATTAGCCAGCAGTAGTGGCAAAGCAGAAGACCCTTCCCTTCTTTATATATCTGACAGATTAGTCTGCCCACCAGCAGTGCAGTGGCTTGCCTAGAAATGGCCACGCTATAATTAGGCACGGTAGGCTGTGGGCTGGTTGAGAAACGACTTTGATGGTACCCACCTCTCTGTGGACAATTAGATTCAGCTTTGCACAGCCTGTTAATGGCAGGTGCTGGGGAGCCAGCTAAAAGTTAAGAACTGGCTCAAATTACGCTATAAAGGGACAGCCAGTGTTTATATGAAGAAGGTCTGGAAGTTTGAGGGTCATTATTTTTAATCCAGGTCAGACTAGTTAAACTCTTTCAGTAAAAACAATGCAGTGAGAGCTTTTGATTTATGATACATCTTTTTTATTCTACCTAGGGGATAAACACGAGGAATATTCTTGCTTTCCGCCAAACATAAGAGGGACAGGTCAGAGTTACCTACTACTTCTAGACCTGAAAAGACTAATTGCCTGGTTAAACCCATCCCCATTTGCAGTCCAGACTGAGTTTAGTAAATGTTGTGTTCAAACTGTAAGCACTTTGCTACAGCTGTGTTCACATAAGCAAGTTGTAAACGATTGTTGCATGGTACTTCAGGAAATTCAGCTTGACATGTGTAATAGTGGGAAATGCTCTAGAAAACTCATCGTAAATGTTGTATTCATCTGTGCCTGAGTATGTAAACCGCACTTGCAAAACAGCTTGAGGCAGGAATGTTCCTCCATTTGTGTAGTGCTTAGCCCAACAGAGCCACAAACTCTGTTATTAATAGCAATTATTTGTGTTTGGTAGCACCTGTGCACCTTGGTCATGGACCAGGACTGCTCTGAGGGTGGGACTCTGGGTTGAGGTGGGAGAAGATGATGGTTCCCATCTCTAGGAGTTTGCAGGCTGCAGTACAGCACTGAAGAGGGGGGAACTTCTGCTTCTGTTATGCGGAGGAAAGTACCCTCTCTAAGCAGACTTAGAGACATCCCGAGCGTGGGGACTCGCAGAGACGCCCATGCCAAATCCCTGCCGGGGCAGCGAGGCGTGACAAGCAGCGCTGGTTCTTACCGGGAAGGGGCGGCCATGYGAGGGCTTGGCAGAGGCGCGAGGGAGAGGACGGCCTCGCTTGAGCTGTACCCAGAGACGGGATGAATTTTCCTTTGTGCAGAAGGAATCTAACCTGATGTAGAGAGAGAACACTGAGGTGGAGTATAAATCTGAGATCAGTGAGACTAAATTTGCTTTTTCACATACAATATCTTGGGGTGATACAGGAGGAAAAGAGAAGAAAATCAAGAAGAGAGTCCCTGCAATCTGTGCAGTGAGCTGCAAGGCGGCTCAGGGGGAATTGCCAGAAGGATGCAGTGGGGAACAGTTAGAGAGGCAGAGAAAGAACCAGAAGGGGGGAGATGTTTTTATAAAATTATTATTATTATTTTCCTTAGTTGACTGTGCTGACAGTAGGGAGGTAGGATATCTGGGTCTGTGTCAGGGTAGGAAGAAGCAAAAGTGAGAAATAAGGTGAGAGGGAAAATCATTTTCTAGTTTTCCCCCACTTTGAAAAATAATTTCAAATATAAAATACAGAATAAAATTAAACTCTGCCAGACAAGAATGCCAGAGATCCAGATTTCTATGCCAAAAAAGCTAAATAGTTTTGCGGATGTTTTCAAATAATAAATGCAGTGATCATGTTGTATCCTCTTGTCAGACAGGTATGTGCAGAGAAATATAAAACTAAAACCAAAAATGGTGAAAATGAGTATCAATTATAAATTTAGTTTTTCTGTTGATTAGTGAATTTCAGAAGGTGTCAATTAAGATTTCTAGCATTTCAGAATGAAATCATGTGGAATATGAGGGCTGTAAGTTTACTGGTGATACCATCCTGGCATCTGTACTCCCTTGGTGTGGTAGATGCTTGTAATTTCTCAGGGATCCTGTGAAAGGGAGATGAATGCAACATCTAGGATTAGAGAGAAAGGGTTTCAAGTCCTTCATAGTCACCACAGTATCCTTGTGTGAGCTTGGGAAGATAAAACTTCTCTGCCTCACAGATGTATTGGAACAAATCCACAAACACTCAGGACGCACCAATGGTTGGTGAAAGTCACTTCAGCGCAGAGGAGCTGCATTTTGCTCCCCCAGTAATTTGCTTAGGGCATTAATGTGAAGTTTTATGCCAAGCACTCTTACCACCCTCCCACCAGACCGCTTGCAAGCCCACGTCAGCGGGGCGCGCTTCCTCTGCCGCGCTCGTCGCGGGGCGCTATGAAGATTGCTCTGTCAGCCCCCACCTAGTTCATRGACGTGCTGGAGTCTGAACTCCCGCAGCAGTCTCTAAGGTGCAAATGCTTGTGCGTGTACTGTTTTCTCTATGCGAAAGTTTGTAACTGCTTCAGTGCCAATTTAATGGTTGACTTCTGAACTTTGTTGCTGTTAGTACTCTGCAAGACTCCAGCCTCTCAAGAGCAGCAAAGCGGAAGCGAGGCAATATAACATAAACTCAGACATGCTCGTTATGTTATATGCCCCTTCAAACTGATCTTCACCTTTCACGGRCCTGAAGTTTACAAGGCAAAGCAATAGTTAAAAGACTTGGAACAAGTCGCAGGGGGGTGCGAAAACAAAGAGGCTCATTAAACTTTATGGCTGGATCTCAACTATAAACAAGAGTACAGTTTTTGCTAATGCTTTGAATTTTAATTACATGCTGCCTTAACTAGTACACATCTAATCTCATCTTTTGCCATCTGATATCAGAGAGCAGATCTCAGATTTAAGTGAATGCTGCAGCACAGCAGCAGTTTGGGGAATGCTGCAGTACGTGTTTCTGGGTAGGATACAAATTTGCTCACCATTTCAAGGTAAGGAAAGATATTTTCATACTGAAGCATAGCATGGACTTGATTTTACTGTCCCCAAAGCAATTAATAACATATTAGTGTATATGACTGAGCTTAGTGTTTGCTGACAAGTCCACATGCCTGTATGCAGAACAGATTTTCTTCTGAATATGACATCTTTCTTAACCACGAAAGAATATAAATATTGGTCCTGGTGCTTGAACAAGTCCCATCTCAAACAAGTGAGGCATATTTTTTAAAGCATCATACTATATTGTGGAGTTACTGAATTTCTATATAGATCAAAGCTGTGACAAATTCTCATGTTACATTTGAACATCACCATGTCTGTTTGTTCTGTTTCAGCAGTCACTGTTCCAGGGTGTGTTGCAATGTATTTTAGAATAATTCCTGCTTCTAAAAGTTAATGTTGTTGAAAGTAATACAGAATCACAACTTAATTCTTGAGCTGATGGAAAAATTTCTCATGGAAATAAAATTTTCTCAGAAAATGCTGATTTTGAGGCACACTCTTGTTTTGAAATCTCTTTAATTCTCCATTTTGTGGTCTACAGCCTGTGTCACTGACAGCATGCTATTTTGGGAGTCAAAGTGACTGTATACAGGCCTAGAAAATACAGTGACTATGCCCATCATCTTTATTCTGGTGCCTTGTTACTCTAGCAGCTCCATCCGTGACAAGGTGTTTTGCTTACTGAATCTGGTTTCAGACAGAAGGAATTGTAGAAAAGAACAGCAGAAATGCTGGGAGATTATGGAACAACCCAATGTAGCAACTGCCAGAGGTATGTGCTGATGCAGAGCTAAGAAGTTAACACAAAATTGRATCGACTGCATCTCCATTGCTATCAGTTGACTTACGCTGATTCACGGCAGTTGACAATTAAGCTTCTCTTACAATAGCTCTTCTATATAAGCAAAAGTTTTGAAGGTGTATTCCCAGGAAGCCCATAAGTGCTTTGGAGAGCATTCTCCTGGGTCAGCTCTAAAAATCTTAATGGTGAAAAATAGCTATTTTTAGCATTGTCTGAATTGGAACTGATGAATCATTCAAGCTTGAATTTGACAAAAAAAATAAAAGTAATCTTTGTTTCTTTTTCAGTGGATAAATAATTATGGTTAAAATTGAAACTGAATGAATAATAAAAATTACTTTCATGAGTGTCTAATATAAAGCATATATATTTGCGACATGCGTGCACATGTGCATATATATGTGTAGGTAGAATTATGTATGTTAGTAAGAATTAGAGTACTTATAGAAGTGAATGAGGATTCTCCAGTCTCTTTATCTTGGAATAAATTATTGTTTCTGTATTTTGTGAGTGACTCCAAAGGGTATTTAAGAAATGATATGGAAAAGAAATTGTTTAAAAAAAGAGAAAAGTGCTGAATGTTAATTTACTTACCGTAGAACTTAATAATTAATGGAAAGTCATTAGGGAGCATACACTGAATAGGTCTGGCACCCTGTGCCACAAGAAACATTTTTCCACAGCACATGCAGACAGAACAGTTAAGTGTTAATAGGAAACAATGCTATTTTTTTTCTTTGAAACTAATATTGGAAGATATGTTGTTAGGAAGTGTTAATCTGATACAAGACACAATTATTTCATTTATTAAACATTCTTTACTACTGCTAACAGCTGGAAAACCATGAGCAGGAGGTGAAATGCATCTCCCTCCTGCACGGGGAGCCAGGGTTATAAAGTAGGTTTAAGGTAGGGTATAAAGTAACTCCTGAGGTGAGCAAAGAGTCTCAGTGCAGGTTCCTGGGACACGAGAATACTGGTCCCCCTGCCCGGTGATGCTGCCCAGAGGAGAGCACCCACCAGCGGTGCAGAAGAGACCCTGAATCCGAGTTCATCGTGGGAGCTATTTGTGGCAACCCGCAGTGTCCCAGCGGCCTGTGGTTCCTGGTGGGTCTCGCTTCTGCACTGTGATCTCTGAGCTCACTATACTTCACCTTTGCTTAATTTTGAGTACACGTATGAATAATCCTGCTACCCTCAATGGGATTGCTCATATATTTGGAGTATTTCCCTTGGTTAAGTTTGAGTGGAAAGAGGACGACCGCAAAGCACTCTATTTATATACCRAAGTGACGCATGCATGATTAAATTACATTAATACTATATGTCTGTTTCTGTTTTTATCTAGCCATCTATTTTCTACAATAAATCAGTGCCACAGGATTGTGAAACAAATATTTGCATAAAATATATAGTGAAAATAAATGGGATCAGTTACAAATTAGGTTATGCTGGTATTGCTGATTTACTTTAGATTAACATTCATGTTATCATTGATTTGTTATAAGTGAATGAACTTATAAATACCATGCTTTTTAAAGCAAAGTCTATTTAATGCTAAGTACTGAGATCATTTTTCTGGCATGGTATTTCATGGAAAGCTTATTTTTAACCGAACTAACATTTTCTGGAGCAGCACATTAGTCAAAATGTCTCTATTTCCAAAAGTGGTATGGAAATYTGGTAGTATACTTGAGTCTGATTTACCTGTAAATAAATCAAATATTTGGGGCAAAAGGGACTTTCAGGAATCACCCTGGGTCAGGTGATTCAGTCGTGGCATATCTTTCATAAAAGCAACTAGGAATCTCAGTAAGTTAATAAGCTTGCAAGTCRTCAGATTTTTCCACATGCAGTCATGTCCTGTAAGTGCAATAGAGTGTATTAACCGATGTAACATTTTCCAAGTGTTTTGTTGTAATACTGGTTGGGTCATGTACTTCTAACAAGCGTTAACATTCCTCAGGGAAGACTCAGAGTTTGAAGTGCCTTATACTACCATAAAATGAGGAATAATCAAATCTGTAAAGGACAGGACACTGTGAACTTGGCAGGAATATATGGCACTTGTGTATTGTGTAACAGACATTTCCTCTACTTCTGTGAAGAACTGGAGAAAATTATTTTGAAGTGTATGCACTGTTTATGTGAATAAGAACATAACCTAATTAATCAACACATGACTGTGATGGGTTCCTGCAATTGCTGCAGTCATCCCCAAATCTTTGCCTAGTTCAGACTGCAGCTGCCCACTTTCTGAATAGGTGAAATGATGAAATGCAGTAATGGTACTTTGCTGGGGTCAGGTTTGGATACAGATACAAGGACAGTAGGTACCTCCTATAAAGGTTAAGATAATCTATTCCCCCATCGCCTAAATGATGAACTCTCCATCTGCTAAGCTGGTGATCCATTGCTATCCAGAAAATTATGACTATCTGTCTCAAATCAGAAGCACAGGTGAACCAGGCAGGGCTTTTTTATTCACAAAGAAATAGTGTAATGAAAAGCTGATTTTCATTCCAGAACATGTTGCTGTAAGGGTCATGTACCGTTCTTATGCCTCGCTACTTGTTCCTACAATAGTGGCTGCTCTTTTTGGTGGAAAGAGCAAAATGAACCCTGCAGGTTTACATAAGGTCATGTAGCTACTGCAGGTATATTTTCATGGGCTGACAGCAGGCCATCTGCTGTGAGATTTGCCTTGGAGGTCTGGAGGCTGGCAGAAGCCTGGGTGGAGAAACCCCAGCAAAAATGTTCTTCCAACATTTTCAACTAAACTGAAAGGTGCGGAGAAGTTTCCAGGAAATACCTGAACTTATGGTAGTTTATTTGAATTCATCCCAGCTCTGATCATTTTGAAATTTTCTTCTTCACTGATGAATAAGCAGTACAAGGGAAAATGTAGCTCTGGTGTTCTTTCGGAGAAAACGTTGATGGTAGGGGTGTTAAAGATCCCTTACATACCAGAGTCTTTTCCTCAGGTATCTAAGGAGTAACAACACCTGGACCTTTCCAGCTCTTGTTCCGTTGGTACTACATAACATTTTATTAATCTGCACACAATTATTTGAAAAAACAAACACCCGCCTTCCCAAATCCATATTCTAAAAATGCAGCTCTACCTCATATAATTTTAGTTGAAAAAAATTCCAGTGGAAGGTCTTTTTTTTTTTTTTTTTTTTCTTCCCCAAGTAAGAAGCAGAGCATGGAGGAAAGGATCATTTTTTCTATTTTAAAAAGAACTGTCACTATTTCACAGCAGCTCTGTCTTTAATTGATGACAGCATAATCTGTCTACAAATACAGCAAATGGCCAATGCCATTGCAAATGTTTGAAGGTATTGCTCAGTAGCCTAAAATTTTGTTTAGACTTATATGTCATCCTCAGACTCGGTCTGAAGTCTCCCCCTTCCTGGGTAGGCACCTGCAGTTCTGCACAGCCCCTTGCTGCAGGGATGCTCAGTAAATCCTTACACATTGAAGGTCTTTTCTGCTTTGTCTGTTGTTAAGGATGTTTCTGGGGCAAGCCTCTTTGTGAACATACCTGCCTGCATGTTCACATCTCAAGTGATCATACATCATGCCAACCTGTTCCCACCTTTCCTTTTGTAGTGTCTGAGCTCCACAGTAGTAGGTCATCTCATCCCATTTTATGGGGAGTCATTGCTCACAGTCGCTTGAACTATGAAACCTTTTAAGTCAGGAAATGAAATATTTTGCTCCATAAAGAGCTTCACTCATACATTTATATCCTACATGTGATCATTTACAAGAGTGACTTATGTTGTACTGATAATATAATCTTTCAAATATATTTTAATATGGAAAATTTAATTGATGCACCTATGTACCAGGAATGGAATCCAATTTCAGTTACCATCACAATGAATGGAACTGGCTAAAGCTGATTCTGACTCTCCAAATCTTGTTTTCCAAGCTCTACAGAAGTTAATTAACAGGAAAGTTGGTAGAAAGCCTCTACATAGAGCATAGTATTTATTCTTCATCTCTGTTTTATTTTACATTATTTAGATTTGACAGATGCACTATTTTAACTGCATGGCTTTAGGTGTTGTCCCTTATCAGCCGTGAATGGGAATTGCATTGCTAAGTCCTCATATATTGTAACTTAATGGATAACACTAAGGGAAACCAACTACAGAAATTCAGCCCAAGACATATCATTAGTTATACAAAATGGTTCTTATCCTTTCCAGTGGTGTGGCTTTTTTTTTTTTTTTTTTTATGAGACACTTTAATTAGTTGATTTTAAATTTATTGTATAATACAATTCTTCTTTTCCAGACAGCAAAGACCTTTTTAACCCCCTTTTGCAAGTCAGCATAGGATTCAGCCAATCTACAAACCAGGGGCTCCCAGGGGCAGCAGGGCAGGGCCCATCCTCCACCCTGCGAGGGAGCCGCTGGTCCTGGGCATCAGGCACCTCCGTGGTGCTGGGGCTGGTCTGGGAAGTTGTGCTTAGGGTCAGGCCCTTGCAGGGGAGCAAGATATGGATTCAGGGTCCCTACAGGGATAATCCAGCCACCGTTTGATTAAACGTGAAGGGCTTGTTTTGCTTAATGGTAATCTATCTGGTTATTTGTAATCATCTGCGGTAAGTAACTGCTCACATATAGTGAGTATTTTTACTTTATCTGCATTTAAACGCATTTTGAAATGAAACCTCCTCACTTCTTTTAGTTCTTACTCTGAACAGAATGATTATTTGCCATTGTCCTGAGTATGTGAATGCCGCATACAAGGTATTTTGTGCTCCTGTGAATTCAGCAGGCATTTTCTTGGCATCTCAATATCCCATTTTTGTATCCTGTACTTACACTTTCATTTAAAAAAAACAGTATCTTGCCAAATTACTTGAGGCCTAATTTGGCCTTCACCTCTATATGCTTAAAGTAGCATAACTACCCTTTCCCTGTCCAGAAGTGGTAATGCATGTAGAATAGAGCAAACTTACAGGGTGCTCAAAGCTCTCAGATTTATATCTCTCAAGGTCAAACAACTAGTTGCAATGAATTCATTCCTTTTATATGAGCGTTAGTTCTTTGTTCTGGTCACAGTTCAAGAAAATACTCGCATTTAGGAAGTTTTAAGTACCYAAAACCAATGTAAATCTCAGGGATGCAGGTCACTGAAAGGGTGTAGGCAGGTGAGTGCCATGATTGCAATGTAGTGTAACTGCATGAACGCTGTCTGTAAAATATCTAGTTAGCCTGACAGTAGCAGCCTCGTTGTGGCTTCGCAGAACTCAGTGTAGTTTAAATGCTTTGAGTATTCACCCTGTTTTTCAAAGTATAGTTGGCCTCAATCACATAAATAAAGCAAGCAGGCCAGGGCCCAGTCCCCAGCCTGGTGGAAAGGCGCCACAAGGCAGCTGGTGTTCGGGCAGCTCAACGCTTCCCCTTCAGCTGGGCAGGGGGGCTTCGTCCATGCTGCCCCTGGCCTGTAGCAGCCCCAGGATGTGCTTGGGATTTTGTCAAGGATGGTGCATTCATGGGAAAATGTGTTTTAAAGAAGACCTAAATAAGGTGTGTGTGTGTGCGTGTGCTGTCATTAAGACTGGAAGGGTAAAGTGTAGCCTTAAAAGGAGAAAAGCAGCTTTGCAATGCAAGAACTCAAAAGAAGCAGTAGGTGATAGAGGACAGGTTTTGGCAAGAATGAAAGAAAGGGGGAATGTTGTAAGCAAGGAGCAGGGCAGTACAGGAGGTCAAAGCTTGACTTGGTGTAATCTGGGTTGCTGGCCTCCTGAAAGACTGCTTCTCTTTCACTTTTTCTGCTTGCTGCCCACCATGCTGTGGCAATTCTGCTCTTGCTATGGGGAGTTGTATATTGTGATCCAACACAGCTGGCAATGGAAATCACATTGCTTTAATTCTGCTGCTGAATCTGTAACATTTCTGTATGTTTAGAAGTGATAACAAACAGACAGGGTGCTGAGGTAGCCCAGGAGGGAAGCAGGAGAAGTCCTGGACCCAGCAAGTGCTTGTGACAGACAGGAGTCCACCTGGGAGAGTGCTAACAGAGATCTGTGGTGTATAATCTTACCTGAACTGGAAGCTAAGCATTCAGGTAGAAAAAACCCGAGCAGCTTAAAAGAAGTTTAGAAGGTAGCTCCTCCTCTCTCTAAAATGTTGGTACAGCTGTATAAGGCAGGAAGAGGGCAGGTATCAGGAACATGCTTTCTTCGCTATCTATTCATATTCCCCCTCAGAACCACTGCTGGGCCTCCTCATGCCTGCTTGCTCGCTGGGAGCATTCGTTGTGTTTATTGCTCTTCTTACAAGCATATTCCCAAAGCATGCAAATTATATAAACTGCTCATCACATGTACTTGCCTTCTCCTATCCTTGTTTATTGTAACATTTCACACTCAGCCATCTTTGGTTTGATAATCAGCAGATAGACACCCAGAGCATGCTACAATAGATTTGCGTAAGATGCTGCTGCACAGGTGCCTAAGTGCCCCTTAGGCAGCTGCCTGATGCTGTCTGAACTTTCACCGTAATGTGAACAATCCTTTTTTTAAAATTTAGCCCTGCCATCTGCACTCCAGCCTCACTGGCAAGGTGCTTAGCTGGAGTGTAGGAAGCGGTTAAGTTCAATGCTTATTGTTTCCCAAGAAGAATTTTCACCTTTCACATTYGTGCTGAAATCTGCACCGCTCTCCTCTGTTCCCCTTGCAAAGTCCTGCTGCCCATCATCACATGCAGCACAATTGATTCTTATATTCAAACTTCACTGAAATACATTAAAGGCTTTTTTCTGACTTCAGAGAGATGGGGATCAGCTGCTAGGTGAGATCAGAAAAACAAATCCCATGTGAGCTAACATTGCACAATTCATTTCATTATCTTTCACGCTGTGGTCTGAATCCTGATTTCGGTTAAATAATACGCGTTTGGAGAAGCTCTGCTAAACCCACTGAAGTTATTTTAGTATTAGATCACATAAAAAGTAGAAAATATTACTATCTAATTATTTTGAAGTTTCATCCAACGATTCATTCCCTACCTCAAAGCTTTAACTGTCAAAGGAAATTCTCTCTTCTACCACAGTCCTTGCTTCAGCTTAGGCAAATTTGGAATTGGTTTGCCAGTCAACAACTTTTTTCAGTTTTGAAAAATAGGAATATTTGTCAGTAACTGCTAAGGAGCCAAACATAAACCATTTTTTCTGGCTATTCAGTACTCCCTTTGTGTGGAGAATACTCCCTTGACGTGGAGTTCAGAGTACACTTCAGTTTACACTGTTTCTCATTTAAATGTTCACGTTTTACGGTGCTCATTTAAGTTCACAGAAAATAATTTGCTTCGCTATACAGGGATTGCAGCTATGACCTGAATCAGAGGCATGTGCGTCTAAGCAATCCTGCCCGCGCTGTACGCTGCAGAAGGTGTCTGGCACTGGCCAGCACACAGAGGTTGGGACTAGAGTTCCCACATGCCCTCAATAGATCAAACCCCATCAGGACTTGATTCAAAGCGCTCTGAAGTAAATGAGTCTTTCAGCTGATGCCAATAGGATTTTTAGTCTCTTTCTCCTCCTTCAGTGTCCTCGGGTCTCCAGGGAATCTAATCAAGCACAGAAGACTTGCAGTCAGGGCTTGGAGACTACATAGCAGCAGGCACAGCCTTGAGGAGTCATGTTTGCTGACGTTGACTACAGCTTTATGGTCACTTTACATGTGACAGCATGTCAGCGGTGTAAACCTCACTGGAACATGAGATTGCCTATGCCTAGCTGCTGTGAAATTGCAATGATTTGTCTGTGTCTACACRGACTGAAATTCATGGCTATTGTTTGCTAGTAGTTGCAATTTCTCAAGGTTGGTTTTGTAATTCAGTGCGATTTTGTAGTGAAGACAAGCCACTAATGGGGTTCGTGATGCAGGTGTGGGCCAAAACCCCACTTAGTGATAGGCTCATCAGATTTAATGGGCTTTACTGTGAAAGCATCAGAATATATACTTTTTTTCCCTAATTAAAGTAGAACTTAATTCAAGGGAATCTGTATCACTGTGGAGGGAAGAACTACTCAAGGTCGCTTAGGGTAACAGAAGTGATCCCTAACTGACCTATTTCCAAGAACAACTTCTGGATTTAGGTAGCGTTTAGTGTAATGATTGCAGAGATCAGAGCCCAAGTATTCCTGTGCTTTCAGCGTAACTGTATACATAATGATAAATATGCTACTGCATGCCTTGAACTAAGAGAATTTCATCAATAACAATTGTTCCTGTTCTCATTTTTAGACTTCAAAAGGCTATATAAAGCTTGTGATGTAATTAACCAGTAGGACAGTACTTTGAGTATGGCTTTTGCATGTAAATCTGTACAAGTCAGTTAGATTTTGCTTTAAATTAACATACAAAAATTGCAAATATGTTTTGGTCTATTCTGTTTGATCAAAAGCTACAGAGTTCCTATGTGCTCTATAAACTGACCACTCCATATATCCCAAACAAAACAGAAATGTTTCTATTTTTAATTTTTGTAATATTATTTTATTTCACGTGACTTTAAATACACTGAAGATTGGGATGAACAGATTTTATGCAACCACATCTTGTACAGATCATTTTATATAGAAAAGAAATAATGACACCCACTAAAAAGCTGTTGGTGTCAAATAATCATTTATTCTGCTGTTGTTGACTTACCCCCATGTAAATGACAGGGGCTTAGCTACCGACAGGAAACAACTACATTCCAACAAATGCTTGAATAACTTTTGTGTCATCAAAAATCTGTGTGGAACTATGTGCTTTGGGCTTTAATGCTCTTCTCTGTCACACATGCAACAACAATAAAGGGGGAAATATTAGTGGCATCAAGAAAGAAGGCTGCTTTTTACAAACACCCTTCCCCAGCACATCAGCGAATCTTAAACTTCGTATCTGAAGTTTGGGTGGATTTCAGGATTGATGTCATATATTGTGTTCAAAAGCTTTTTCATCATGCTCTCCATGTTCTTGTGGTAGCTGCTAGTGAGGTTTTGGATCGTTTCTGTTGTTTGCTCTTCTATTTTAGTGGAGAGGTTACCTTGGGAGCCCATTACCTGAAAAGCAGAAGTCCTCTGAGCAAAATAAAGGCTTATATATGACTCTATGATCATTGTACTTGAAGTAGCCTCTAAGAATTTCTCTTTATCATCCAGTATAAACATTATGCAGGCACTTCACAGTGCTTTCTAACAGTACGGGTATGATCTAGATTAAACCACACGCATAATAAACAGGATTAAARGGAACGCTTCCACATGCTCATTAGCACTGGAATCTCCCCATATAATGCAAGTTTCCCAGCTCGTTGTGGGAGCAACATTTTACACACTTTCTCTTTTATACCAATCATTTTAATTTGCTTTCTATTTTAATGACTAGTCAACTAAATTCTATCACTAGTATGCTTCGTTTGGCCTCACTGAGAATGAACATGAACCCAGCTGTGGTGCAAAACATGGGAAAGCTTTCCTGAAAATGCATAATTAGAGTTTCAGAGTATTTGAAATGTCTTCAGTAGTTAGTGATGTATAATCCTCAACAGGCCTCAGACAAGGTCTTTTAATGTTACATTTTCTTATCTGGCGAAATACCAGACAGCTCCTGGCACAGTTAATACCAGGACATTCGCTTAGAATTTAATTGACTCTAGACTAGCTGAACATTTTAGCAAGGTTATGTTACAAGCAGATGCACATGTTCCAAATCCGGGACTTTGGTCCCCTTCCTCCACTGCCCCAACATCCTCTGAATTCCTCCCTGATGGAAGAGTCCTTCCAATATTGAGAGAAAATTTTGTTTCTAGCTAAAGAATTGTGTGGGGCACATCAGGAGACTGTTCTGTATATTGATAGAGTAAGAGAGGAATAAATAACATATTATTCTTGTTTCTGCCCTGCTTCCCTTGGGTGGACAACCAGTTGAAGCTAATCTGTGATGTTAGTGAGTACCTAGATGACCACCAGAAACAAGGGGGGAAGTCACTAGCTTTATTTTTGATGTGATTTTATCCCAACATTGTCCTTAAAGGAAGGAAAAGCGGCTGAATTAAGATTCTTGCACAAAACACCATGAAATTCTGTTTATCTGTACCTGACAATGTAGTAAGAAGTTTGTCTGCAATCCAGATGTAAGACATTTTCTGATTTGGAAGAAATTGAGGACAGAGAGACAATTGTAAATATTGGGAAAAGATTGTAGCTTTCAGTAGTAACTATTTTTAGTTTGCATTTTATATTAGCTTTTAGACAAGTTAGGAGGGCCTCATGGGGAAAAGACTGTACAGTTTAGACCACATTTATGGAGCTGAGTTTTTCCACCTGGAAAAATAACTTTCTAGAGTTCCCAGATGATTATGTGTTATCCAACTACTAAGTACTTTTGAAAAATTTCAAGAAAAGTATTATAATTTAAAAAAGAGCCTCTGTAGACTGGGAAACTGCTTGCATRATTCATGCTAATACAATAATTTGAGACAGTCAATTCTTGTACTTCCATATACTTTTATTTTCTTTCTGTTTTTCTGCTTCTGAATTTCTAGATCTTGTTCTTGTCAAAATCCAGACACTGCCCTACTTACTCCATGATTTGTACTGACCTCGAGGGTCTATTCCTTATCGGGCCCGTACTGGTGTTATGCTAGTGTCATTCCAAAGTCTTCCAAGACTTTACGTTGGCTTCAAAGCCACAAAATTCAGAATAAGGCTTCGCATCTTCAAAGTTCAGTGATCTCTGAATCTGGGTATTGACACCACAACTACCAGCAAAATTAACTCTAGCTCTGGCCTTAAGTTCTGTATGTTTTGAAAATGGATCTTGCTAATTGTCACTGTAACCTCAAATTAATAGTTATTTTGTCTTGCTGTTGTTCATTCTGGACTGTTGTGGAACAACTCACAAGGTGAGAAAATTTATCCCAGTACGGATATAACAACACACACTAAGAGGAGGAATGGCATTAAACGTGACTGTGATAAAGAATCAAAAATATTAGCGTCTGAATACCTGAGCCAGCAAACTGAATTGGGTATGCGGCTTCCCTCTGCCCTGGCTTAGCAGGATCTCCTGCCTGCCTTCCAGGCGCAGGTTAATAACGACAACGTGTGTCTGGGGTAGATAAATGTTTGACATGATGGGCTCAGGGCATGTGAAGGAGGGCTGCAATGAGCTTGTAAAACATGCTGTCTCTTGAGGAGCAATATGTGTTCTGGCCTTCCTGTGTAAAGTGTTCAGTCAACAAGCAATGGCCTTTTTGTGCAGCACTAGTTTTGTTTGCGATGAGAAAATTTGAGTTCACACCAAAGCACAGGAACAATTTTTTTCTCCTCAGCTGTTTGAAGACCTTAAAACACAAAAGTCTGCCTTGACTGAAAAAGTGAACACATTTTAGAGGTGTTTTTGCTTTATTTTAGTATGAGTAAAGATCTGAAATTGTATGTATGAGACAAGTTCACCTGGCCTTGCTGTGTGACATTGTGTCTGGGGGCTGACGGTTTTTATTAGAGACTTTGTATGTATATGTGCTCCTAAGGCCGATGATCTCTGCTGGAAAATGTTTTATATGAATTGTGGCTGAAATGACAGTTTTGTAAAGCAGTTTTTATTTGACCTCTTTGGCTTTTTTGTTTTGTTGCTGCTTTTGCAGATGTAGTTTCCCTTGGCTTTGCACAAAATAAGCAAGGAAAAAAGAACAAAAAATGAAAAAAGGTCACCAAGGAAGAAAAAAAGTTTGTGATGAACCTTCGTGAAAATACTAGAGAAAACTGCCAGATAGTGTAAATACATAAAATGAGCTACAATTCAAGTATGAAAATGTCAGCCGGACCACTTTTATTATGAAAATATAGTGAAAACTCCCAATGTTTGTACAATTTCAGCTCATCAAAAATGCAGTGTTGTGTGCAGTCAAAAAGTCAGCTAAAGTAGAGCAGAAATCAAAAAAAAGATTTTAAATCTTTTGTTTTTACCAAAACATCCGCCTTATTTCTACTTCCCATTTCAAGACAAGAATGAGGTCTGTCTGAAATTAAACAAAGAGAATCCAAAGGTTTTTTCTTTAAGGGAGATGCACCTTCAAAAGACATGCGTGAACCCAGTCCAGAATCTGGGCAATTTTAGTGATGTTTAAATCCAAAGTACCTTACACAAATGCATTCAAAGCCTGTGGAAAAGTCCGACTGGAGTCTGTGCACATCACAGGGATAAGCTGTGTGATAGGTACGTTTGCTCAGTTTGATTAGGTTTGTGAAAGCCTCAAAGTAATGCCATTTGGAGCAATTTGTTTTACCACTGAGCACATCGACACTACAGAAGAACACGCGGGTTTCTTACTTACATTCGTTTGCTTATGCCTAAATTCTTTCTCCCTCTGTAACCGGTAGTGGTCTATCTCTGCTATGGCTTCCTCTTTGGCCTGCTTCAGTCTCTTTCCCTTTCCTGAACAGAGGGAAGAAACAGGGAGTTACTTCAGTTATTGCTGTATCTTAGAAGATGAATCTATTTCCCGGGTCTTCGACGTGGCGTGGTAATTTCATGGACAAAGTTTCAAGCAAAGTCAAGAGCAGTTTTATTTGCACAGAATTGTCAGAAGAGCCGAAGTGATTTAGCGTGCTTTGATTGAAGGCGAGTCACATAAGCACCTATCCTCAGAGACTGCTTCCTTGTGTGAAAGCACACATCAAAATGAAAAGTTTGTTGGTTTGCTAATAACAGAAGTCTTTTTGCAACTAGACATTTTCTCATAACACAACCGATTCTTTTTTTTTATCACAGCTTTGTGTTTAAATAAATATCTATCTTTTCTTCATCAGCAATAGTAGCAGCCAGATAACAGATTTTAGTTGTCACTGATTGGAAAAGACATTATTCTGTAAGATTTGCTGTATTGATTGGTTGCCAAAATCCCTTCATCCCACACCAACTGGATTCTATTTAGAGCTGGCAGACTTCCAAAATACTGCAAAGATGCATCTTAACCACTAAGGAACTGAGCTGCAACCTTCCCACTTTGTTGTCTTCTTCCCCACCTTTTTTTCCTCTAACATTTGTTAAATGCAGAGATGAGTGATTAAGAGAAAAAGGATGTCAAAGGTATGCCTTACTAATGTGTAGAAAACATGAAAATGTTTGTAAAGTTAAAAAAAAAAAAAAAAAAAAAAAGCTTTTTTGAAATAGGATGATCTGTTAAGTGGCATTTTAGGCTTTAGTGCAACTAGAGCCTTCCTCCTGAAAAGGCTTGTTCACATGCTTAATTTTATGTGCTGAGAATAGTTACTTTGTCTTTGGTAAAATACTAAGGGTTTGTAAAATCAAACCCATGTAAGGCACTGCAGGACTGGACATACAATTTATGATATTCCCTGGGTCTGCCAGGGATGCTATGTATCAGATGAAAGTAGAAGGTTTAATGGAAATGTGGTGCTTAAGTTTTTACAAGAAGCAAATACTGAACGTGTCATAACCATCCAATGGTGATGCATCTCTTTCTGTTTTATATGAACTAGGTAGAGTCACATGGATCTCCGCAGGACTTGGCTACACTACTTTGTGAGGAAAAAGCCACTTTCTGACTGATGGGGCTGTAAACCTCTTGAATTTAAGGCTGCCATTATATTTGAGACTCCTGGGCTAATGCTGATCTTTTGTTGGGGGACTCTCTTCTG
The DNA here is from genome assembly GCF_003343035.1 of Apteryx rowi. Classification (NCBI taxonomy): domain Eukaryota; kingdom Metazoa; phylum Chordata; class Aves; order Apterygiformes; family Apterygidae; genus Apteryx; species Apteryx rowi. The sequence goes on along the minus strand of NW_020451027.1, from coordinate 2,579,281 downwards.
TACAGCTAGAACTTCAAGACTGGGAGAGGTTAAGGTTGCTTCCTTCTCTCAACGGATGCAAGGTCTCTGATGGAAAAAAACCCTATCATTTARTTGCTTAAATTAGGACATCAGAAGAATAAGACAATGAAGCCTGGGCAACTGAAAAAAGGCATCTTAGTCTGAAGCATGAAATATCCTTTTATTTTATTTATTTATTTTTTTGTAACCACCTGCTTGACATCATTAACTTGTATGAATACTTTGGGAAGATTTAAAAAAAATCATTCAATTCAAGCATAAGAACTAAAACCAGTACCTTTTCTGAAATCCTAAAGAACGTTCTCCAGCTAAACTAGAAGACAAGCATCACTATTTCTCATTTATTTTCTCCAGGCAGCTACACTGGATTGGTTCCACTTGTGCTGGACTTCTGTAGTCTTATTAGATGTGACATATAGTAATCAGCTTCCCCTGGGCATGGCACCAAAGTGAACCTGGATGCTGTGAGGAAAAAACATTGGTTTTGATACATCYGTGATCCAAGAAAATCCTGGATGAAATGCCTGATCCAGTGGTAAACTATTTGCTCGGTGGATGGCCCATTCTGAAGTCAGTATCTGTAGTATGGTGAGTAGAAGCAGAGAAATGCCTAACACACAAATTTCCTTTCAAAGCCTTGATTCCTGGACCATTTGACTCAGTGCTGTGCTTATTGTGGGATGTGAGGAGAGGTGAGGTGAGACTGTGTAAAGCTTTTCTACATGAAGGAGCAACACAGTGTGGCACTTGTTAGATTTACTGACTCTCAGTTCATCTGGAGAATGCTTTTTTGTATAGTTAATCACATTTATCAGAGTCCATATGCCACCAGGGAGTTATAATTTTGTATAAAGGGGCAGAGTTCAAAAGCTAGCATGTTCTTTTCCAAAGTTTGTATTTGTTTGGTAAGAGCTGATTACATTGCTGTATTAAGTCTTGGGACCAGTAAGCATAACCTGACAGATTCACATAAAAGCCTGACATCAGTCTGGACAACAAATTTAGAACCAGGTTTAGGTCTGTGTTTTGAAGTTCCCCTTATCCTCATCCTCAAATCTGGAGCTCGTCAGCCTTTTGTAGAGCATGCCTTCAGGAGCGGAGCTGGGAGGTGATTCTCTGAAGGTGCAAGTCAGTGGAAGTGGACTGTGATGAAGCTCTGCCAATTTCACCGGCTGAGGAACTGGAGCTCAATAGCAAATTAAATTATTTCAGAATCAGTGGGATTTTAATTTCAAATTCCATCTGGGGGGCCATCTGTAGYAAATATGTTGCATATTTTGGCCACCAGATAGATAAATAAATCCATTTAAAATGCACCCAATAGAATGAGATTCCATAAAACAACTGCTCATCTGCCCCTGACAATGTAGCTAGTGAAGCAAAGAAATATATATATACATACATGCCAGTTCTTGACAGTGCACTGGAGTATGCACCGTACATAGGGTGTTGCTATAGGGTGGCAGCCATTTCATTTTTCCATGATGCCTTCAGGACTGGCACAGCAGGAACCTGCTGCTTCCTATTTAATTAAGTGGAAAAGCTGTGAGTAAATTACTGCTAGTTCAACAATGTTGCGGACAGAATCAGCAACTGCCAACATATGCGATAGTGCATATGCTGCACCTGATTAAGTTAAGCAGAAACTAGAGCTTAACCTGCTGTTTCACTAGAGGCAAACCAAAATTAATTAATCAGCCTGTTATTAACTGCTTGTCTGCTACCTTAGTTGTACAATCGAGGATTGCCTTTTTTAAAGTCTTGCTGATCGTATGGGCCGGACTCTCTGCAGCAGCACAGCCGAATTGAAATCAAACCTTATGTATGGAAGGGTGGCAGACCGTTGTAATTCAGCCAAGATTAAAGGAGGGCTAGAAATACATGAAGATGGGTGAACCAACCTGACCACGAGAAATTTACTCTAGGGTCAGAAAAGTGAGGTACAGAAAGGTGCAACTTTGAAGAGAACTTTGCACCAAAGAGCCTGCTTTGATTCTGCCCATTCCTCCACGTATTAGATTTTGTCTTACCTAACCAGTGGGGAAACGTTACTAGCATAGGGAAAAATTCTATTCATCTTATTGGGTATTTCTGTAATGGTAGTGAACTAGCTCTAGTTAGATCCAAAAGAACTTTGAGGTTTTTAGGCTATTGATAATTTTTTAGACCTTGCAAGAAAAAGATAGTAGAAGTCAAATATTTCTCAAAATGTGACATTCTAATTTGCTCAAACACTAAGTTATCTTACTTTCCAAAAATTGCCTTGCTAAAATTGTTTTTCTGTTTTCAAACATATCATCCAGGCTAAACTTCTTCACAGAAACCATGTCATACAAATAAAGTTGCCAAAAATTAATCAATTTTTACTTTAAATAGGACCGTTTCAGTTGTCTTCAAGAGTGTTAAATTGTCTGCAGAACGGGATTTTGGAATGCTCATTTTGAGAAGATTATTTTTTAACTTTAAAGAAGTACAATAGAAGCAGCTGATCAGTATATGTAGCTTTTTCACTGGATAAGATATGTCCTRGATATTATCCAAGAGAGAGCCAAGGATATAAGTTTGTTTATAATATCTTATTTTGGTTAATGTTTGTTTTTTAACCTGATTTCCTGAAAGCTTTAATCCGAGCTTTCAATTTTTTTAGACACTAGAAATCAAGCCAAGACATGAAAACCTATAGGAAACCAAATTTTGCTAAAACCAGTGTTCATCACACATTTGTTTCCCTTGTTTTACCCAAAAGGATTTTCAGGAATTGACGTCTTGGCTCTGACAATGCTCATTTATTTCTGGGATCTAAATTATGCTTAAAGAAAGAATAAGAGCCAAAGTAGTGCAGTCTATAAAAGGACAGAGGGCCACAGGCTGTCTTGTTTCCTTTTTAATCGATTCGATAGTTTCAGCCTTGCCTGCGTGCATTTACCAAAAGACTATTAATAATGTGTCAGGTATAACTGGCATCAGCCAATGATACAGTAAAGATATTGCAAGCTGGCATAAAGAGTATTGACCAAGAAGTTTGAGAAAACAGATACAGAGGAGTTTTATCAAAATATTTTTGCTTTTCTTCATGTTTATAAATAGCATTTTATTTGTTAAATTTTCAGATATTCAAAGTGGATTTTGCATTACAAACAGCTACGTATATGTCAGAAAAAAATGGGCCCGTTATCTGTTCATATACAATATTGTGTGTGTTCATGCCGAATTTTGATCTGGTTATGTGAATATCTATTTGTAAAGGTTCTGCAAGGGTTTTGCTTGAGGGTAGTTTTGATAATCACATTTTCTTGAGAATGACTTGCCCTGGTCACATCCTGTGAATGATCTACCTTTCATTCCTCTTATATTTAGATGTAAATAGAATAGTCTGACTCATCAGTATAGTTGTGCTGTGCAAAGATTGTTTGCAGTGGCAAAGGAGGTCGTATTTACAGTTTAACAGGGAAAGGAATGCACAAGTAGGGACTGGCAAGTTCCTTGTTTTCACTTGCAACCAAGACCCAGCGATCCCCAGGCCCTGAGCAGAATCTGCTGATTTGAACTGGTAATAATTGGCTTTGAGCTGGTGTTGCTTGAGGTGAAGCAGCATATTCCTGTCTTGTTTCTCAAAATTCTGTGTGCATAGGTTAACCAATCATATTGCATATATTGGTTGATTGCAYTTCAGGTATTTGCTTTTATTTTAGTTTTTGATTCTGTCAGAGACAAACTATGCAGTCCTTTATGTTGATCTAAATGCAGAATAACTCTGGGTAAAAGACTTGAAATTGTTCTGACTTGACACAACAGGATTTGGCACTGAAAAAAAATCCCATTTGCCCTTGTCCCATGCTATTTAAGCTATGCTGGTATAGTTAGGTATCTAATGTGGCATAGTGACATTGCTATGGAAAGTATTGAAGTTAAGGACGAACATGGAAAACTTCTGCCAGTATAATAATGTCAGTTTGGTGTATGAGAGCAGAGGCAATTATACCAACAAAAAATGATTAATATGGTACTCGCACAATTTGGGAAAATGCTATAAGCAAAATCTCTCTCTCTCTCTCTCTTTTTTTTTTTTTTGGTAGGTTCACTGAAAAACTCTTGTGATTTTGGGAATAATACAGATTGTCTTGGTAAAAGTTTTTTCTTTTGCTTAAATGGAATTTTCTTTATTTCAGTTTGTGACCTTTGCCTCTTGCCATTTCACTGGAAACTGAGAAGAGTCTGTTTCCATCCTCTTTACTCACAGATATTTATTTTCTAGGTATCTATCAGGAGTATATACTTTGCTTACTTAATTTTTCTAAAGGAGAAAATTATATTTAGTTTTAAAAGTAATAGAGAAGGAACTCATACTAATGAAATATTTTTATTCTATTCACTGATAGCAAAATATTTAATACTTGGCTTTCTGTAGCTGCTGAATAACTCTTACCTCAGCTTTGCACCACTGGTGGTTGTAGGCAGTGGTTTAATTCAGGTTTCTGGTTCAGAGGGGTTTGGAAGATACTGTATTCATAAGAAGCTCATCACAAGTGCTGTGTTTGGGGCTGAGGTGATGACAGAAGTGCATTTTTGTGCAGAGTAAAGTAAATACATCTGTAACCTCATGTTTGGATTCAGCAAGGCACTCATCTTCTGCCATTACTTTTATGTTTATGTATATAATGATATTTTTGTTTTTTGGGTGTTATTAATTTACAAAATCTCTTTTTAACTGGCTATTAAAAAAAAAAAAAAAAAAAACGGAACACAAGGGGTAATCAACATGAAGCTCTCGTGGCTACAGGCCTGGTTCTGCAGTCTGTGTGCAGACCAGACTCTCCTCCTCTCCATTTAGGGCTGGACGGTGCCTGCCCGGATCACATGCTTTCTCGCGTCTTGTCCTGGGGAACAGCATGTTGCCACTGACCTAAATGAGAAGGAAAGAGCAACGCCACCAAGAGCACCTCATCTGGCTGTGTAAGGTTTGAATCACTCCCGAATTATTCYTTGCTTTGACTGGGAGCAGCAGCTTTTTATTGTGAGCCTTTGGTTTTATGAAGATGAGAGAGGGTCTTCTCATTCTGTTGCCTTTTCCATGGCTACAAGACATAGGCAGCGGCTAGGTGCTCAAAGAAGGGTTGTTGCCTTGCCGCTTTTTTTCTGTCTCTGCTGTACAAATTAATATATCATGCTAATAATTAATGAATACATAGTGATGCTGATTTGTGTGTAGAAGGGATATAGAGACTACACAAATTATTTTTGTTTAGCTTCTATTTCTCCCTGGAAAACAAAATTTATTTCTTCATCACACTCTCCTGCACATGACATCATCTTCACGCTTTTTAGCTGAAGCCTGTAGGACAACATTAAGTTTCCCTGCTGCTGTCTTCTAAATCAAGATCACTCTGTGAAACAGTATTAAAGTTCCCCTGCAAATGCAGCTCAGTGACTCATGTGGTTCATACCTATTTTAGGAGAATATGGTCACCATATTTTTGCATTAAATCACTGGGAGATGAATGCAGAAAATGAAGGTAAGAAAAATAGATAATGGAAAGGCTCTACTAACAGAATTCTTTCTTTTATTGAAATTATTAGAAGATTCAGCTAGAATTTTTTTTGGATATTGCCTTCGTTTTTATATTTGTTACTATTACTTTTTGCTTATAGTTGACTAGAATAAAACTGTTTTAATTTATTATTCTTGGGTATTTACACATGCTCTACCCTGGGCATTTAGGAATTCAGCAAATGAGAGTTTGTTTTAAATTGAACATTTAATCACTTGCTGATTGCATGTGCCATGTTAGGCTTATAGGAATGACCTATCACAGTACTGACAATTCTTGTGACTGTACTGTGACTTTGATAATTAGCATTATCCTGAAGTCTCCATTTGTTTGCATATATATATATATATTTTTTTTTTTTGAAGACCAACTGACATTAAAAGGTAAGTTCCTAGTTTTCACAAGTAAAGAGGAACACTGAAAATTTTCTGTAAGACCTAAAATACAGAGTCTGGAGTCTGGTTCTCCAGAGCTGGCAGCCAGAGGCGTGTAGGCTCCTAGCTTAAGTGCCTAAAGAAGGCTGTAGTGTCATTATTGGAACTGGGATAAAGCAAGGATAAAGATAGCTGACAGGATGAACATAACAAAGAAAACCTTGTTTAATGTAATAAGGTACACAGACACAAGCACACACACAGAAACAGGCACATACACACATATACAAAGAGTATTAAGCAAACTATGAACCTTCAGGTGTGGTTAGATACCTGACGACAGTCATGACAAAATACTAATGTAAGTGAGAGGGAAGTGGTACAGAAGAAAGAATAGGGGTGGCAGATGTGTTATATATACAGATGAAATAATGATTTTTTTCTGTGAAACACTGTATTTCTAGAGAGTTTACGGTAGAAAAATACAATAAAACCAGGCCAGATACTTGCTTTTTTTGGCTTCTTCCAGTTTGTCTTTGGCACGCTTTTCTGCCTGCAAAAGCTGCTGGATTCCYTGAGACTGGCTGGTCATGCTGATTTCTTGAGTGTGCTTCTGCAATAACTGGAGCTCTGAGGGGGTTTTATACAGCCATCAGACTCTTCCGCGTGCGTTTTGTTCTATCAATTATTACAACAGCCTTCCAGATTGCACCAAACCAGCCTGCTCTATCCAGATTACTGCTGACAAGAAGACCTGCTAGTGTGATCAGGAGAAACACATCAACAAGTTTTAAAGTGATATTCTCTCCTCCTCAGGGTCACCTAAAAGCTGAGGTGTCTAATTAACACATTGAGAAAAGAAGAGACTAACACTCCAAATGGCTTATAGTATCATTGAGAAATATATATATTTTTTGCTGGAGTGGATTTTAGTTAATCTTGTCAGAGCAACTGAGAACAAAAAAAATTTTATTTCTTGAAATTTTCTTTTAATGAAACTTCCCATGAATATGAAGAATCAGACTTAGATGGTCAACAAGGAGTTTTGATTGAATACAGTGAACTGATTGTAGACATCTATTTGYTGTTACTTCTTGACATTATTCGTTAGAGTTTTTTAATTAAAAAAAAGTCTTCATTGGAAATTAATTAATCAGGGACTTAAGTTTAAGTAATCATGTGGTGCTTGGTGTGTTTTGTGTTGAAATCTGCCCCTCAGCCACAAGGGAGATGAGTGCTGTGGCAGATAGCTGTGGGATTTAGCCCTAACATCCGGCCCTCAGGGAAGGCGTATTTGTTGGTCTAGGTCTTACTTTCAATATACACAAACATATACAATAGTCAAACGTGTGAGTGTGGCTGTAGATTAATATCTGGCTTCCTACAGTAAGAGTCAGTGTCTTGTGAGCTACCTCATGAATGATCAGCGCTTCAGTGCTTGTAAAAACTAAATCTCCCTGTCAAAGGTACTCTGACCATTAAACAGGGAAGCAGGAGGGGAACATTTCAAGATTCATAATTAAAATAGGTTTTTAAAATACTTCTTGGCAWGAGTAAAGCATGTTTATTGCAAGTTCTTCTGACTCAGCTATGTAAGGACCAGAGATCACTCAAACCTCTGATATACCTGGGGTTTTTTGGCTGCGGTTATCATTTCTTTGGTGTTCTCTGATATTGGCTGTGGCTGTAAGGGCTTTTCTGGTGCTTCCTAGGCAGCTGTTGTGTACATCTCGCTTGCTGCAAGGCTTTATCCAACCCCTGTGAGGAAATGTCTGCTGGTGTTATAAAGGCTTTGGTGTTTCCCAAGTGGCTGCAGGCTTGAGGGAAAGTGTGAGAAGCCTCTGACTCTCTGCAGTTGCACCCTGAACGACAGATGGTAGCACTGAGACTTTGAGAAGGAGGCTGTTTCCTTGCCCTGTTTGGGATCCTGGGGAGTCCGACCCCACGCTCAGTCTTGCTGTTGGGAAGATGCCTATTTCTCATCACGTATCACTCATTGATTTTTTTTCCTTCACCTAAAACCCATSTGAGATGGCTACCTATCTCCAGCATTGAAACTACAGATCTGATCTAGTTGCAAGAGAGCAAACTTGGCACTATCTTTAGAAAAAATTAATATATAGCTTTGAAGTTCATTTTATTTGGAAATAAAAAAGGAAATGATGATCAGCTGTACAAAAAAATGTACAAACTGTAGGGTTAGGAAGCTTGTTGTGCCATTGGGGCTAAGCTCCAAATGACCTGGCTAGCAACAAAAAGCGGAAGTGGAAAATGAAAGTAAAAAATGAAGCGCTCTGGTTTACTTGGGGTAGGAAACTCGGGCTTAGAACTTTAAAGCAATAGTTACTTAAAAATTAAATGAGAAGCAGAAATGCTGTCAGACTCATCTCAGACATCAAAAGTATATTCAAGGCAAAGGGCCCTGTCAAGCAAATCTCTGTGCTGCAAGAAATGTTACCAAAGAGCTGGCAAATTAAACTGCAGTACAGTTTCAGGGCTTAGGTAAAAACATCAGGGATCATGCGCCTTGCATTTCTGAGCAGTTTGCAATGCTGTTACATTGTTACAATGTTCCATTGATCTTAGTATTGCTGTAAATTTTCATATTTACAATTTGTTAATTTTAATATTTCACGGAGGAGCATTTTATATGATTTTTTTTTTTAAGGAAAAAATCCATTGAACAGATTATAGCATTCTTCCATTGTTCAAAAATACATATGTTTCTTAAGCAGATCAGTTGAGCTGCAGATGTCAGATTTCACATATTTCAATGTTTTTCTGAATCAAGAGAACTCAATTTTAAATTTTCCCTGTAGTTAATTCATATACAAGGAAGCATAAATATGAACTTTTCAATTGCATCTTCGCAGCAGTTCACTCGCTCTCCAAGCCAGTGGAAGAGGCCTGTGCATGGGCATGCCGTGCTGGCACCCGTTGCCACATCAGACGGGTACAGCAATGTCTCTGCAGAGAGGAAGAAGATCATTAATTTTGGCTGGTGCTTATACATATTTAGTTAGGCTCCATATGAAGTGCTGCCATTTAGAGTTAATTTCCAAGCTTGTCTGATGATGATGACGGTGGTGATCTCAGACTATTCTGACATGGCACCTCTGTGTATTCTGCTTTGTGGATAATTCATTAAAATAAAGTAGGTTAAACCACCAGCGAACCAAACAGACTCCTGCTTCATCAGGCAAGCCAATGAGAAACTTCTCTGTGCTGCAGGCTTTCTTTCCAAGTCGGAGAGAGCTCCAGAGTCCTTTAATTAAAGAAGAGAAGCTGATGTGACGACTGGTGGGGGGGGGGGGGAGAGAAGTATTTGCAGAGGGAGAGAAGTTAAAGAGAAGATTTTCCAAAAACAAGTCCCTTTCCTTCGCAGCAAGTTTATCTTTTCATCTAGCTGTCTTGGCCTCCAGAATTGCCTGTAGCCTTTTCTGGTTATTCCTGCTGACAGAAGGGGAAAACTGGATCAGCTCTAGCACTTCTCACTCCCTCAAAACTAACCTGCGGAGCCAGTAAATGAAGTCATATGAGGGACGAGAGACCCTGCAGAGATCTCCCTGCTCGTTGCAGCACAACCAGCAGCAACGCTCTAAATCAGACATTTCTAGTTTAGGTGGAGGTTGAGCACCTGCTATCTTCTCTCCACAGCTGGAAGGTCGGGGCCGGGGTGTAAGCTCCCCCCAGGTAGTTCTGATTATTTTACTAGGGGGAAAAAAAAATCTGCTGCTTGTTGCTCAGATTGATCCTTACCTAACATGAATATAATAACTTCTCAGCTTTAAATCCACCGGACGGTAAAGGCGGGGCTGTTGCCTCCTTTTATTGTGGCCTAAGAGCACATAGGCTGTTCTGTATGTAGGAGGGCAGCAGGCAGATTTTCCACTGAGATGTGTTTAGGCTGACGGTCTCTCATGCATTGTCTTCGCTTGTATATTCCCCTAAGTGCACACACTTTTTAATGACATTTTTATAAGAAAATATTATTTCAAAATAGAACTGCTATGACTACTACGTAGTGTGCTTTGTTCAGGCTGCAGCTTCAAAGCAGCCACCTTAATTCAATGATGAAGTGATAAAATCAGCAGTACGCCAGGCAGGACAGCTGGCACGGCGCTTCACTGTGGGAGAGTGTGTGCCTTTGGTTTTCTTGCTCTAGAAAGGACTAAGCAAGGAAAAGTACTGTGCACACCTGCATAGCTTGCTATACCCCAGTGAGGACTATTTTTCTAAAGAAAATGGAGCAACTTCAAATGGAGTAAGGTCTGTTGGGATGAGAAAGAATACTAAGTTCTGCTACTTCTCTCAGYATTAATGTCAAAAGCACTTTGTGTATAATTTCAAATGTCTGCAATGACAACCATGACACTCTTCTCAAAATCATGGCCTTTTTTCTCATAATTAAACAATCATGTTTGCTTATATTAAAAGAAAAATAGTTATGAACTTTGTGTTAAAGTTGTAATTATGTCTGCAGGTTAGGATTCTTGCCATAACGTTTTCCAACGGTGACATTGTAGCTCTGTTGACATCAGAGCAGTTGACCTCAGCAGCCTCAGTTTCACCAAGAGGGCTGAAAGGTATGGAAACAAATAGGGAAGCAAAGATGAATAAATAGTAAAATATTGCCATAAGCAGCCTGCTGCCATAGTGTCTGGGCTAGCTTGTTGACACAGACCCAACTTCGGCTCTGACGGCAGTCTGCATACCCTACACTGAGCACACTGAGCATCTACCTGGAAACCAGCTTACATTTTTSTCTGGATTTGGTGTGTGCAGTCTAGATATGGATAATTACGCTTGCAGCTATAGTTGGCTGAGCATCTGGGGAAAGCCAGTGTGAGCTGTGTATTTGATCAGTTTTCCTAAAAATCTCTCYAACTGCTAGGAGAACAGTGAGGAAAAATTTCACTCTCTCCTTTTTTTCGTTAACCATGTGATAATTCAGATGCGTTAAAAAAAAATTGCCATAGTCTAAAACTTCCTGGTTAATTTATGGCAACTTGACCATAAGGATGGCTTTGATTATTTCCCATTCTCAGTGCTTCATTTTAAATAATGTTTCTTTTCTTTTCTTTTTTTTTCCCTCCCGGTAGAGCCATTTGCTATTTTCTTTCCCTTTGCACACAGAACACACCTCTTGTCTTACCACATCCTCTCAATGATTTTTAGCATTGCTGCCTTTCCAAAAAGAGGACTTCAGCCTCATTACTGCATTTGTGCAGGCAGGCTGTGAAGGGAGGGGAAGTGGGAAGTCCTGTAAGTATATTTTAAATTATGTAGGCTAACCAACAACTTGCACCCATTTCACAGTTCAGCATTCACTTGAAAATCTACATTCATTTTTCTTTGTTGGTATTATACACTTGTTAATTGTATCATTTATGTGTCTTCATACTGATTGTGCATGGACTTGCATGCATGTTGCATGCTGTCGTACAGATGTCTTGTTCTAAACTGCAGCATCCCTTGAGTTTTCAGTCAGGTGCAACTTTTGCTGGAGCTCGTGAGAATATTTTAACCCAAGTTTGTCCCTGATCTGAGCTATCTGCATCAAGGAATGGGCTGAAATGAGAGAGGCTCCCTGCCCTGACTGTGCAATACTCTCTTGCAGGTTGACTGATCTCACACCCTGTGTGTTTGTGCAGCATCACAGCCACTCCAGGAAGGACTTGTATCCTGCCAATTTTGGCCTGGCAGCATGGCTCCATGAGATGATGGGAGAGAGATGCTCAGCTTCTTCAGGGTAGTTTGATGTTTGATGTAGTCTGATGTGCAGTTGGACTTCTGCTCAGAGATACCAAAGGCTTAAGTTTTAATCCATCGGTATGCCTGAAGGCCACCTCAGACACATGCAATGTGGGCATGAGGCAAGGTTTGAGTCATTCTGGCTCTATGTAAACTGTCAAGGTTACTCTGCTGCTTTCAGTAATGCTGGATGTAACCTTGGGAAATGGTTTCTCATCTTTTTTCCTGGGGTAAATCTCATGTTCACCATGACTTTTACACTTTCCCCTCTTCCATTTCTTATCAGATAGACCATTTCACATCATTTTTGCATTAATATGACAGTCTGTTAATGGCCACAATTACTGAGCTATAAAATAATGAGAGGATCTATCTTTATTTTGGTTATTCTGTTTGGGAAATAGAAAGGCAAGGACCAGTTAGCTGAAGCAGGAAACCACCCTGCTCTCTGTAGGCCAACAGAAGTGCCCTCCAGATACTGGGAATTTCTCTCTTCCTCTGTGCCACCCCCCTTTCTGTGACTTGGTACATGGCGACTGGCCTTTTCTTGGTATGGGTGGAGGCAGGCAATGCGTATGTATAAACTCTTATACTTGAGAGAATTCCTGAACTTCGGAATGATTGGCTTTGTTTCCTTTCACTGCATAAAATAAACAGAAAAAAGCCCCCAAAACATCTAATGCAAATTTTCATTTATTTCATTTATTGTTCTATTACTTGATAGATCTCTTTTTTCCTGTTTCTATTGCAAACTTTCAAGTGTACTATATCATAACATTTCAGTGCTGCCTAGAATTAGATTTACTGAGATAACCAAGACATAACAAAGAAAATAATCCAGCTTTGTTTCCAGCCCAGCAGAGCTAAACTTGTTGTTTTCTGTATTGTTTTACTTATGTGCTTCTCCTTTGCATGTGGCTCAAAGGACATTTAACTAATATGCTGAGCTTTGACAAAAACTTAATTTTCCTACTCCATTGTCTTGTTGTATTTCATTCCAGATTTGAGCAATGCTAGCTTAAACCAAAAATGAGTAAAGGGAGTAAGAAGAATACCCCTTTCTTCTAGTGAAAACATTAATACTACAACTGGAAGAACTGGAGGCATCTTCTTAGTCCTCATAAGGCAAGTGAACATTGGAAAGGTAAGGTACAAAACCTGGGATGGGAAAATGCTGAATATTGACAATCTATCTTTAAGACCAGAGTAGATGTTGCCTTAACTATAAAATTTCCTGACATTAATGATACAATTATGAAGGTAATGGTGTATTTTCCCCTTATTTTTGTATGCCCTGCATTCGAACTGCAGAAAATGTTCCAAAACCAAGAAATCTGTAATCTGTGCATGTACTTGTGCTTGTACACATGCACATTCACTTGTGTGTTCGTGCACTGAGATTTAAACTGTTTGCTGCTACTTCACCTTCCAGTGCCTTCTTGGATTTTTGGAGTTGTTTTGTTTTTTTTAAAGAACTTGCATCCCTTCACAAAAGAAATAGGAACATTAAATAATTTTAGCCTGTTCATCACTTTACATCATCTCTCTGGTATTTCTGTTCTTTGTTTCTCTTGCTACTCCTGCGGCTGCAAGAACAGCAAGTCTTACATGTCAGTCAGTTCCTCATCTTAGTGGAGGAAGTACTATGCTCATCAAGGCTTGATGCAGTAAACACTTTTTTTCCAGCCAGTTCCTTGGTAAACTGTTTAGGTTTTGCTTTACAGAAAGTGATTCTGCTGCTAGAGATATTTGCACGTTTGTGTAAAGCATTCGTCCCTTTTACATGCTTGGAACAAAGGTCGAAATTCATCAGTTTTGCTTTTCTTTCCATACACTTAATTACAAGTGATTTGAGAGCCTAGCTAAACTAAGCACAATTATAGCACATTAAGCACATCCTGTCTTCTAGTGTCAAACTTAAAAAAATAATAATAAAAAAAAAAAATGGGATGATTTAAGTTCATGAGTGCAGAATGTAAAAAATGCTACCGTGCAAGAAGTCTTCACTCAAAACAGTTCACATTTTCCTTACTAGAAAAAACAGAGATGAATTTTGCTGCTTTGCTTAGTAAAGATGTATCTAAGGTGGTCTTGATGAATTTTCCTTACATTGTCAGGAGAGTGCTACTGCAAAAATTATATCGGATTATTTTCTCAAAGCCAGCTCTGGTGAATATTTTAGGCATTGGCATGATGCACCATCAGTCAGTCAGTTTTTCTAATGCAGCGCTATAATTTTTTAAGCATTATTTTAGGAACAGCATTTTTCAAGATACAAATATTATGGCAGGAGTTGTGAAGAAAAACATGGTAGCTGCGATTAGAAAGTTAGTGCAAGCTAATGCTTAAAACTGGGGAGGATCTGAGATTATTCCTGAGTCTGGTTAGATTTCTTTCCATTTGATGCAGTACACTGTTTTTGTACGTGGGTTGCAAGGTCTTGTGCACAGAAGGAATCCATTGCCAGTGGATCCACAGGCCACCATGCAGATTACTTGCTGTCACTTAAATCAGGAGACAGCCGGTCCCACAGTAAGGCCTGGGATCCAGCAGAGACCTCCCTTGATACTCCTATTGGCCTGTCGAGAGGCAGTCAGGCATTCGGCATACATGTGAGGTGACAGGGTAAGCAGTTAACATGCACATGTGTCCCAGTGGATCGGGATGTGTCTTCCTCAAATGGTCTGGTAAAATGCAGGCACTGCGTCCAGCCTCAAGAGACAAAGCAATTGCTATTGCATGAAGAGTGATGGGGAGTTTGGGGACGTGAGCATGGCTTATAAGTGTGGTGGTGGTATTGGGACGGGGAGCAAGAGACGTGAGATGAAGCGCCTGGTTTGTGGAGCAGAATTGGGATAAAGATGAAGTTGGTGGGACCACAGCTCTCGGAGAAGTGAGGGATGCTCATAGCACCTTCTCAGAGGAATGGTGAGACCCGCCTCAAAACCTTGCTTTTGGCCGAATGTGGTTTGAGACTAGTCCTTCATATGGGATAGGAAATAGCAGGAGGCATCATAAGGGTGGAGTGGTGATCCAGAGATAGGTCAAAGATAATGTGCATCATTGTCCTGGAAGTGCAATAGACTTAAAAGGTTCCTTTCTGGTGGCAAGAATTGTGCTTTTAATGGCGGATCTTGGAGCAGTGGCAACCATGAAAGAGCTCTGTGTATGGCTGCATCAGAGCTCCTGCGCAGGGAAGATGGCTCTGAATTTCTGTAGTTGTCGCATAGAGTTTTTTTGGGTCAAGCTTTTGCCAGCCAACTCAAAGAACAGAGGAACAAAATATTGTACAGTAGAAACATAGTGGGAGTTCCTACAGGGGGGAAAAAGAAAACAGGAGTATTTTCTGCCCCTGCAGAGAACCATAAGATTTCTGATAGCGCATAGCATTTTAAAGGGGAATGTTCAGGTGACTGATGCGTGGTGTTTTAAAGTCATCACAAGAGCCAAGTGGGTCGAATTTCTTATTTATTTATTAATTTTATTTAAAATGTATCTTCATTGACATGCAGGACAGATGAAAATTTATCTCCAGTAAATATATGGTCAGGAGGAAGCTGCTGGAAATGACAATATGGGCAAATTAATGATATTCTCTTGGTTACTCTGAGCAGCTGCCCAATTTATCTTTGAAATAAATGGCTGGAAAGATTTTTGTGGGGGGGAGAAAGAGTTAGAATTAGGTTGCTATGAAATCAGGAAGCTATTCTTGATATTTCTGTCTGAGAACATTGTGAATATTTGCATTGCTCTTTTTTGACACTATGGATGATGGCAGAAGCAGCATGGATTAAACCTTTTCCCGTGGAGCATGGCACAAGCTGTAAMGGAAGTCTCTCAAAGCAAAATTCATTGCTTTGAAAAAACTCAAAAGATACATGAAAAAAGAAGCTTTGCGCTAATGATAAGATAACCTTTGATRAAAGGCTACACAATATTGGCTCTCAAAACCCTCTTAAAATTAAATTAAACCCATTGAAATTCTTCAGTAAATACCCAACAGGTAATAGCTTTTATTCTGTAAGTGTGCCCCACTGGATCTTTTCCTTCCAAGCCACCCTGAGATCCTCCTGTTAGTAGCAGAGGTGATTGTAGATATATGTCCTAGAATTCAAAATATTACAGCAAAGTAGAAAATGTTCAGTTGTCCATTTCACTTCTCTCCCTTTTCTGGGTAGGAGGGGAGACCTTATGTCAAAGTACTGAGAACCTCAAAAATTATTTATTTCTACCTCTTTATGGCCACTCTATTCATTCTTGCCTTCAGAACAAAAGCAGCTTTGGCTTCATGAAGTAACCTGTCACAGAAGAGGCAGCAGAGGCTGCGTGTCGTAAGCACCAGCTGTTGGCTGCTCCGTGCCAGCTGCCCGGAGCCGCGTGTTCGGAATGACCTTCGGACAGGCATCCCCACCCCACCTGCACACATAGCAGGGCCAGCTCTTTCACTCACTGTTGCAGCCGTATTTTTATGAATCCTGCCTGGGAAGGAGAAGGAAGAGCTGGCAATGAAAGGGCAAAGCTTGCTCCTCGTGAGCTGCCGTGAGTGGTAAACAAGACGGCACTCACCTATGTTACTGTAGATCAAATAACTGTATTGTGTTACAGCTCTTCAGATGTTGTGCAAACTGACTCTAATAGCAACAAGTTGGTATATTTTTCATAATATACATATTATGTTGTACGTACTCCAGAAAAAACAGAAATATATGTTATTACATTGTGGAGTACTTTGAAGCATTACACTTAGGACACTGTCACTTCCTTGCAATGATGCAGTGTAATTTACTTCATTTCATGGTAATATCTTTGATATTGGTGTTTTTTTCCGACCCTCTTTTTTGTTCTTGCACTTCTGCAGTATGTGAAACACTTGTTATTACATCAATGATGATACTGAAGAAATAACATGGCTCGGCAGGGTAGAAAGTTGTGTCAATAGGTATGTGAATTACAGGGTGGGAGAAGAGCTGGCGGTACGAAGTTCAGAAGCCTAATACTTTACAGTAACTTTGACTTCCTCTAGACGGATTTTAGCTGTTTTGAAGTTTGCAGATTTAAAAAAAATAAAGGGGTGACTTAGTTGTTTGAACTTTCCCCCTCCCCAGACAATATCTGATAGGTTTTTTACCAATAAACCCAAGCCTTTTGTGAAACTGTAGTTAGGCCTATGGCTAGGTATATGATGTGCTGTTACTGGGCTCACAAATCTTAATAACATCCCACAGATTCTTTGACAAGGGAATGTCAAAGAAATTGAGTCTTAGAAAACTGACTTGAAAAATAACTTTACAAGGGAAATCTTCTCAATTTCCTTCAGGGACATGATATGAGTATGTTTTATCCTACCTCCATTTGTGCATAAAGATGCTTTAGTTCCTCATCTACCACCAGTTTGCTTGAGCCCTGAAGGAGCAGTTTAGTGGTGCAGCAAAGATGCATCCTTAATCCCCGGAGGACTGGGCAGTATTGCAAGACAGGACCTCTGCCTTACAGTCTTTTTCCTGGTCAAGAGAGGATGCAGAAATGGCCTAATCCTCTCCGATATTGTATGATGTTTTTCCTATCGCTTAACAGTTGTAGGCAGTGGTGGGGAACAGCAGTGCACCCGTGTTAGTTTAATGACTGTGGGTTGTTTTTGTTTTTGTTTTTTGATGTCTGGCCTTTGTTCAAGGGACTTAAAGTGGGAAAAGTGCTTTATACTCCCAGCTTCTACATACTTTGTAGAGCTAGCATTCTGTAGCTTGCACTAACATCCATGTGGGTGGGAAAAAGGAGAGGTTTGAGAGGCCTGTATTTCCTCCTGTGAAATCACTTAGAGTCCAGTTAAAGGTTTCATGCCTATGTTTTTCAGTAGTCTTACTAAATGACAATTTCTGTCCCAGAAACCCTAAAGATATTAGTGGCAGACTTCTAAATTTGAGCAAAGAAAAGCCTGAATATTGGGAAATGTCTGGAAGATTTGCTTGCAATTAATGCAGTCATGAGATAGGATCTTAGTCCACAGAGCTTTCCCAGAAGGTGGATGGTAGTGGGCTCTGCGCTTGGGAGAAGCCCTCACACTAAAAAGAATGCCTCAAAACAGAAATATTTGAAATTCCCATAACAATGGAATCCTGGGGGAAAAAAGGCAGTTAGGGTCCCTCCAAAGTGCCATACTCATAAATGAAAACCTCTGCTTCACTTCTGACATCAAAAAGCAAACATGTCTTCTTCACAGACTGTTCACGCCAGAGTTCTTTGTTTATTTATTTTAATGATATGCCATAAAAATGGAAAGAACTTCTGACAGTTCAACACCGAGTGTGACTTGGTGTCCATCTTTGGTGAACAGTGATTGGTGCTGTCTTTAAAATTCATGTTACCTTATCTTATCCTCTCCGTCTAGTTTAATTGTTGTATTGTGCTATTGTCTTAAGTCATGTGCCAGGATTAAAAAAAAAAAAAAAAAAAAGGTGAAATGAAGGTGCCTGAAACAAACTTCATGCCATGCACAATTTTGCAAATTCTTTGTGAGTTACTTTCAGTTACTGCTCTGTATGCAAATCTACAAACTCTAGGTATTAACAGAAAACTGATTTCAGTTACTGATTCATAACTATCCTCAGAACTCACCATTCAAATGTCCACAAGAAATGATGTCACTGCAGCTTCCTAATATTTCAGAGCTAACTTGTTGTTAATCAGGCAGAGAATGATTAAGGTTTACTTATGCATATAACTTTCTTAGTCAGCTCTGCAGATACTTGCAATTACAGAACCTTGGTTTTTCATAACATTCATRTGCCAGGCATGAAGTATAGAAAAATGTATTCCTTTATTTTCACCCTTAAAATAGGCAGCATGACTTCAAACTATATGGAGCATTCAGCTAGCTTAACTGATTTAGTGGAAACTGGCTGAYGCTTAGTAATATTTTAAAATTATTTAAAATAGTCTTAAAATTAATTTAGTTTTTAATTAATTAAAAAGTTTCCTTTTGTAATTACCTAAAGGAGTTGAAGGAGAATGAATGCAGATATTGGGTAGCCTTATCTGACTTGTTAGATGTCCTTGGCATGTTGGAAAGCACTGTCAGATTAAAATCTGAAATGCATTATTGTGTGTAGACTGAGCTTTTCTGTGAAGAAAAACAAACACTCCTATGGTGCTTACAGGGGTGGGAAGAGGTTCACCTGATGAAATCTACAGAGCTGCTGTAAGAAAATATTCGACTCTTGTTCTGCTATGTTTTACAGTAAGAAAATCTTTTTACAGTCCTTACTGGCAGTTACAGATCATGGAAGAATCCACAGCAGAAGTATGTCAGTGTGTGCACATGTTTGTGTGTGCGCGTGTGCACATGCATGGTGCTGACTGTGCCGGGCGAAAAGTTAGCGGGTCCTCCTGTGTGCTGCAATAATAATTTTTAAGTCTCTCCCCCATCACCAGACTTCCGTGGACTAAGCCCAGAGATAAAATAAAATGTGGGATGCAGAAGGCAGAAGTATTGATGTATAAACCAGAAGAGAACAAAATTATTTTAGAAAAAGGAAAAAAGGCAATAAGATGCAATGATCACTTTGGTCTAACCAGAGACTACTGTTTATCTGCATCTTTTATCTCTTCTGTCCTTCTCTTCTTGAGATACAATTTCARTAAATTCACAAAAGTGATTTGGAACATACAACAACAGGAGACCACAGAGAGCTAACTCAGGGAGCTACTACCTGGTGTATACCAAAGCACATGTAGCACCCAATGTGGTGGTGTTTTAAAAAAAAWATATAATAATAATAATAAAGACGGGGTAGGCTTTTTATTCTGGATAGCTGTGTCTCAAATGTTCTGTGTGAATACATATGTGCATATATATATATATATATACACATACATATACACACATATACACATGTATATTGGTAGATGAATGTCAGCAATAGTTGTGTGAAAAATTCAAAGCTGCTCAAATCCGGTGTGATAGATCTTCAGTCCTTATTGGGTGTATTTTAAATGCAATTTTTCCTTCCATATGGACCGTATTTTGAACCTCCTTTTTGCCTTTTACCTCATTGAGGTATTCATTTTCTTTGTGCCACCAGGACATCTGTAAAACCACATCTTTTTTAATAAGGACCACAGGATTTCRCCTATAGTTTTAGTGTTCATGAAAGAAATAATGTATTTCTTTGAAAAAACAAGGAAAATCAGGGGCATTTTGTCCACTACTACAGCAGTGTTTGCAGTAATTTCCTTATACAGTTCACAAGTCTTTCTACTTTATGTAAATACATTACCTTTTGAAAAAAACCCTTATATCTGTGAGGTGGGGCCTTTTGAAGGGGTTGTTCTTTTGAAGATTCATGGGTCTCTTAAACACACATTTTTTCTTCAAAGTAACTGTTGTAGGCTCCCTGTCACAAATCCTTCTTGTTAGGAATTCTGCTTGAAGAACAGTTTGAATTTCAATATCAAGTATGTCAAACAAATACATCTAGTGCCTCAGTACATTTTGCTTATGGTCAGTCAGTGGCCCCAAATAGGAAAGGGAACCTTGGATAATTTGAAGTCTATTCCTAGCAACCCTTTGAAGAAAAATAAAAAAAATTTCTGCAGGTGTTATAGTTACTCCTGGAAAGTAAGAAAGGAAAAGTAACTGTAAGGTAAATTGTGGTTTTGAAGCTATTACAAAAAGCACTCCAAGCCCTGCCGCAAACACTCCTTGAAAGTCTTCTGATTCAGATTTATGCAATGCTGTTGTAGAGTTATGGAATAATTTAAATTGGCAGGGATYTCAGGACATCATCTGTTCATAGCCCCTGCTCAGGGTCGGGTTAACTTCAGCGTTAGATCAAGTTGCTCAGGGCCTTATCTAATTGAGATCTGAATCTCTCTGAGGATGGACACTCCACAGCCACTCTGGGCAACTCGTCCCAGTTCATCGTCATGAAAATTGTTTTTCTTAATACCCAGTCATAATTTTGCTTGATGCAGTGTCTCTTGGTGTCTGTTGTTCCTTGTCCTTTCATTGTGCTCCTCAGAGAAGAGTCTGACTCTGTCTTCTCTATAACCACCCATTAGATATTTGAAGACAGAAATGAGATTCTCTTTTAGCTTTCTTTCTTTCCAGACTAACAAACTTAGTTCTCTCAGTCTCTGCTTGTTCATCATGTGCTCCAGTTCCATGTGCTCTTATAGATGTGATGCAGCTTCAGGGAAAAGCATCACACTAAACTGGACCGAGAGTTCAATGTCCTGCCTCTGATCAATAAACAAGACAGGAGTGAAACCCTATAACAGCCAGTTATATGTTACTGCATCATTTCCTGAAATAAGTTACCTGGGGATATGTCTGACTCCTAAATACAGGAAGAAATTGTAAGCATGTCTGTCATTAGCAATTTAAGATGTCATGTGAATGCCATTAGCATTTCAGGTTTCAGTTGCAAACATAATACTATTCTGGAAGCTTTTGTTGATTTCAGTAGATTTGGTATAGACATAGGGTCTGTCTTACCCATTATGCACAAATAAGGCCGTAAGTATTTAGCTCTGAACTGCCTTCTGTAGCTAACAAGGTCTATTTTGTTTATATATATATATATATATATATATACATATATATATATATATATATACACACAAGCACACGCACATTTGTATAGTTTTGAATATTCTGATATGCTATAACGCAAAGGTATGTTTTCAAGCTAAAAATCTAAGAAGAGAAAAGTTAGTTTTAAAAATTGAATGTAAGCAAAAAGAATTTTGTAATGTCTAGAAAGCTTCTGAATAATAGCTGGGATTTTTGTTAGAGCTGCTGTGTGGTTGCATGCATAAGGAAGCACATACATCATCTTAGATTTAAAGCAGTTAAGACATTTTAAGACATTTTAAGACATTTTAAGACATTTTAAGACATTTTAAGACATTTTAAGACAATTAAGGGAGCACATAGATTACTTGAAAGCTTGTCTGGCTTATATTTAATTGTTCCAAAATTCTGTGAGACCTACAGCTCAAGGACACCATCTCATTGTAAAGAAAACCAGAAGTGAACTTCTCTAAGTCAAGCGTCATTTTTCCAGTCTGGGTCTCCATGAAGGAGAATCATAAATCTGGAAAGTTATAAGATCTTTTCCCATCAAGGTCAAGCCATAAATCTAAGTCACCAGGTCTCTTGCTTGGTATGTATGTTTTCTGGTTCTTAGAGCTAAACTTCCAAGAAGCGACCCTTTAATTGCTATCCACAGTAATTTTAGCAGCAAATATGAATGTTACCCTCTCTCAGTGGTATGAGTTACTTGAAACAAATATCTGATAAAAGGCTTTCTTGTAACAGACAGATGGAACATGTAAAGGATCCTGTTAGCCTGATAACCTTTCCATCTAAAAATTACAGCTATTTTGCCACTTCATACATCTATGTTCTTGTATACATTTGTATAAATACCTACACACACACTCATGATACTAGTTCATTGCACCTTTTCTCCTTGGGACTTCCCAAATGCTGCAGAGCAGAGAGAGAAGAATACAACAACCTGATGTCTAGGTGGAGTCAAATATAATGAAGCACATCATACCAGCACTGATGCTTTCTCTGCTGAGATTATTATCAGCACCTTGCTTTCGTCTGCAATGCTTTGAGTGATCACCTCTTCTTACTTCATGATCTACTTTTCTCCTCTGTTCTTCTCCTCCCTCTTCCCTCCCACATGCATTTGCACTGTTCAGCTAGAAGATCTGAATTCTGCAGTTCTTCTGTGCGCCTGCATGGAGCTGGACTATTCAAAGTGTATATTTCCCTAAACAGTCCTGCGATTAGGGCACATCCAGTGAAACTAGAAAGACTCTGGCAAGGCCTGTCTTCAGCTTAGGAGAAGAACAACATAGATCTCTATAATACTAATATAATACATCTTCCAAAGTTGAAAATCTGCAAATTATACCTATGAATGCTGCAGAAATGGCCATAAAGCAACAGCTAGAGTCACAATTTCTAACTAAAGAAACCTAACCTCACACCTCATTAACTGTGGAGGGGAGGAGGGAGTTACTAGCAACTGTATATAGTGTAGGTAGAACAAATGTACGGTTAAGCTGCAAGCCACGACACACTAAGACATAACACATATTCCACCCACTGTACTGCTGACAGAGTGGCGTTAAGGAGGGCTACTTAATGGAGTATTTTCTCCCATACAGCATGTTGTTCAACTCTTTTCTTGTCAACTGGAAGCCATCAACAAGCTAAAACAGTAGCCCCAGGCCAGGGGGAGAGAGAGAGAGAGAGAGAGATGTGCTTTCAGCACTTTGACTGGACAGAACTTCAAATTTCTGCACACTTCTGCAACCTAACCATTGCCCCAGAGCAGGTTTAGTTGGTTTTGCAGAACCTGGGAGTCAATGTCACTTACGCTTCTGTTCAGTGCAAACCTTAAATCATCAGATGTATCTTGACAAGAGCTAAGAAACCAGCTTATCAATTTAGAAGAACCTGAGGCAAGTGACTGAAAAAGTTGTGCTGAATCTCTAAAACAGTACTGAGATGAGAATTTGGGTAGCGTTTGTCTGTCACTGTTCTTTTTTGCTTCCAGTAAGAATGGGCTGGCTCCTGTGGCACATAAAATACAAAGCCAAACTGGTGACAATGAGTTCTGTGTCTCTGAAGTACAAAATGAAATCTGAGATATTAATTAGATCCTCTATGCCCTGAAGGTACCAGTCTTTTCATCAAACCAAGCCAAAGGTAAGAAGGCATATGCCAACATAAAAGGTTTCAAAATGTTAAATTGCGGTTGGGGAATGGGGGACTGGATATCAGCACTAGTGTTAACTCCCAGCTTGTTTCTGAAGAGCAGGGATCAGCAGTAGGCTGGATCAAAATGCTTTAGCTGTTCTCCAAAATGTCTGTCTTGTGTCAGGACAGACAATATCCTGTCTACAGGAGACTCCATGAGAGAAACTGTGACTTTCTCGTGTAGACTGGATTTCACTTAACCAGTAGAGAAGATTATAGTCAGGTCCCCAGTTCTGCAGCTCTGTCTTATTGCTGGGCCTTGCTAGCTCATGTACGGGAACCAGAAAGTGAAACCGCCTTGGAAATCTGACACCAGCCTTGCCTGACGGGCCAAGCCGCTGCAAGTGCAGATAGTAAGCAGCGGTGAGGAGCCTTTAGTATTTTTCCAGCTGTATTAACTTCATATATATAATATTTCAGCCTAATAGYCTTAATCTGACAGTCTTGAAAAAACTACTGTCTGTCATTTGTGGAGTAATTGACAGTAAAGACATTAAATGTATCTCACAGTGCAGTTAAACCAAGCTTGCTTGCAATAGCTAATATGGATATGTATATACAGCATAAAAGAGTAATATCAGCAGTAAAGTAGTTTAAGTGGGTATTTGTTTGAATTCAAGATGGATAATATATTTGATAGATTTTTTGTTTTTGTTTTTTCCTTTTGAGGTTTTACTTGCCTAATAAGCAATTTTAAGATGTTGTGAGGGTGTAAATGATTTATAAAACAGGATTTACACAGTCTACTATTGTGGCTCATGGAAAACACAACCTAGCCTTTCCCTTAAATAATTTGATTTTTAATGAAAGCATAAAACTTTAAAAAAAAAAAAGTAAAGATCAATGATCTTCAGAGAGTTCGCCTGATTGGATGCTTGTGCAAAGAATATGTACYGTTTCAGCCTACTTAGCTTTCCAACATCATGCTAGGAAATGTATCAAAACTAGACTTTCTCAAAACACTTTTTTGACATCCTGTTTCCATGTGGGCCAGCAGTGCTGCAGAAGCTGCTATGGAAGCAGCAAAGAGCCGTTCTTCCCATCCTGTGGGGAACTTCTCTTTTCTCAGTTGGTTTGTGTGCTGAGTTTTTCATGCAAACAAAAGGGAAGGAAGATTTTGTGCCTGCTCTGCCCCTTGCCCCACACTTGAGGTTTGGATTGGATTTGGTTTTCGGAAGGACGCTGGTGTTAGGCACCCTGACTATCTGAACACTGTAGCAGTATGCAAAAGACATGATGTGCAGCTAGAAGAAAGTGTAAGTCTGACCGTAAATAATTATGTTTTAAGAAGGCAAGCAATCTGTGAGCAGTAGTGAAGAAGTATTCTGTCTACCAAACATTGTTGGTAGGTATTTTCTGAGGCTAATGTAGGAGACTTAGGGAAAGGGAGATTTCAAGAGTAAGGAGTAGTATGAAAGGGAGATTTTATGGGTCAGGACTGTGGAGGGCAGGCTGTTCTTATTTTGCTCACCTTTTCATCTGTCCTTATTCCTGTTCACAGTGGAAGAAGGAAAGGAAAATAAACAACAGGTTAATAGCTTTTATTAGAAAAAATTCTTTTGTGAATCTATGTACTTCCACAAGGTGCTGGCGGATGTGTGAAAATGTATCAGAAATTTCTCCCCTCAAGAAAGAGTCTCAGCTGATCAATGTGGGGCAACTTGCTGGGCATCAGCAAAATGAAAATAAGGCTGGGACATCAAACAGAAATAAGATTGATATCTTTCTCAGTGTACCTTTGTCTGAAGAAAAAGACCCTAATTTTTATTTATCAGTTTACAGGCCTGACCTACCTTGCTCTAGGAACTGGCAATGTTTAGCTAACAAGTTAGGATTTTTAGTTTTTCTTTTTTTGCATAAAAACAGTTTTAAATAATGCCTCTGTTTTTTAACCCAGAATTTCATAAACTCTAAAGTGGGTCCTCTTATGACTAGAGAGTCATAGCCTCTTGCCAAATGATCGCTGCATGGAGTTTCATTTTCTGCGCTATTTCCTAATGTACTAAGTATAGGAAGTAACGCTTGCTATAAGACAGAAAGAGGATGTGCAAATATTTTATGCTGATTTTTGGAGGAAGAACATGTTATCTCAGTTGGTCTGTCAGCCTGAACTTGATATGGGAAAAATGAGCTATTCTTGCTATGCCAGAATTTATATTGCTAACATTTTATCAAACCAACTGATGAAAAAAATAGCTACACTAAGCCAATTTTTTTCGTCAGAGACTAGATTTTTGGCAGTGTGTATGTAAGCACAAATTATAAAATTAGCTGTGATGGAATTGTAAAATTTCTCTGAGACACACATGAAAGGTTTTTTCCGGAACTAATAGAATCTGGTAATGTTTTATTCCCACTGCTATTCAGTAGTGTATATGTTCTGAGAATGCCAGGTATTTTGAGACTCTTTCAGCATGATACTTTTTAAGCTTTCCCTCATGCTCTTCAAGAATTTTTTTTGCCTATTCCATTGCAGCTATGTGTTTATAAGAGACTAGCTATATGTTCCTTTAACAGTTCTGACACAGCTAAAACAGCCAATTTGTGCTTAAAAGCCTTTGAATGTTTATTACAAAATAACAGTGAAACAGAAATAAGGTATAAACCCAAAATATTAATGAAGCAAACCTTTTTATTTCAAAGTCTTTAAGTTCCCATTACAAGTCTGTCTTTTTTCCTGTTTGTCTTTAAATCACCCTATATTTTCTTGGTTCTCTGCCACAATTTCTATCTCATACAAAAAACTACTGTTTACCTGGTTGTCCTTTTAAAACTATTTCAGTTATTTCTCTGCTCTTCAGTTACATGAGTTTAGTTATCCCCATTAACAAGGAGTGATAGAGAAGCATTTGAAATAAAATAAATGACTTTGCAAAATATTCATATTAATCTCTTTAATGGAATTGAAATGCTTAATTGAATCTCTTTTTCATTTGTGCCCAGATTTACCTTTTGCAGTTCTCATTGAGGCTAGATACCAGTCTACCAGACTAGGACTCTTTTCATAGGATTTCCAGAATACTATAGGAGTATAATAATAATGAAAATATAATCAATAATCGAACGTTGTCTTCTGTTTTTCTTTTCCATTTGCATTTTTATCTTCAATAAGTGTCCTTTGTGTCACAGGACAAAAACAGGCATAAAGAAAAAGGGGGATAAAACAGGGATGAAGTGATAATCAATATGGAGGTAGCAGGGAAAAGGAGAGGGCTGGTAATTTAGTAAATTTGGATTTAATGTGACTATTATTGCAGAGGATTAACCAACTTGAGATATTTTGACCAAGAAGCTCATATAACATGCAGCAAGCAGCCCTCTTCCCACCCTGCTGCATTACATCTTGCATACTTTCTGCTTCTGCCTCCCTATCCTTCCACCATTTCTTACCTGTATTGTGATTTTTTTTTAAAACTGTCTCAGTCTAAGACAGTCATGAAAGATATGTGGTAATATTAATTTTTTAGACCTTCTACTAAAGGAACAAATATGCAAGGCATATATATAGACTGTGAATTGAAAGTGTTTTTGGACACCAATACTTGAACAATATATTTCCAAAGCATATTTCTCAGGATGTATCTTCATGGGATTTTCAACATTACGGATGTCTTTTTATGCTACAGAAAATTCTCTGAAACGTTCTCAGAGTTCTCTTTGTCAATGTTTTCCTCCATTTTTTGCTAACTGTTTTTCTTTAGAGAAGCTTTGAATTTATGGCCTGTAACAAATTATTTTGTTGTTTTTATAGAGTGCGAGGATGAACAAAGAAAACCAAGTATGTTTACATAGCATTTTTCTGAGTATCAGCATTGTGAACTGCCCATGTTTTATGATGGCTTTCAGTGAGGGCAAAAAAAGCATATAAAATGAAGATCTAACAGGTAAGGAAACTGAGATAGGTAGCTGTGGAATAGACCCTGATCTGCAAATTAGATCTGCAGATCAACCTGGTTTCCTAATTGTTTCAAATTCAAAGATGCATGTTCTGAGATAGAGAAATCTTCTTCATTCTTTTAGTTTTACAATGGCAGTTTCTTGACAAGCCACTGAGGAAGAAGTAATGCCTACCACATGTTTATCTTTGGAGAAACCCGTCTAACTCATTTGGACATCCCTAGAGAGAAAAATCTTGTCAAAGCATGGAGATGGGCTACCAGAAGATGACCGGCAACATCACTGCAAGCAGACCAGCCTTCTAGGTAAATATTTGTGGTTTATGTTTGGAAATACCCTGCTGAGAGGCATTTCTATGCTTCTGTACCATAATAATTGCTATCAGCTGTAGGAATACATTTCTATCTACAAATAATCATAGTGTGGATGTTAGGAAAGCATTATATATAATATATTGTATAAAATTATCTGGAATCTTATTGGAAAAATGAATGCAGATAGTCTTGGGTATGAGCACTGTCATCTGACAGATTGCAAAACACCTGAAGGACTTGCAGACAAAAGCTAATGGTGTATGACAATGGGTCTAGATTTCCAGGTGGGAAGCAGTACTGGCAGAAACAGAACATAACGCTATTGGTAGGCCCTGAAAGCGCTCCTTCGCGACAGGCATGCATAGGTTTTGCTCTGGGGCCGACGTTGCTCTGGGGAGGCACCGCTGCCTATCGACATTGACCATTTTTGACAGCGACAGGCCTYGATGAGTGTTGATTTCCATGCGTATTGCTCGGGCATGCCATGCGTAGCTAGCCATGCCTCTCGGTATGCATCGCTCCCTGTGGATGTGGAGAGGCACCAAGGCCTGTCCCTTTCCATAGCTCCTCATCGGGATTGRTAGCACTAGGTCTCCATAGGTATYGGTAGCTGAAGATATGGATCCCTGCCGAGTGCCATCGATGCCTCTTGCTCTTGACAGGCATCTCTGGCTTTTGCGCTCGAGCCCAGTTTGCCCTGGGTAGGCATCGAAGGCTGTCAACAGGGATCCATCTCAAGATGGAGCGGCAGCAATGGCTGTCAGATTGCAAACCTATCCATAGTGGTTGTGGTTTCCAGAAGCAAACAATACATCAGTTAGGTTTACAGATGATACCTACTTGGAAATGCTGCAAAATGGATCGAGAACTGACAAAAAGAAAGCCTGTCTACTGATTCAAGATATAGGCTAACCAGTGGTTAGCTTAGAAGTATTATGATGTAGCAAAGTAGCCAAAAACCCAGGTTCAGTTGCCTACCCTGACACTGCATGCCTTGCTCTGCCTAGAGCCCTGATTTAAAAAAGAAACAAAACAAAACAACAATAACAATAACAACAAAATCCATCCACCCTGTTTGGTTTTATTTAGAGCACTAGTTCCAGAATAAACYGGCATATCTTTATGTATGCTGCAGAGCACACAGGAAATAATGTCCAGGTGATAAGGGACTGTYCAGTGAACTGCAATGAAAATTGTGACTATTCTTTAGAAACTAGAATAGAAATATTTTGGGAAAGGTTGTTTCTGTAGACATTTTCTTCTTTTTTGTGTAGGCTTCTGTGCTGGTGTTACTATTGCTTTGACTCATGTTCTCTCTGGCCTTTGGTAAATATGGCACTACTGTGACTATCTTTATAGTGCAGGTAAGATGGCATTTACTGCACAGTATTATGTAATAGCATGTAATTTGGGAAGGATAACTAGTAGACACACGTTAGTTAATTGGAGGCAGACAAGCAATTGGACTTGCTAAAGGCCAGGCAGACTCAGTGAAGATGACGGGGAATCGTGCACAGAGAGAACTGCTTTAGTACCTCCAGCTCTGGTCCTCCTGCTCCTGGGTTTCTCAGTGCAGTTCTGCACAGCGCAGCTCCCTGTCTGCCATTCAGATCACTGCTTTTTAAAGCTGCACTTGCTCAGGTTCAGTTGCTAACACAAAGTTAAATGAGTGTCTATGAGAATTTGGGAGGTTTGTGTTATAGTTTGCCTGAGATTGCAACTAAGAAAAATGACCCTAGAGATTGCAACTAAGAAAAATGAAACTGAAAAAAGGAAAAATCTGCCATCATTGAATGACTCTTCCAGATGAGAGTTCAGCTAGAAATGGACCATGAGCAGCAAATATTCAAATAATTGTTCTCAGGTCTTCGGTTCTGCTCCTTCTATTCATTTTCCACTTCAAACTGAATGATAGGAGGATCATGGAAGTAAAAGAAAGAAAAGTACTGTGGGTAAAAATGCTAGAAGACAGTGTCATATTTTCATTCTTAAAATTAAGTAAAAAAAACAGAAGATTAAAAAAAATTTTAAAGAAATTTCAGCAAATTCTAGTATTACTATGGCCTATCTCTTGTATTGCATTAGAAATATAATTGCATAGACAATGTATTATTTTAAAATCATCCTAATTTCTTGACAGGTGTCTTAAACGGGCTACTATCGTACTCTAACAGGACTAAAGGACATTTTAGACATCTCAGGTGTATTCCAGGTGAACATCTTCCTTTCACTAATGTCTTAAATATAAGATCATCCTTAAGGAGCAGGTATATGAGATATATTATCCCTTGTGGCAGGGGACCCTGAGATGTTAATGGCAGAAGAAGAAACAGAATAATTCAGATCAGTGTAATCCCTATTGGCTTCTCTGTGTTTGTGGCTGTCTCAAAATCCAGCATGATTTGCCCTCTTTTTCCAAATTCCCTATGGATCTAGAACATTTTCCCCCAAAATTTTGCAGCTTCCCATTCCACTCTGTCCACAGCTGCTGCCTTGCCTCTGTTATTTCCCCCATTTCAATATCACCTGCTCAATACTGAATTCTCTTTTCTCTCTTTCCAAACCGTTACGCCTCTTATCCTTTCAGATTTTGACTCTAGACTTTCCTCTTCTCTGTTCCTGGCATATGGTGTCGTATGATCACCTGCAGTAAGGGTGGCATATGGAACCACGAGCCGTGAAGGCTAGTGAAACAACTGAAGGGGGGTCTGTTGTTTATTTGATGTTATTTGCGTAACGTGAAATCAACTTGTTCATTGTGCGACTTTTGAGCACTACAAAGCTAAATTCTGGGCTGTTCTTAGCATTCAGCTCTCATTCAAAAACAGGAGGAGTAGTGTTCAGCACAAATCTCATTCAATGCTTTTGGGTGCGCTTCTGTTGTCTGAAGTGATCAGTTCTAAGGGGGCATAATATTACATGTCCAGAATTCGAGAATGTCTATTTCAGAACAGCTGTGTCTAGCGTTATCCAGGAATGGTTTTAGGTGTAAGCAAGAAGTAAGTGAACAGAACTTCTGAGAGCTTATAAGATTTATTGCTTATTTTGGGCCAGATTGTGAACAGTGCCTCAGGGATACCAAAATATGGTCTCTGTCCTGAGCAGGTACAATACAGATCATGCAGGCAACGTATGAAGTGAAGATGTCAAATCAGTATTGCCTAAGGGTTGATAGCAACATAGCAGTATGCCTACACAAAGAGCTGTTTTGTATACTCTTGACCTTAAAATAATTTGATCTAATACGGCATATTAAGTAAAAATGTTTTCTTTCTTCAAGAAATAGTTCTTGGCAATTGTAAACAAATCTGATAAAAGTATATGCAAAATAGATTCCTTATCAAATACTCAACACAAATTTAGGAGTATTACAACATACATCCTTTAGCATGAACAATGTTTTCACGGTGAGTCTGTCAAATTAATTTTACAGGATGAAAGGCATTCTGGAGGAGGCTGCCTTGATTTAAACAAAGTTGCCCTTGGGATGAATTTGTCCCATGTCCGTTATTGTTTGCTAAGGTGTGTGCTTTCAGATTGTGTGGAATGCTTAATTCTGATGTGCAGTCATGGTGAGTATGAGTGTAACTGAGCTGAGTCGTATGAGCTGACTTCTGCGCAAAGAAAATTATGCAGACCAAAGAAAGTGTACATAACTTGTCATTTAAACCCAAGTGATATATGGAGTATATGGAGAATTTCATTTTTATTGAATTAGATGCTCTGTACTTTTTTCTTTTGAGGCCTCCAGACAAAAAGAAAACAAAGGTAGCCTCTCAAGAATATAGTTCCTTGAGAAGATTAAATTAAAAACATTCTTTAAAGGCATTAATACAAAACAGCCTCAGTTCAGGTACCAGTGGAGAATTTCCTGAATAAAAAAAAAATAGTTAAAATTCCTTGCAATGAGTGCCTAAGTAGCACAACACTGAATTTGAAAATCTGAACTTGGAGGTTGTGTTGGATGAGGAGAATGTATGCTCCATCATTATTTGGCTAAACTATCAGGAAAATGAACACAGGGTGAACACTAGCATGAAATCATATCAAGAGAGAATAAAAGGTTTGTGGTTTTAGGGCTTATTGGTTTTTTTCTGGTTACTGTCCTGTTTGATGGCACTGAACACAGCCAGCACCAAGAAGGATATATTTTGGGTAGCATAGGCCCTATAGGTGCTTAACGTGCAGGGTGGACATGGCTATTATTTGATACCTGATGACAGATACAGGGTGCCCCAACCTTTTGGCTAGATCCAACCTGAGATTTTAGTTTATTTGCCCTGTGACTGTATGAAAATGCTGTTCAAGCTCTAGCTGCAACTCATACCTTCCCTCAGTCTTCTAATCTGCTTCCTCACAGCCCTGTGGTACCCAGGGAGCGGTGTTGGGAACGCTGAGTGGGATGGGAGAGGGGAGCCTCAAAGTCCCCTGGAGGATATTCTTGCTCTCCTGGCCTCTAGGGTAGATAGTGGTGGTTTTTTTACTGTCCTCTACTTTCCTCCACCCCTCACTGGAGTAGGAATCAAATTCCACTTGTGAAATGCAGCAGGAAAGGAAATCTGCTTAACCACAGAATCAGGCAGGGACAGATGAATTTTCCTCTCCTCCACCTTGCTTTTGCCAACATGGTGTGATCAAACCTGGCCAAGCAGGACCACTGCTAAGTAATGATGCCTTCAGAAGGCAAAAATGTGAAACATTTTTTTGTAGTAATATTTGAGGACCACAACATGCCCCATGCACTCTATAGTCTGATGCCTTTGTGCCTGTCATCACACAACTTATAAAACAACTATAGAAACATCTTTTGGTAAAAGGGAAGTCAGCAGTAACTGGAGAGGTTATTAGATATCTTGGTCTTGCTCAGCAAGCTCTAAAATTGTTTGGGATCTGGGCAGAGCTTTCGCACTGTCTAGATCAGTCATGCAGTTACTACAGTATTTTTGCCTGCCACATTACGAGAAGGACTGGACATGCGCAATGTGCTCTGTTGGTGTGCTACCTCGTACAGCTGGGCTCTTCACCAGGACTTTGTGCTCTGATCATCAGTGAGGGACCAGACCTCCCTTCTTAAGCTGGAAGGGGCATTCTGCCAGCCTAGAGCTAAGGCTCTGCCCAGCTGGTTGTCTGGGGCAGGAACAGTAACATCCCCCCCATTTGGGGGGAACCAGTGGTAAAGGGGATGCCAAACAGTTCAGGGCTGGGACTGAAGGGCTCTGTGCTGAGGCTCATCTTTCCCTGAAACTCAAATCACTATGCCCGGGACGGTGGCTATGTAGTTATCAGAGAAATGCGTACTTCCTTAAGGGAGGAGCCCTTGGCTCAAGGGCTCATGTCCAGTTGTTCTGTGGGTGTTTATCAGTGCTAGCTAAGGACTATAGTGGGAGAGAGAAAGAGAATTAGGATGGGAGGTTGAGGAAGGCATAGCCTTATCATCATCTGCTTAGTCAATAATTATACTATTGCCCTGTGGGAAATCTGGGTCATGTGTAAGTCAATGCAAATCAAAAACAGTGGATGTCACTGCATTCTTCATTGCATCTCTCTGTGGAATAATTTGATTTTTTTTTTTCCTCCTTACATCATACCTGTTTCGCAAATCTATTGGAAGGATGGAACTCTGGATATATAGTATCTAATAAGATTTTACTTTCATAGTTGCAGCAGATTCAAACTTTTTTTTGTGACTGTCAGACCCAGTTTTGGTGGATTTTAAGTGTTGAAACTGAATATAGCCTGCATATATTCCTATAATGTGTGTTAGTTCTGAGATGCATGTGATTTTATGTTTCTGTTGTTTCTTGTGAGTTTTTAATTTATTGTTTGCCATTCGAATTAAAATTAAAAATTTTTTAAAAATGGTTTACACCAGATCTGGGAAAATTAATTTATCTCCAGAAACATGGTAGCTTCAGCATAGAAATATTTTCAGGTGGCATAATTAGTGTCCTATAATAAACATCTGTGTCATAAAATACTTTAAAATGATTTAGTGAGTATAGAATAAATCTATYTGTTTTGGATTATGATTGGAATGTATTTTCATTTATAATTATCATTTACTGAAGTGTGAATTGCTTCTTTACATTCTTTACAACTCATTTGCAGCAAGAGCATATTGCTTAAATTCTTTCTACCTTGAATTCCCTTTTTTCCTTCTATATTTCAAGGGCTCTATTCTCTATTAATTTTTGGCATGAAGCTAAAGGACAGAGGGACAAACAATATCTTGATGTCCACAGATGCATGCTAATAATTACTGCTGTGAATTGTAAGAGACTAATATTTATCTATACCTCTGTCATCACCTACCATTGATAACAGAACTTCCAGTTAAACCTACAAGAAGAAATGAATGGTTTTGATGTAAGAGTCTTTTACAATGCATTTGTAATCTTTTCCAAAAGCTTTAGGTATAAATTGAAAGGAAAACTGGTTATTATTAGCACTTTACTTATATTTTTAGAATTTTATTGCAGCTCTGACAAGATTACCCTTTGAGCTGTGTGTAACTGTATGGACCGTAGAGACATATTTATGGTTATTTAACAGATATACTGTATTGCAAAAGAGGTGAAGCAGACAATGAAAGATTTACTTCTTACAGTCTCTTTTTTGGCTCTTTTTGTATCTTACGAAAGAAGCAGACTTTCAAAGAGATGGGTGAGTTAAGTTTCTACACTGTTTTTATTGTCAATGTGAAAAATCTTTAGTAATACAAATTTGCAGTTCTGGCTTTGATTCTTTCTGCTTCAGGGGAAGTATCACCTCCATACTTACATCTTGGTGAAATCATTTGGCTGATTAAAAATAAAGGGTATGGCCTGAAAAAGGGTTTATTTTATTAATACCCCATTGCTTGATATGCCCATAGAGTAAATTAATCCCCTCCCATGCCCCCAAAGGTGGTCTTTTTGGCCTATACTTGGGAAGAAATTTGCAGTTTAGGCTTGGGAAAAGACTTCATGTGTTCTAATAGCCTGAAATGCATTCATTATTCATTCTGGCTGAACTGAATAGGAAATATGGGATGGGGTGTAAAAACATTTATGTAGCCATCCTATATTAATGATGGACTGAAATGGAGCTCAGTACAAGACAAAAAGTGTAAAATCCCACCCTAACATTTTTATAGGATCACTTTCAGCACAGAATTGAACCACATTAGAACTGAAATTTCCCTACTTATTAGTCTGTTCTTTGGCTTGTTCATAGTATGGTGATTTTAACTTACAAAACCTAAGAATCTCTCCTTGCCAGAAAAGTTAAACAGAAGAGGCCATATCTTGGCCATCAGCCAGCTCTACATTGACTTGTTTTGCAGGAATTTCCCCTTCAAACCATCTTCTTTTAATGTTTCTGAGGCAACTACTTTTATGGACCATCTCTTCTACTCAGCAAATCTATAACAATCATTCTCTGAACAATCATTCTCATATGGCACTAAACTGCCCTCTTGTTTACCAGTARAGCTAAGATTGCTCTGTCAGTTCTGAAGTCTTCTGATACATACAGTTTTRTATCTTGCAACATTTAGGGTCTTCTGCCTAATGCGCATGCTAGCAGAATACACTGATTCCATTTGCCCAATCCTATATTTTTTGCTTAAGTCTGCACTTTCTTTTGTGTAACTTTTAGTTTCATGAATGTAGTTGATAATTACCTGCTTTCAAAGGCTTGAATTATGAAGGGAGAAAGCTTGAAAGAGTTTGCTGCTTGTCACACGCTTCCTTCCTCCTTCTTTGGCCAGGTACGCAGTTGTTTTAAGGACTTGGTGTCTAAAATGCACATGGCAATTCACAGTATCAGCTTATTGATTAGTTTCTTTGAAAAGCCAATGTGTTAGTACCACAATATCTTTCATTTCTTCTTCAGATGTTCAAATAGACAAATGTCAAATAGAGAGGCTGTACTGATATTTGTATTTCAAATACATTGCAAGCAGGTGGATATTACAACATCTGAGGCTAACCTAAGATCAAAGACACTATGTAGTTTCTGTGAAGGGTGTTTGTTTTCCCTCAGAAACAGGGCAATGGTTAAACTCATTGCCAAAATATGTTGCTTTCATACCCACTGAAATAGATTTGCTGAATGAGGGGTCTGCTCTGGAAAAGAGAGAGTTTTTTTCTTGTTAGCACTTCACTAAGACTTAGGATATATTTTTGAGTCCCTGTAACCTCTCCCAAGTTTCATGTGTAATCTTTGGTCAGTAATTTTAGCAATCCATAGTTTATACTTCCTCAGATGTTAAATGAGGGATGATAATAATAATAATAATATACCCTGACTTACAGTGATGGCTAGTGTGCAGTGTGTATCATTAAATAATACATGTGATATGTTGCAATATATCAGTGATAGGGAAGCTGTGTAAGTACCACACAGACAGAAAAGGTCCATTGTGTAGCAGTTATTCTTGGAAAGACGTCTTGAAAAATCGGCAGAGGTTCTGTAAAACTGCTAGGGAAGATCAGGTAGAAATGGAACTTGGCTCCATTTACCTTATTGACAACCTTCACATAAATTATCTATAGGATACAGTGCTCTGTATTCATCAGATGGGACACTTCAACACTATGGTTTTGTCCAGGAATAACAGGGAAGAAGATACCAGTATTGAAGACAGTATATGACTGTAGTCCAGATTCAACTTGCAACAACTTCCTGATGATGAAGTTATTGTATATCAAAGCTAGGGTCTCTGGAGACTGACTGATGCCCCTATGTCAGTTTTGTTCTGAACACATTTACAATTTAATTATTATTACAACCAGTTCTTATACAGACATGTCATTTAACATAAGATTTTGGTCTGTGTTATAGGACTTCACTTGAACTTGGACCTGAGGAAGCTGGTTTTAATCTTATGGAGAATCTGATTCACTAATTTCATATGTGAATTATTATGTGAATTTGTGCAACTTTACAGAGTGATGTTTAGGAAGTGTCTAGAGGATTTATGACATGAATGAACAATAACGGCAAATAGACTCTTTTCCCTTCTTTGTCGGTCTTGTGACAGGATTCTGTTGGCACTTTTAAAAACTTTGAAATTGCCAATAAGAGATGCAATCTCAACATTATTCCCTTTGCGATTTCACACTACCAACTACTAGAAAGGAAAAAAATATTCCAGTTTCCAAGGATTTATAATTTTTTTATGGAACAGGTGAATAGTTTGACTTTCCATTTTATAGTTGGTAAAAACTAAGTAGAGTGTTGCATGGAGCTAGCTAATTAAGAACTGAACGTCACTGAAAACAGACTKCCTCTATCCATTTTTTATGTACTGCTGTCATGCCTAGAATTGCATCCTTGAAGATAGATTCTTGAGAAAGATATATTCCATGTTTAGAGGTTCTTCATTTAATCAGCAATCACTTCACTTGAGGATGTGTCTTTTTATGAAGGCCTTGTTGCCAGTGTAATGGTTATGTTGATTGCCTTTTTTTTTCTCCCCGAGAAGAGTCTATAAATAAGAAAGGACTCAGTGAAATGTACCCTGTAAAAAAGTGAATACGAAGAAAAAGAATGGCTGTTGGTTGAATCCAGTCTTTTGAAAAGTTAAGTCTTGTTCGGTTCCTCAGTTGAAATGGCTGAAAATGTTCAATTTCATTTGAATTAAGGAAGCTGAGCATTACTGTAGCAACTTAAGAAAAACCCTCTTGACTTCCTGGAAACTGAAAGAAAAATTTTTTTTGAAGAAGAAGTTGTTGTCTCTGACATCACTGAACTGCATTGCGAGTTTGCAAGTGGTTAGTTTAGGGTAACAGAGGAAGCAGCTCCTTCACTGTGATAAGCAGGCAGTGCAATGTATGTGCCTGGTTATTCTCTTTTTTGATTCAAGTTTCGCTGAGAAATTATTTTGCAGAGAGATAACACTTATTTTGCTTTCCAGAGAGAGAGAGAGAGAGACACACACACATGCTGTTTCATAAGGATACGCCTGATTTCCAGAAATAACCATGTTTTTGTGGCTTAAAGTCTTAGCATTTGGCTTTGTCTTTCTGGACCAGGATGCTTTTGTCAAAGGTAGGTAGCAACTGATATTTCATTTTCTAATTTTGAACCCATAATGTTCTGTGTAGAACTGAAACAATTTAAAAGCTTTGAAAAATGGAGAACTAACATCTTTGTTCAGAAACTAGAATACAATTATATGTAATGTTGTCAGAACCTAGATCAAGACGACTGACTCATAATACACAGGGCTAAAATGTCTTCCGCATGGTCATGGGTGTGAGCGCTGTATGAACTACTACTTAAAAAAAGAATTGCAGTCGCATTTGAAAAAGAATACATTTAGATCTCTTATATGAACCTATTCAATACAATCTTTATGTTTGGTTTCATTTCACAAGGCAGTACTTTTGTTTTCTGTGCTTAAAAGCTTTAAGAAAAAATTTTCCCATCCATTTAAGCCACTCCCTGATCTCAGATTCTGCATACAGTTCCTCAAATTTTGATTTTTACTGCAGTGGGATTGGAAAAAAAAGGAAACATTGTAAGCTTCTTTCTACTGTTGGAAAATTGCACTTATAATTAGTTTATAAAAACTGCTTCTTCAAAGAGCCTTCGAAATTTTGAATTGTCTATAACTACTACCCCACTGCAGGTGAATTTAAGTCACTTGACCTTTTTTAGCTTTAAAAAAGAAAGATGTAGCTGGAGAGGTTGAGTGCACAAAACATACTACATGTGTAAGAGTTGCGATGGTGAATAGCAATAAAATCAATTAATATTGAGGTAATAATTTATATGAAAATAAGCGTTTGGTGGATCTATGTTTGAAGAAAAGATTTTCTTGAAAAGAACATATAGCATTGTATATCTATATATCTTTCTTCAGTTTAGGTAGTTAATACAATTTGGCATAGTTTATGGCGGATACAGTCTTTTCAGTTAAGTAACATTCATCCTAAAAGTGCTCATAACTTACATGTTCTGAAATGGTAACAAATTACATGCAGGGCCAAAACTACTTCTCACATATGTTGAATTTATTTGTTTCTATCCTCACTTTATCATAGTAACTCCAGATTTATAATGATATAAGCAAGAAAATGATCTGCCTTTTAGTTGATAAGCAGCTAAAAGAGCATATGAAGTCTGAACATTAGTTCTCTTGTCCTTCAAAGTCTCTGAAGGGAGCCATCATGCAATAAATCTGGTTGGATGTTATGAGAAAACAAGTGATTACTGTACTGTGAAGGAAAAGAACAAAACTTTCTCATTTTTCCTGACTTTTTTTTTTTTTAATCTGCTGTCCTACTTTTCATTTTATAAGTCTTTTTCTATGGCTTCCTACTGCTCCCTTTCTTCAGGAAGAGCAGGTTACAGCCTGCTTTTGCAGCCACCTCCACAGTCAGTGGACRCATTAGGTAACAGAGAGGGCTGGAAGACAGAAAGAAGGGTAGCAGTGTTTTATTTCAAACAATAGTTATTTTCTCTGTCTACAGACAGTAGTCTGGCTTGATCCAGTTCCTCGCTACATGTTGTTGCTATACAGAAGAGCCTCAAAGAAATGCAATGATTTAACTCCTCTCTAGAACACTTAAAGCAATTAACTGCCTGATTCTGCAGTATCAAGGACTCAACATTACAAACCATGTTTTCACTATGTTGTTTGGTGCATGCTTATTTGAGACTCCTGTCTTTCTGTTCTGTACCACTTTTCTACAGTTATGACCTATCTGTATAATTTTCCCCGTAGGCTGAATTTTGGCTTTCAGGACACCTTTCTCTGTATATACAACAGGGGGGAAGAGTAGGAGCAGAAGGCTCCTGGAGATCGGTTTTCCTGTAAGGGTGATAGGACTATTATACATCATCTTTGCTCTGCAGATTACTTTGCCTAGTAGCTGTGAACTAACTGCTCAATCTTTTAGGAAGGAGTTTTTTACTGGAGGGGCAACACTAGGAAAAGGTGGAGTAGGCTTTGGTTTTATGGCAGGAATAATTTTCAGGTGCTTGCTAGTCACTGTTGAGTGTACTTTGGGATTTGTTTTGACATTATGATTAGTGTCTAAGAGCCTAAAATACCTAGTGATTTTGAAGACCCAATAGGACAATTTTAAGATTGTTGGATTTTTCACTACAAGCCCAGGCATCCTATAGAGTATCTCAAATTCCCTGCAATATCCAAACCACTTTTGAAAACTTCAAACTACATTTGAAAAATAAAAGTTAGGAATACCTAGAACCTGCACAAAAGCCTTTTCATTATGTAAATCCCCCAAATAAAAGACTCATATCCATCTAGTTATACTGGTAGTAAGCAGTGACTAATGGTATTTGTGGATGTACCCACATTCCAATAAATAACAAAGCTTTCATTTGAAAGTGGATGGGATTGTACACAAAGAACCAAATCCTGGAGTTGGATCTGCCATTGTAAACATTTTCACTGCTGAAATATCTCATTAAACACATCAATGCTTTGTGTAATATTGGTTAGTCTTTCATCTCCACCTAGATAGAATAGCTAGCTTTATGAAAATCTTTAGTTGTCAGGTGTGTGCCTTTTAAAATCCTTAGTGCAAGGTTGATACTCTAATGCCTTCTATTATCTAGGCTGACTTTCTGATCAAAAAGCTAATACTAACATACTGGATACAAGGCATCATTTCATATCTTTGTAAAAATTGTAAAATACAACTTTGTTCTTATTTAAGAAAAAAAAAAGGAAAGAAAAAGAAATGCTTGCAGGATTTGGAGCACTTTTTTTTATTCCATTAGCCCATTAATTCAGGTTCCTCCCCCACCCTCCACAAAAGTATTAGCAATTTGGTGGCTTTCAAAAGCTTTTACCCACTGCAGAGCAACTTCCTTTATCTCAGGAAACTAAATAATTACTTGGTAGTTTCATGTGTGACTTTATTTTCCAAGTAAATGTACAGAGCTTCAGTAAGCACACGCAAATCTGGGACGACGGACTCTCCATGCTCAAAAACTATGGAGAATCTCACCGGGAGATGCTCATGTGTTCTTGCCACCGGCATAAGCTCCAGTACAGATATAGGCAAGAGGAGTGCAGTGGCCCCAGAGCACCACCTCTATGTTTCCCTCTTATGGAAGCCCCACTGCAAGTTCTGTTTAGGATTGTATCACGTGCTTTTTTAGTTGTGCGTTTAAGGTTTTCTGAAATGCATACCCCAGCGTTCTGCAGACAGAACCAGTTACCAGTTTTTCACAGCTTGTACACTTCTAATACTTGATTCAAGATCCTCTAGGGTGAAGAGTTCGTGTATGCACAGGGGTGCAAGCAGTTTCTGGGTTGGCCAAATGCGAGCCAGTTCTAAACTGGAAGCCATTCAGTTTTATTAGTCTGGTGTTGTACCTAAAAAGACAAAGTCTACAGAGAGGCAGGATGCATATTTTAACCTGAGCACAGCACCACACTAACATGGCTACATGTTTTCTGGACTAGAATTAGCTACTGACTTGGATCAAATGCATAATTTTCTTTACCCATTTGCCTAGACCTACACAAACAGAGAAGGAGCATATGGTTGGATTGCTGATAGGGTATATTAATTGATAAGTGCAGAATAGAGAAGAGACATTGGTTCAAGACTAATGGGTCTTTCTTACATAGTATAGAAAATATATTTGTTAATCATTCTGTATTCACTCACATTAGCAAATTGACATACTGAGAATGTTTTACTGGTATAAACCTAAAGCCAAAATACTTCATGCAGAGACTAGTTGAAAAGAAAATCCTGCTGTCAGTGGCATGTTGCATTGGAGCTGCTTCCTTTACTTTTGATTTTTGTTTGGTGATCTTCTGTTAATATATTTGTTCTGAAGAACAAATTAACAGTGAGTGGAATAGAAGCATCACAAATATATAATGAGATAAGGCAGAAAAGGTGGGGGGAGGAAACCCTAGTAAGTGTCGGGAATCAAACTCGGGTTTTCTGACTCCAGTGCCCTATCTGCAAGGCCACCTGCCTCCCTGAAAATGTGTGTATGCATTAAACAGGTAGGTAGTCTCCATACTGAAATTGTGAATGCATTGTACATAGTACCTGATTTTTTTTTTTCTTTTTTCCTGTGCAGCTGCACTTTGGTATATACTGTAGCATGCTGGGAGCAAGAAAAGGAAAACAGCAGGCCATGAATACGTTCAGTTTGCTGTTTACATTCTTGGTCTAGTTTTAAGAGTTAATATTCATAAGCATATATCTGGCTCACCATGAAGGCAGAACAAATTAACCCACAATGAACTTTCTGCTGTCATGGCTAGGCTTCTCTCAGTATTCATTTAACCACCTCATTTAAAGTTAGCTCAAGCATCTCTGCATTATGCTGCATTTTGCAGTACAGACTGTCACTGTCACTTCCCCTTGTTTCAGTGGATGTCCTTCCTGTGCTGTCTAGCTCGGGCGTGAGGACCCTAGTGCCGTGCAGGGCAGTGGTCCCTGCGGGAGCAGGGCCTGGGACAACACTGGAGCCAGAAGCATTGCAGGAAAATGTTGTGTGCTGGGCAGGGCTTCTTAGTACGTGTTCAGCACTTTGCAGCTGTTACTGAACTACTTTCAAACCCTTGCAAGAGCTGGTGTGTGTTACAGGGATATAACAGTTCACATAGCACTGGACTGGATTGCTCCACGTCATGCTGTGTTGCTTGGGGCACACGTGGGGCTGATTGCTGGGAACGTGACTGCCAGCCCCATCTGGGAAACTGCGGCAGGACCTGAGCTCTGCCTTCTGCAGCATGCTGAGATGTCTGCTGTTTGCATTTACTTGTTTTTAATCGTCCATAACGAGAAATCAAACAGTTGTTTCTTTTAGGCAAACTTATAAAGTATGGAATATCCAAACCATCTTTTTTTGAGAATAGCTTACTCTCTTCAAAGCTAAATTTAGGCTCTCAATCAGTTTTGTGCAAACAGTGGTGAAAATTCTTGAAGTGGCAAAACTCTGACTTTCTCCTGCAAATAGCAAGATTAAAATAACCTAAACAGTTGTGAAAGCTGTTTTTTTCTGCCACTTTTTCATTTCCTTGGCTGAAGCGGAGCCTCAGAAGGCTGTAATGTGTGTCCTGGTGCATTTCTAGGTTATCG
The DNA here is from genome assembly GCF_003343035.1 of Apteryx rowi. Taxonomy (NCBI): domain Eukaryota; kingdom Metazoa; phylum Chordata; class Aves; order Apterygiformes; family Apterygidae; genus Apteryx; species Apteryx rowi. The sequence goes on along the minus strand of NW_020451027.1, from coordinate 2,536,519 downwards.
GTACACTTGCAAACCAATCATGTTCACTGGCATTTCAGTAGCTGTTAAGCATTTTATCTATTTTCAGGCTTCTTTCTCTTTCAAGTAAAGCAGTTTGGGGCCTTCAGTGCCAGGATTTTAGAAACTAGCTGTGAGCACTTCAGTGCCAGCTTATATTATTTGTAGTGTTGTATAGCTAGCAGGATCCACTTATTTTCTTTTATACGACTACTTTTGCAGTACTGTTCTTCCAGTTATTCCCCCTGTGCCAGTGCCTCCTCGGCTAGCCTGCTTGCTTTGGTTTCTTTTCTCTAGTTTCAAAGACTTCTCTTACGGTCTGTCTGTTCTTCATTCATAATCCCACCACCCTGTACAGAACTATCCGCTCAAGAGGTATCTTTTGTTGTGCTTGAATGATTTTTTTTGTTGTTGTTGCAAAAATGTGGACTCCATGGAGCAATATTTTTAATTGCCTTTTGAAATACATTCTTTCCCTGACAAATGAAGCAGGACAAAAAGAAAAATAATCAAACTAGCTGCCCTAGCAGAAGAGTGAAGTCATACAGAGAAGCTTTCAGTACAGCATACAAGCAAATAGCAGTTCGTTAAATGAATCGTATATATCCTGAAAGCACCTGAAAGACTTTAGAATTAGGGCCTATACTACAATACAGATCCTCAGCTGAAATGATACAAAAGTATACAGCTAGTATAAGCCTTGCCAGGTAATCGTATACATACCGCAAAAGTGCTCTACTGACTAAAGCTATGAATGGAATATTTAAAATATTACTAGTTCCTGAACTGTTTCATTTCTCCAGATATCAATTTTGCCATCTGTTAAGTTGAAAGTAGTAATACTTACCTCATTGTAATATGCGGAGCCATAATTCCTTAAATATTTTAAGAAATGACTGTCATTAGTAGTAAATTACCACAGATTAATCTGAAGAAATTGGTTATGTATTAGAGATCTTTGAGTAGTGTATCTGTGCAAAGAATGAAAAGCATTAAACACATGACTCGTGCACAAGTTCACAACCTGTTCTCTCTCAGTTCTAAAGCACGGGTGTTGGCAACGGGGAGCTGATACTTTCTGCTGAGTAAGAACAACCCATACAAGAATATTACCGTGCTTAACTTCAGCAAATCTGAATTTCTCTAAAATGTTCTCTTGTGAATTGTAGTCTCCATCTTAACCAGTGTCAGGTGAAATGACCCAAATCAGTCAGTGAGTCATGGTAAGACACAGGGACAGGTCTGCCGTCTCTTTACTTCCAGTGTCTACAGACAGGAATGTGTGCCCAAATGGACCACAGCTGCAAAAGGCTTGACTTTGAAAAGCATGCTCCGCATTTAGGAGTAAATACTACAGTGAGACTATCTAGTCAGTTAGGTGTTTTTCGAAGTTTTGGTGATAACATTTATGAACTCAAGTCAATTGTACTAGAGAAATGCAGACCAAGCCAAGTCCGTTTAAAATCATATGCAAGCGTAATAAAAAGACGGTTGGCCAATATTGCTCCTGCAGCAATCCAGTTAATCTTCCTGAGATGTACCTTAGATGTCTAAAATGAATGCAGAATAACACACTTGTATGCAGTAGAAGAATCTGTTGTTTTTAATGAGTTTTGGATAGAGTATCTTGAGGATATTTTATTCTTAATATTAGTCCTCCTTGTAAGAATCCGCATGCTAATGAAACATGCTTATTTTTTTTAATGATATGTACATTTTTTTACTTGGTTCCTGATGGCAGTGATAGACTATCAGCACAGGTCTGTTGTAAGCAATACACAAGTTCCCCTTCATGCCTCCCTGTGTGTGTGAATTTGTACGCATGTGCCTTGTATCTGGGAGTGAGTGGAGATACAATTATGATTCTTGAGATTGTCCAATATACGATGAAAGGGCCTGGCCTTGTTTGCAGTTTCTTTAATGCTTCTGTGCTCAACTTTGCTGGCTCGACAGAACTGAAAGGCTTTTCTACATCCTCCACACCTGCAGGCTAATGTTTTAATCTGAAGTATGAAATGTGGTTGAGATTTCAGGGAAAGATGTGAAGTAGCAGTAAGACTCGTGCATTTGTGCAACTTGGTAGCGCTTCTGATTCTGGTGTCCTGGTCTGCTAACCAAGTGCCTTAGAAATAAACATTCCCAAGAGCTGCTCAATGCACTCTCTCTCGCTCCCAGAAAGCACGTTAGGAATAAGAACAGCTTAACCCAGTGTCAACTTACGTACTTACAGAGAGCACCAGGGCAGACAAAATCAACAGCTCTGAGTTTAGAAGCTTTGCAATGGGATGATGCTGAATAAGAGGGACGTGGTTCAAGGAAATAAATATGAGGTCTATAATGATTTATTTATTCTTGATGGTGACAGATTAAGGATTTCTAATACTTAGAGGTGAAACTTTCATAAAATCCAGTGACGTCTGACCTCCTGAATTCGGCACTTTATACTGTTTTGAAGATTGACCTGTTTGGCCATGAGGATTTTGAGGTGATAAAATACAAAAGTTTTAATATGTAGTAAGGTAGTATTTGTAGAGGTATACTGTTATGTGGAAAGCTGGTCTGCAGATGCTTTTGACTGAACACAGAATGTCCTAAGTCCATTGGAAATCATAGAAGAGTTCAGGATAAAAGGTCCCACAAAAATTCTGACGTTTGAGGACCAAATTATTACAAAAAATAATAAACAAGCCACAGCTGCATTTGTCTTCCGCCTATAATTAATGCTGGACTTGAGGGTCTGCTAAGTTAAGTTGCAGTTTTGCACCATCCTGAATAAACAGAGAAGTGTTTGGAGCAGCAACTGGTTTTAGATTTTGCGTTAATATCGGGAAGAAAGCCATTTACAATGTGGAAGTGATTCTGCTCCAGAAATGTCAGCTAGTATGTCGTCACTGTAGGAGCATGCCTTAAATAGTAAGGGAAAGATTGCTTGTAAACCACAGCTTATAGCAGACACTCTGTAATGAGCAATGAAGACATCTTAATAATACTGCGCAGGTCAGATGGCACCGTTTTTAGCTGCTCTCTCTGCAGTCGAGTCTCTTGATTTCTTTCACAACAGCATTGCTGCTCACCTGAGTGTCACCTCAGCAGTGACGTCAGTGGAAAGTCTGCAAAGGCAGTACTTTGAAACTTTCAGAGCTCTTACAAGATTTATTTTATCTTTGTGGTTTTTCACTGTGGTTTGCTGAATTTTCTTTGGCTTTATATTAAAATAGGAAAATAAAGTCTGCAGTTTTTACTCACAATAAAGGGCTTTGGGGTCTTTAAACTCTAAGTGCTGCTTTCCTGTTTGCTTCCCCAAGAAAGCTGTTTGTAGGAAATACCCCCAGTTTTGACTATATGCTCCAAGAAAACTTGGGAACCATTTGTTCTTAGAAGGAAATGATAAGATTTTCAGAAGACCTCTCTGTGTTGGTCCCTGAGATGATGTGAAAAATTTGGGTGCCCAGCGGCAAATTAATCTCTTCTGAAAGCGTTACTGCAGTTGTGAATACTGAGCACTTAGAAAGTCAGGAAGGGTGTGTGTGTGTGTGTCTGAGCTGTGTATGCTGCTATGAACATGTTCGTTATTTTTCATACAGTAGGGCTAACGGCCACAATCATAATCAAATGCTCCCGTTGTGCTAGGTGCAGTGAAAACATAGGATGAAAGACAGTCTCTCCCATGAAGAGTTGATGGTCTGATTCTGGACAGCGTGGACATCTCTTAAAAAGGAGTGGTAGAGGCGAGCAGAAAGACAGATGAGGGAAATGGCAATAGTAGCATGTGTGTCCAGCCAAATAGTTTACATAATCCCCTGTGCTATTTATTTCCTTTTCTGAGACAGGGACATGCAGTATCTTACTGCAAACAGCACATAACTAAATAAATTATTCCCTGGATCCAAAAGAAATCCTCCTACCTACATCCATGTATTATAATTCTCACATTGTGCCCTTACAACTCCTTTACAGGACAACAACTGCAGCATATTTGTGGAAGAGAGCACTTTATCATAAAACTACTAAAGGGAAAAAAACTTATGTTTGTCCAAAGCTCTTTTCTTACTATATTAAAATAATAATAAAAAAAAGTCAGGTCACATTCAAAGGCATTATATTTATTCGCAGTGATTATTTGCTCCAGTTATTTAATCTTTTCCTTAACGTATTGTATTCTCTCCCCAGTGAGTGAATACAGTAAGCAAACAGAACATGTAGATGATGTGTTGCACACACGCAGACACACACTCTCTCCTTCTCTTGTATGGGAGGGCATATAATCTCATGCCTCTGATACTCAATTTTTGTAACAGATGCTCTGTTTACATGAAATGACATTATATGAATAGCAACTACATATGAGAGGGACTGTATTCTATTCTGTTCAATTCGTAAACTTTTACATTATATTCAGCATTCTCATATCTGAGCCTTCATGAATAATAACAATAATAAATTAATACTGACCTGTCATTGACCCAATAGATTTATTTAGACAGAAAAAAATCAAGCTACAACTCTTTTGTCTTAAAAAAAAAAAAAAAAGTAATAAAGAAATCAAGAACTTACGTTCAGGGATGCAAAGGATGACATCACATTTCCTGGATATCAGATGGTGAACTCAGTAGAGAGACAAGCTCTGGGAACTGCCTGCAATTAATTAAAGTGTGGCCTGGATCCATATTACAGTATTGAATATTTTGAAATATTTGTTGAACTCCACAGAGGTTTTTTTTGTGGAATTGGTTGTGATTCATTTAGTCAGTTGGAGTTCAGGGTCACAAGGACCTTCAGATTCTAGATGGCTACAAGTTTGAGTAAAAAAGATTTTGTTTCAAAATGCTAAGGGTTTGGAAGGCTGTGTTTGCTACTAAAATATTTATTGGAAGATATGGCTGTGAGTAGAAACTCGAATGAAGCTGATGTATTGTGTAAGAACTATTTACAAATGTCTTTCTCTAAATCTCAGATCTTTCTGTCATATCAGCTTGTCTTCATGTTGATGGGCAATATAGATAGGTAGCAGGAAACAGGTATAACCCTACAATCTTTTTAAAAATTGCTTAACATCTTTAAGATAGTCTTTGGAAAGTACTGCAATGATCAATAGAGTGATGTATCTTCTAATTTATGGTTGATGTCAGATCTTTACTGTGTTACTGGATACAACTGACTTCTTTTTAGTGAGATTTTCTGTAATTATAAGCAATTAGCATTCAGGAAGCAGTTTTGATCAGATATGAAGCCAAATGAGAGGAGATCAGTGTTGTGGGACAGGGAGTAAGGATTTGATGGTACAGCCATTGCTACCCCAATGCTTCAAAGGAAGAAGAAGGATGAAACTGGCAAAAGAGAAGAGGTAGGATGCTGGGACTGAGATGGCAGTGGGGAACAGAGCAGCTGGAAGGAGAGGGAAAGAGAAAGATCTGAAAAAATAAAAGAAAGCAAAGATCAGATAGGAATAAGCAAGAGGTGATCTGTGTAGGGATCAGTGGGAAGAGGTGAGTCTAGCAGGAATCAGAAGACTAATGAATTGGGACTAACTAGGTGAGAAAACAAAATAGTTCTGTTTTGATGGAAAACAGGATTCAGGCAAAGACAGGACAGAAAAGATCAAGTTTGGAGCTAGAAGACAGAAGAACTGTTCACCTCTGCATCATACTCAAAGGCCTGAAATAGCAACCAAAGTCCCTGAGTCTCACTGCTTCTCTACCGTCAGCAAATATCTGCAAAATTCACTGATGAAGGTCTTCTACCACTGACCTACACTTAAGATAACAATGTATTAATGCTATCAGTACTCCCTTAAACCCATGAGGCAGATCTGAGCAATAGATACACACATCCCAATCCTGCTGATAAAGCCTGGGGATAGCATCATGGTGCCCTTTCAGAGAGTTTCTGATTTTTTTTTTTTTTTGAGGGTGAAGGATGTTTTTTTAAAACTAAGAAATCACATGTACAGAACGACATGAAGATTGCAAAGCTAAACATTCACAGTTTGGAGAAAATAGGTTTGTCTGTATATCCTATGACAGTTTTTACTGGCAGGATCATATACTGTTTTTTCACCGCAGGATTCTTTCCTCAGTGCACAGAATGAAAACATATTCAGTGTATTATTTTATCTGTGTTTTCAATGCATAGGAGAAACAGCCTTATTTACTGAATACTATTCAAAGCTTTCTCTGCAGCTACAAATGTTTCCTCTTAAGTTTTTTTATGGTGCTCATCTTTTGTATCTCGGAGCTACACACATATGCAATTTCATATTTGTGATGACAAAATGATCCAAAGAGGGAATCAATCTACTGATTCAGAAAGCTTATTCTGAGACCTAGCAGGCACCATACACTTTAAAGCACCCCTTACTTCAGTTAATTTGAAGTTTTGAAAGCTCACCACGTTTGCACGTCAGACTAGTACCACGATGGTAAGAACCTGATAACTGCAGAACAATTACTAATGGCTGCTGGATGGAAAATTTGATATAAGTAGCTTTCCTAGCATCATACAAGAATTCTTGGAGAAGAGCTGGAATATAATCGTGTTACCTAAACCAGCATTTTACTCCTTAGCCATGATATCTCTTTTCTTTTGTGATCCTCACTAATGTCACGGCTTCTGCAGAGAATTAGGTGACTCTACAGGCAAAAGGTGTCTTCCCTGCAGCCCCTGAGTAGTTCTCAGTTTGTCCATCTTGTGTGATGGACAAGAAGAGCAGTATGTGACCATAAAACAGAATATGCTGTCTCGGTGAGTATCTGTAGGTATTAAGAAAGGAAAAGACCTACAGCTTTGCACTGGCTATACAAAAGGATCTTTGCCAACTCCTGTATGATTGCCTTTGCTACCCCAAAAATGTCTTTGGGAGCAGTTTTTGTGTGTAGAATCATATTATAAAATACTAGTCAGGTGTGGTGAAAATCATGGTTATGTGTGACTTTTTGGAGTGTAATTCTGTGTTGAAGTTCTTCTGGTAATGTTATGGACTAAAAAAATCGATTTTTTTTTCTTATAGCTACTCTTCAAAGATTTGGGACATAACTAAAGAACCAGTACTGAAATTCTGCCTTTTTTTTTTTTTCCCCCCCTTCAAACATCTACTGGTATAGTTTCTTGCATTGGTGTAATGCCAAGTCTRCTACATTCCTGAACCTCCTGACCCAGTGCAACCCATTGGCAGCTATTTCTCCTACTTATTTCTGAGGATTAAGATCATTTATACTGTATTTATGACCTACAAAACTGACTTGTATTATATCAGTTACGACTATTTTTGTGTAGCTCTTGATCATCAGTTATCAAAATGCATGTTGCATTTGTTGCTATTATTTATTTGACAGAGGGCATTAAATGGTGTTTCATGAGGTGTTCCTCCTTCTTGCAAAAGAGTGAAATATTGTAAAGTGGATTCCACATTTAAAAATCATATGAATATTGAATTTTGATAATTTATATAACAATCTCCACTAGATTAGTGTGGCATCAGGAATGTGTACTTAGAATTTTTAGAATGCGTTAAGCTTCAATTTGGATGAAGGACAATATAATTGTCCTTCAGTTGTTGGAGCACAGAATTTACATGGAAGTAGAAGGAAGCAGCCTACCGAAAAACCATCATTTTTTATAATCAAATGATTCTCTTTAATACCTGCTTTGAGCTGTAGCCTTTATTTTTATATCCTTAATTAGCATCAAGACTTGAAAAGTGGTTGTTGGTAGGAAATTCAAGTGCAAAATATTATGCAGGAATATCTGATATCTTAGCTCGGGTGTAAGAGATGTTTTGGGAGAAAAAAGAATAATAAAGTGATTTGTTGACTGTTTCAAGTCTTTCAAAATTAAGAAGGTGTCTAGCATATTTTGTGTTACTGCAGTAAGTCTAAAATAAGCATTGAGTAAGTAAAAGGAAATATTTCAGTTTCTCTGGATCAGGTTAGGATCCCTGCAGGAGAAACTGCTTTCYGTATGGTTCCTTTGAACTGTTAGAGACACTGACAGAACTGAGCTTTCTGTATTTTTGGTGGGTATAGTGGACTTTTTTAGGATCACTTAGGCTCCTCAATCTCTTATGTGTKTTGAAAATTTTTGCCTTTGAAATACAATGATTGTGCTGATATATTAATAACTGGCACTAATAATTGTGGTCTTGATGTCAAAGAAAACAGTAGAGCTTATTCTGGTAAATTAGTGGAATTTGTTCCTAGCCAAGGAGTAAGTGAGTATTAAGGGCATGATTGTCACTTTTTGTGTTTGTTAATCTGAAAAGGATGAAAATCTAATGATTTATCTCCATTTCTTCAGGGGAACATTTCTATCTGAAAATGAAGAAGGCTGTTCTGGGAGTGGTACGACTGAGGAAGCCTTATTTTTAGTAGCACTTGGTGTCCGTTGCTCCCTAATGCCCTCATCCTTTCTGGCAGCCTCCAGAACTAGTCCAGAGCTATGTTGTGTTGACTGGATAGCCTCTCTCYACTGGTTGGCTGCCTGGTCCCATGTCTGCTGTCACTGACTCCAAAGCCAGGGAACATTTGGATCTGGGGCACCGGAAAAAACTGTGGAATCTAAGATTGTTGTTCTGAGCACGGTTATTGTCATGGAAATAATGTCCTTCATTTTCTCAGTGATTAGATCTGATTCATTTTGAGGGACAAGCACTAACAGTCTTGAACTGATTCATCAAGATAGGTAGCATCTTTGTCTCTAGATGAGTATGGAAAATTACCTGACCTTTGATGGATATTTTGATAAAAGCAGACACACAGGCCTATGTTGAGTTTCCAGGAAGTGTAGGCAGAATAGTACCATTCTTCCATTTATAACAAAGATTAAAAGCAATTCTTGGGGGGGGGGGAAGGAATTCTTGCTCAGAGGAGTCTCTGATAATGTCTTTGGTCTCTATGGAGTCAGCAGTATTGTGCAGAATGAATGCAGATGGCTGGAAAAAAGTATTACAGCTTGATAATTGCAGTGTTATTGCAGCAGGGGTAGGGGGAGAAGCAATATCTAATTAAGAAAAATGCATTCTTTTTCCAGTGAAGAAGGCATTTCATTCGTATCTTAATAATGGTTTCAGCTGCAATACTATAATGATTATACTCTCCCTTCAACAAATGCTTACCTGTACAAGCTTTGAAATTATGTTTGTGAGGGGTTTGCCTGAGAGAAAATGGCTRGTCTTTAAAATAAATGTTACTAGGACTTCACCTATTTAAAGTCTGTGCCTTTGAGACAGCAAAGATTTATTCACTAGTTTAAGAGACAACTTCAGTGAGATTTCTTAGGGTGAAGATAAGATACCTCAGTGTCAGGATAGGCTACAGAATCAGGTAAACACATAAAGCTTGATTCCTTCCACACATGGCTGTAGCAGCTGCTCAGGACTTCCAGACTCTTCCTGGCATTATCGTTCTTTCTAGAGTGAGGTTTCATGTGTGTAAGGAGAAATACAGTAACTCCTCCTAAATGCTGAGGGGTTTAGAGTAGATTTCTGCATCTGGGAATGTTTTCACAGCTTGATGTATTTCATACATATAAAACTGGTCTTGAATGAAACATAATCTCAGTGATTGTCATCTTAATCTTCTAAGGGAAACTAGGTGAGACAAAAGAAATGGAAGTAATTTCCTCAAGATGATCATGGAGCATTTTTCGTTACATTATTAACTTGCAAAATGTTTGTGTCATTAGAGGAGAAAGCATGTATTTATAGAAATGAGTCTGCATATTTATTAAACTAAGTGCTGCTACGCATCAGTTATTAAAGGAAATGCAAAAGAAAGAGCCTTGGGACATCTGTTCGTCATCACAAATTATCACCTTGTAGAGGTGAAGTAAAATATTTCTGTTTAAAAAATGGACTTCAATAAATTTTCTTTGATAAATATCTAGCTGTTACACAGAGCTCAAAACACTTCAGCAAAGAAGAGCCGTTATTCCCCTTTTAAATGGAAGCAGGTCCAGAGAGCTGATTTGCTAAAGGTCACATAGCAAGTTGGTGGACAAAAGAAAATACTCTGGAACTTTCTGCCAAGTAAGAAAAAACAAAAAGAGGGGAAATGAAGACACAAAAAGAGTATTTTTTTAAATTCAAGGTTTAAAAGTTGTTTGTTTCTCAGTTACTTCAAGTAAATCGTATACTTTGTAGCAAACTCAAGCAAAAAATCATATTTAACAGTGCAAAAGGGAGGACAGTATAACATTGATTATTCTGCAGAAAAATCCCGTCAGCTGATGAAGCCTGTTAGTCACTCAACACAGTGGTAGGAGGCCTGTGTATCACCTCAGCTCATTGCAGAAATCTTGTGTTAACCCTCTGCATAAAGCACGTGCCACCCTAGCAAAAGGTGGGCATTAGATCCTGAAAACCAGMCAGGACTAGTGGGGGAAGACGTAGGGATATTATTCTTTCTTCCCAGGAGAAGATTGCTGTCAGCTTCAAAGCATAATTTCTGCCTGCTGCTGGGCAGGGGTATCAAACTGAAGCACAAATATAAGGGCTGCTTGGACAGTTGGGTAAGATCAAAAGGAGGCACCCTTCAGATATTCTGGAGCACAAGCAAGTTTAGACATAAATGCAAAGGGTAAATCAGAAGCAGAGAAATAATAATAATGCAAATAGCACTGGCCACTTTGGAGCGGGGTCAGTACCTTTAGCAGCTGCACTTCATTGCATGGTCTGGAATCACTATGGCATTACAGTAGACAAATGCAAATCAGAATTAGCCTGACAGCATCTATAATGATAGGTTTTAGCAAGGCAAATTTGTATTAAAGATACCATGCACCCCCCTTGGAAAAGAAATCCAACCCCCGAACTAAAACATTTGAGTTGAGCTGGTGAAACAGATTCCTAATCTACATCTTAGGTCCCAGAGTGACAGATCTTTGTGTTCTGTCCATCTGTCAATCTTTGTGCCTATAATAGCATTTTCACTGGAGGTAGAAGTTGTCRCAGAGTACATGTGGTTGCAGTACTGGTGCAGTCACAGAGAGATGAGACGTCTCACTACAGGAAATGTGATCATTAGGGAAATAATCTGTCACGAAATTCATTGTAATGTCACATTTCAGAACAAAAAGTGCTTCAAAGCTTTTAGCTCAAAAACAAACTCAAAACCAAATCCCTATGACGACTTCTCATACTGAGACAGGAGGCTTCACTCATAGTGAAGAATGCTGGGAATGACTGAAAGTGCCTGATGAGGAGTGTTTGAAATGTTGAATGTTGGTTTTCTTGTCCACAGATTCCATCTAGAAGCTTCACAGTGCTTTTGCTAAAGAGGAAACCAGTGCGACTGCAAATAGATCTAGCTTGGGCTCTCTGCTCGTTGTCTTTATGATACAGTGCTCTTCATGTGCCTGCTGTTGATAGAGAATATGAAGCACTTTCTGAATTTCAGTTCTTTGAATGATTCTTTGCTAAGAATCATTAGATTATATGATTTTAGTGGCCATTGTTTACAATCTTACTGGTACGTGTTTTAATATTGCTTGTGATGGATTTTATTAACATAATAATCAAACCACTGAGCACTAGCTCAGATCATGCCTTCTTTGCAGATAAAGCCTTGCTAGGAAGAAAATTAAGGAAGTTGAAAAGATCCCTTAGAATTTCATGATTAGGATGGGAGTTTTCTGCACACTACAGATAGAGGGGAAAAAAAAAAGGTTTAAACCTCATACTGTACAGGTTCTCCAAATCTGGGGGGATTCAAAGGATTCTCTTGAGACACAGGGGTTGTTCATCTTGTGCAAAATCTACTTCCTGCCACTTTTTTGGCATACAAGGCCAGAGGCATTTCAAGGACACATTGAGGTTCATTGCACTAGCTCTGTACTGTCTATTAAAAATTAATCAGAACATACTAAAAATTTGTACTGTACTAAAAATTAATCAGAATGAACTTTCTGTATTTCTTTGTATAAATATACCTTTAATCCAGAGTAGGAACAGATATTTTCAATGGTACTTATGATCAACCTATCAGGGCAGCTTTACTGAAATCAACAATTTTTTGCAATTCTCTAATAATTCTGTTAAGCAGGAAGAATGTATTATTCACTTTTTTTAAAAAAATTAAAGCAAGTGTTTTCATAGCTAGGAATCTTTTTCAAAGGCTCAATACGATAACAATGCAAACTTAAATAAAAAAGGAGAGATATTATTTCCGGTTTTATAAATTATAAAAATTAGTCTACATAAGCTTTAGTTCTCCATCTTTTGGGGATTACTGAATGCTATATCTTACCAGTGTTTATATCATTAGTTTTTATTATCCTTTGAAAAGTGAAGGGAAGTTGGCTGTTTGTGCCTCAGCTTCCTTAAAAAGTGATCAGGTAGGTGCAAATGTCTTTGACTAGATCTCTCCTGCAGGTCAAAATACTTTTGGAGCTGCCCCTCTGGGTGTTCAGGGGGACATCTGGGCGCATGCCACCACTCCCTTCCTCCCTGCAGGTCTAGGCTTCCCTCATGCAGCAACCAGGGTGCGGGGGATGGTGGCTTTTACCATCAGCCCCAGATATGCTTGATGAGGCAAGCATCTGGACATACAATCTTGGAAGTGCTTTGGGGTCCTTTGGTATAAAGATAGTCATCGATTTCCATTGATGCAGTAAAGATGAAGTTTGTCACCACTGGAGGAAATTAGATGCCTCTTCTCATCATGTGTCCAAACCTGTTAGGCAACTTACAAATGATCTTTCCGCTTTCTCGCTGTGATGTGAGCTATGCTATCATAGCTCTCACTGCAGTGAGCCACCATTTTTTTTCTAAATATGGAGTTTCTTTAACGTCATGTTGCAACTGATCCACCTTTACAGAGAAGATATTTTCCTTTAAGAAAAGTGAAGAGAAACATATGCACATGTGGTAGTGTGTTTTGACCTCTCTCAGTTCTAATGTTGGTCCGAAAAATCCTCCTCCGCTTTAGAAATCCATCTGAAGTGATGCTAACTGAAGATAATATAAACTGTTGTAGATAAAATTCAAGATAATTATTAACCAGATATAGAATAAATTGCTTCAGGAAATAACAGAAGCCATAATAAAGCAACAAATTATTTCAATATATGAGAAAGTCTGTGAATAACTCGGTGGGCCTGCTAGATGGCTAAAGAGGAATGAGAGCAATCAAGCAGAAGACTAAAGCCGTCCTTATACAAAGGCTTCCTGCGGTAGGCATTGATTTTATTCAAAAAGTTTAGGCCATGTAAATTCTTTAAGAAAGCTGTGAAAAGAGTGAATAATGCAAATAATGAAAAATTAGCTGATTTATTCTGTTGACGTTTTGGAAAGGCTTTGATAACTTAAGGGTAAAAAGCAAATAGTGAGAGTAAAAACATTTGCATAAATAACACCTAAATATTCACAGTGTAATCATGTCTTGAAACAGTTGACCCACTGATAAAGCTTTGCTTCAGAGGTCCAAGGAACAATAAAATAGAGAAAAGGGTGGTTATACAATGAGGCTTCTGGCATGGGTAATGGATAACAGGCTATTTAAAGATATTGTCATAGTCTGTGTTGGCTGGAAATTGACTAGATAAAGGAAAATATATATTTGTTTTAAAGATATTCATGAACTGTTTTATTTACTTTTTGAGGAAGCTCATTTGAGTCAAATTATGTCTGCAAGAGTGTTTCTGGAGGCGGAGTTAAAAACACAAATGTGAATGGGTATTTTATGCAAAAGTATATACTGCAAATGGATGGTGCACCAACCTTGAAACCTGTGTGTCTTTGAAAGTCTTTGACTCTGAGAACCGCCTTGTGGTAATGATCCATTGCTTTGTTAGTAAATTGGGAAAAGCAAATAGATTGAGGTGAATATTTTAGGGTCACTTTATAGATTGGCTTGTGCTTGAAAAAATCATGTATTTAATAATTTTGAATATCTGCTAGTGGGTTACATTTGTTTTCTTAAATGATTTCCACATCTCTAGCTGTCACAAGACAACATGTCAGTGGCCGTTTGTAGTGTAACTCTTTGTTCCTGTTGGCTGTTTATGTTAAAAATGACATGAAGGAGTTTGGTCATCTCCAGAAATGTTACCTGAGGTACCAAGCAATGGGCGTGTAGGCCAAGTCAGAGAAGCAATGCTAGGTGAGGAGAAAGTATTTTTGACATTTGTACTGGGCAATTCACATCATCCTAATGCAGAACAGTCACTGGATTGCCCATTATGAATTTTCTGTATTTAAAGAGAGTGTAACACACACAGAAGTTAAACTACCAACCACCTTCTTTATTAGACAATAGCTGTCGCCTGCTGTGAGGTACCGTGAGGCTTGTGTCACTGCAGAGGCTGCTTGTGTAGTGCTCTGCAGCTACAGAAGCATGTTAAAAATGAAAGGTGAGTCATTATGACAATCACACTTTCTGGTATTTTAGTTTTGCAAAATTCTGTGTTTTCAAATGATGTAGGCTGAGGTGCTAATATTTTTGTACATTGCTGCAATTCACCTTACCTCAGTGAGGAAGTTTACTTATTTGCGGGTTGACAGGCAGCCTTGCCATGGGAAGGGGAAGGGCGCTTGCTTACGGTGCAAGCTGAGAGCTTGTTTGCTGAAATACAGACGAGCACTCCGCAAATGGAGATAAAATTAAGGCACCCACATCCTGTGATACTATATAGTTCTTGCAGGCTGCCATTTACCAGGATATAAAAAGAAGATCCATTAGTTCCAAAGTGTTAAAACACCAAAATTCTTAAAAAGTTATTCTTGATTCTCTTTATACTGTGTAAAGTTGAAAACAAGCCTTGTGAACTAGACTTTATTCTGATGTAACCCAGTCTCTCTCTGGTGGTGTCAGTGGAGGAGCAAAAACCAGTTCTAGCTACTTGTCTGCCGTACTGGTTTTGCAAGTGAACTTGACTACATTCCTATAATTAGTACTTAATGCAATTCTCTTTGTCTATCTATAATCATTATTTGCTTTTAGTTCCTGTGTCTGTTCTTATGCATGCTTAAAAAGTGTAAAATATGAAGCCTTAAATTATTAAAAAATAATTTATGTAAAAAATAAGTTATTAAAAAATAACAGCTGTGTTCTATTTCTGGAATACATGTACACTTAAGATGGAGTTATAGACTAGGTAGAAATGGGCATTTTCATTTTATTTCTGTGGCTGGCAGGAAGACAGGTAGGAATTTGAGATTTTATTTATCTCTATCAATAAACTATTAAATAGGGCTAAGCGGGTGAAATTTGGAAAACCCTCTGAAATTCAGGGGTAGGTTTTTATCTGCTGAAAAGAAATGTAAATTTTCATTAGGCTCTTTAGTCTATCTGAAGTCAAACAGTATTTCCCCAATTAAGTGAAATCTGGTCAAGGTTAGGAAGAAAGGTTGCATGTCACAAGCTTGGTGGGCAATCAGATATAATTACTTTCTCTATAGAGGCTGAACCCATGTCTTTGATCTTATTACCTCTGAATATTGGGATTTTTGATCAAGCTGGCAGATAGCTAGCAGACTGTCAAGGCATCCCAGAATATGCAACGTAGATAGTAATTCTGAAGCAACTGCAAGTTTATAGTAAGACCGTTGTATAAGAAAGGGTCAGAAGGTTCAAAGGAGACTGGACACATCTTTCAGAYGGGGATTTTTGCAGTATGGAGGCATCATCAGTAGGACCACCGACTGGTTTCCTGCAGCTTGACATAAACAGGTAATGACCAGTGCCTGGCGGGAAAAGATCAACCCCTTGAATACTGGGGACCACTGCAGTTCAGAGGCAGCTGAAACTTCTCTAGAAGAAGCTGAGAATCAGGAAACTCTAATATCTGGAAAAACAAATGTAAGAAGGAACCGATCACATACAGCCATTGCAATTTTAGGCTTCCCAACTGACAGTGCCATTGTTGTCTGGTGCATGAGCATAAAGCAAGGGAACAGTGCAGGACCCAGCTAGCCCCAGACCCCTCTCTCGGACCATTATGAGTGTATGAGTGCAGCATCATAAACTGCTTTAAGAGTTGGCATTAAAAGCAGAGCCTGGGAAAGAATACATGAAGACATTGCTGGACAGTTATCACCAGCTACCAAGCACATTTAAGAACAATTTTGCTACTTTTGAGTGCTCAAATGATTCTTCTGTCATTTCCTAGCAAGGTGGTGGGTTACAGTATATTTTAGTTACTTTACGTGATAGCTCTAAACCTGCTGCCAGAGCAATATATAAAAAGCAAGTGAAACTTCAGGCCAACTAATAGGCAAATACCAAAACTGACCTCTTGGTTTTACCCACTATTGTCCAGAGGCAGAAACTTCACCAGATAAAGGGAACCCTCCTGTGGTTAAGCCACTCAAATCTAAACTGAATTTGATTTATACTGAAATGGGAGCCTGACCATGTATTTGATTAACTGTAATGACTCATAGCCAAGTAGGACATGACTACAGGATACAGCAAAGCAAGATAAGAGAGATCCCTGAACAAGCAGTAACACAGCTTCAGAAGCAGGATTTTTGCCACATTTGGTAATGTGGTGCCAAACGTGGAATGGGGATTGTAGTGTGGTGGGTGAGATGTTAGGGACAATGATGCTATTTCAAGTGTTCTTTGGGAAGTGCTTTCGTAGAAGTCCCATTTCGATTCCCATTCATCAGCGAATCAGATACCTCAGGAGAAGGTATCTGCCCCAGACACCTGCCAAAGTGAAGGTATAACATTTAGTTCAATTCTATTTCATACCCTCTGCTGTTCTTCCAGATTATTAGCTACTCATTCGCTAACAGAATTACATCCATGCCCTGATTAGGGAGTTTCTTTCCCTGGGCACTCTACTGCTTTATTTTCTTGGGTGTTTGCTCATCTTTGTCGTTCCTGAGACTTTCTTTGGCCCTGTCAGCATAAAGAAACCTGATGTTTTCCTGCCCTATCTCCCACTATATTATTTGGGGTTGCTTACACCGTCATTGTTCTGTCCGTAATTTCTTTGAGTCCTGATTATGTAAATGTGCATGAAAATCATACTTGCACTTGATTTTTTCAAACCCTTCTGGATGTGAAGCTAATCTTGGAAATCCAAACTGAAAAGCTGTAGCTTGTTTGAATCGTCAAGTATAGTGGTCTCAGTAGATCTCGGAGGATGCAACTGCCTGATTCACATGGAAATACTGCTAGTGCTGGAAATTACAAATGATTACTGTAAATTACAATGTTTTAGCAGAAAAGTAGGAACAGCTATACCGAGTCAGATTATCTATACAGAATTATATGTCTGACTGTGACCAATGGCAGATGTTTCACCCAGTCACTAATGTGTGCTTCTTAATGCCATGCTACCTGCTCTAATTACCTGGCTTTGCTAATATTGGGCACCGTTACAAATTCTGGTTTTCACAGTTTTAATATGGATGAAATCACCTTGAAATTTTCAGTTTTCAGCATCAAGAGTTTCAAAACCCAGACAATTTGACATGGAGTTTGGCTCTGGGTGCTGTCGATTGGGGGTTTGATCGTAGCCTGTTGATTGAAGTACTCCTGCTGGCATCCGCCTGTGGTTAGGACCAGTTATTCGAATGCCCGGCATTTCGACATTAGAGCTGGTCTGCAGGTGGGTGAGGGGCCTGCATGCTTTCCCCAGCCAGCAGAGCGCCAGCTGCATTACGCCTTGCCGCTTCCCCAATTCCCGTTTGTGTTTGGTGCCGGGGTGGTGGTAGGGATCCGCTGTGCGCTTATGCAGCAGCCTGTAGTGGTCCTCATGCAAAATATTGTCTTAATTTAGGAACTCATTTAAACCACGAGCTTAATTCCTACTGAAGTCAATGATGAAGTTGTGTGTAGAAGTGCTTTCTTGAGCGCTTACCAGAACCTTTTGTCTTTTTTGCGTTCTTTGTATAATCAAATTTGTGGGGCATATATGTGCAATTTCATATTGGTGCTCAAGGATCTCTCCAAGTTTCTTAATCTCCACAACTAAAAATTTTCAGATACATTTACTTAGTAAAAAATGAAAGAGTGGTTAATTTTACCAGGTTACATGGTCATAAATTCATCACCATTTCAGCTAAATTCTGGAGGAGTATAGGCCTTGAAAGAATAAAATCTTACCCAYGTTCACACATACTGTGTCCTTCTGCCTCAGTTTTTCCATCTGTCCTCACAGGTGGCATTACACATCCTACTTCCAAATTGTTTGTTTATGTGTGTGTACAAGTTGATCCTTGTTTTACTGATCAAATAAATAGCTTTTCTGACCCCTTGCTTCTAAGAAGTTGTTCTTGCTATTGTCATGATAAGATGTGTAATGCCACAATATACATTCTTCTTATTATTGGACATCAGAAATGTTTACAGGTCTGCTGAACTTCCTGGCTTGTGCATTGCTGTGCCTATATCAAGAGCTTAAAATTATTTGGAGCATGAAATTGGATGTTCTCTTAGCTTGGGCCTGAGGGCTTTCTCTGGGTCCCTATACTTTGAAAGGTCCATAAAATACTTTCCCTAAGTAAATCATTGTCTAGTATCCCTTATCTGATATCTTTGATTTTACTTTTCTTTCCCAGACTGCTTGCTTAATATTTTTAGGTTACAAAATTTTAAGGGTTAAAAAATAAAATGCAAAGACTTTTTGAAACACTAAAGGAAATTGCTTGCTACATTCAGAAGAAGGTAGCATAGACTGTATGTGATCTTGTTGCTATGGATTATTTAAAGCAGTACTGAAATTAGTCTCATTAAAATCCTAAGGAATGTGAGCTTTGGAATTCCCAGTTTCTGTGCTGGAATATGCGGTATCATAGTCCCTGTGAGCATAGCTGGAGTCCTTCTGTTCTGAGCCTTTATTTTCATCTCCTGTAATGTTCACCACACATTGTCTTTTAGAAAAGAATGGTCAGCATAGGATTTAAAGCGAAATCAGGTGAGCTGTTTTCCCCCCTTTTTGCTTATGATTCCCAGATAGATTGTTAGTTAAAGTTAGGGCTCATATTCCACGTGTGTTAATAAAAATAGCAAATTGAAAAAGAGAAAAAAGGACAGGTTTAAAATGCAGATAACTGCCCAGAATTGGACACCAACGTTGGTGTTCTGATTTTCTAAAAGAAAAAAACAACAAAAAAGGAAAGCCCCCAGTCAGGGTTTTTATTGACTTTGGGAGGAGTTGTGGGTGCTCAGCACCATTCTGCAGTCTGTTCATCGCCATTGCTTCTGGGTGGTAGGAAGTGCAGGTCTCGAAGGGGCAGAGCGCAGTTTTTGCAGTCAAATACAAAGACAGCTAGAGACTTTTGTAGGCATGTGCAGAGTGTTATGGGGAGTTGGAGAAGGTGTTTCTCTCTTTGCAGTCCTGTGACAGTCCCTGTTTGTAGGGACATCCGACAGATGTGACTGTTTAGTTTTTTAATAGCAGCATCAGCTCCGTTATCTGTGAACTTCTTGATTTTTAATAAATTTCTGATCACAATATGCCAGTTTAGCAGGGTAGTGCTATTAGCTCCTCTTTGCAGATGACATTACAGAGCAGCCCAGAGGCCGAGGGATAGTTCAACTGCTCACACACTTGCTAGTAAAATGCGGAACTGAAACAAGGTTGATGTAGTCCCTGGTTGACTCAGTCGCAGTCCCAACTTTTTTCCTTGTATCTGATTTCAGATGGATTTCAGGTCAGAAATATCAAGTATAGGAAATTTTGATGAATTTATAAGCTGTTATTTTCTGCTTTCCACTAAAAAAAAAATTCCATGTCATTTTATATGGGGAATATATATAGGGAATATGTATAAATATATTTTTAACCGTCAAATTATCTAAAAGATATCGATATGCTTCAGTGAATATTTTTCTTCTCAAATGACTTTTTGCATGAGTAATGGTGGTAGAACCTGACCCTTGTATGATGCTTGCTATCAACATTTTATGTATATATTTTACTGTGTTTAAAATTTCGTCTTAAAAAGTATTCGGTTGATTCAGCTGTTGATCAATGGATACTATTTGTCAGAATATTTTACGAATGGAAAAAGTACTATTCGGTAGTGTATTTACTGACTAGTGCTCAGTTGACTTTACAAGTCACATACGGCCTGAAAGTCTTGAGGAAAAAAAAGCGAGGAGAGCAACAAAGTAAAATCGCTCTTGCTGCCGGTGCGGCGAGCCGGCTGCCTGCAGCTGGCAGCCCGGGCAGGGCGAGGAGGGCACCCCGCGGGCAGCGCTGGCGTGAGGCAAAGGCTCTCCTCTGAGGTGGCTGGAATTTTTTCCCCCTCCGTTTTCTTTATCCCTTTTCCCCTCTGCCCTTTAACAAACAGCAGCTAGATGTCTATCAGCCGGTGCTGGTTAGGATCTTTTCTTAATGCTGGAAGAAATCTGGGTCATGGAAGATGCCTGAGACTAGCCGCACGGCTCGGAGCGTCGTTCCTTAGAGATGCGGGATGGGGCTTGGGCCACTGAGGGTCCTGCTAAGCCTGGAGCAAGAAGCCACAGAAACGCCAGTGACAGCTCGCTGGCAAACAAAGTGCTTGCAGAGGGCTTGCTGTAATGGCATCGTAATTGCGATTCAGACCCCCCTGTTGTCGTTAAGGATGGGGCAGAGAYGGGGGCTGCGGCGGGCCGAGGCGCGTGGCGGTGGCGGTACCGAGCAGCGGCGTGTGCTGGTCGCTCTGCCACAAAATAAGATAGCTGTATTTGGGCAGTTTTCTTTACGCCTGAACTCCGCAGTCGCCAGAGGATCGTGTTGAACAGTCCTGTCATCCCTGTGAGCAGACAGAGTGAGACCCTCGCCCTGGTCCAGGCGTGCTCATGCGTCTTCGCCGAGGTCCTTAGGAAAGACTTGGAATAGAAAACAGATTGTGCCATTCTGCTGTATTTCACCCGTTATTTATTCCCAGATTTACAAGTCGTCCTGCGGTCATGGGCTGTGGGGGTGACACACGCAAGCAACGTGCTGCTGCTGCTGCGCTCGGTTATGTAGATCAGGCGAGGGAGCAGCCGTGGCGGGGCCGGCGTCGCACACGCGCAGGCGCCCGGCTGAGACCTGCCCCAGTTAGCGCACCGGTGCGACGGCCCGGCCGAGCGGGCCGYGCTCCTGCTCCCCGCGGCGTGGGGTGCCGGTGCAACGTCCTGCCTCTCGCGGCCGAGGGCCGTGGCAGCGCCGGCCCGGCGACGCTGCGGTGCCCCTTCCCGGCAGYGGCGGCTGCCCTGCAGCCCACGCCGCGGCCCGCTGCACTGGGCTCGCTTTGCACCGCCCTGTTCGCCCCCGCTTGCAGCGTGCTCGGCTCCGGGCCGAGGCCAAGCCCTGGTAATCCTGTGCCACCTTTACGTTTAAATGTGATCTGTAAGCATATCGCTTGCTTTTCCAAGTAGTCTAATAATTCCGTTTCAAGGCAGAGCTTCAAAATGAAAATTGAATATTTTAACTGAACATTAGTATAGCTATACGCACTATGTGCGGGCTTCATTAAAAGCACACGGAACAACTTATAGCTGTAGCAATTGTATAAAATCCAGGAATCAAGAATTAGTATATCTATCTTTTAGAAAATGTCTTTTTTCATTAAAAAAAAATTCTGAAATGGATAAAAATGAGGAAAAAGTGATTTATTCTAYGGGCTAACCATTTGTGATAGTCAAAAGATGGATTCGTGGATTTACCCAGCATTTAGCTGTCATTTGGGAATGCTGTGGGCAGCATAGAACTTTTCTGGGAACTTGGGAACACTTGTCTCAAGTTAATTTTTTGTTTGTTTGTTTGTTATCTTAATATTCCCTTTGTAACACTGGAAATGTTCCTTTCCTTTTCTTTGTCTTGTCTAAATGAAACCTTTCCAGGCAGAAATTGTCTTATACAGCATGTTTCCATAGAACATAGCACCAAACATTTGTGACCAGGTTTGAGGCATGTTGTTATTTCCATGGTATAAATGAAATTAAACTAGAAGGGAACAACCTCACCTTCAAAGTTACACTTCCGTCTAAAATTCTTTACTGGCTCTGGTTACAACAGGCATCTAAGGTTCCTACAAAAAAAAAAAAAAGAAAAAGAAAAAAAAAGAGAGATTAAAGGAAATGCTATTGTCTCTCTTCACAGCCTGTGTTTTCTTTCCATTTTTGATTGTGCTTTGATCCTTTTTTTGTAGGAAAGCTGAGTGTTTGCAAATCCAGGTGGTGTTGGTTGGAGACATAAATRTTCAGAGCACCTGAAAATCAACTATTTATCTCCTTGTCAACAGCAATCCTCCCTCAGCCCCCTGGGCCAGTTACACAGCTCCCTTATTTTTGCTTGGGTCTTTCCTATAGTAACTGAGCAGAGAACACTATTATTACAAAAAGGAAGAGTTCATAGACAGGTGTCATTTCTTGAAAGTAATTTTCATTTATTTTTAAAAATTGCTGGCTGCAACTTTTTGAAGATTACTGATTACAGTCCTCACCTAAATACTGTTTCCCAGGTGCGGAGCTGTTGAGCCAAGGACTTCCCGCTAACAGAGCTGCAACAAACAGAAGGTGCTTCTGATTTTAACTGGCTTTAGATTGTATTACCAGTGGCTAAAATATTGCAGTTCTTATAGCATTAAACTGTTTATGGTTTGGTATCTGAGCTGGTTAAAGTTTAGCAAAATGTTTCCAGCTTATTTCTATTCTCCAGAGCAGAGAACCCATTTTCTATTTCTGGTAAAATAAGTAATTTTGTAATAATAATAATAATAAATATAAGTAATAATAAGTAAAAAGTAATTTGCCATCAGAAACTGATTTACAATACGAGATAACACTTGTATTATGAAGGGGCTCAGGGTAGGTAGAGAAGTTAGTCTGACATTTAAATAAGCCACGGTCCAATGAGACAGTCTTAGGTAAAGCAGTTAGCTCCCATCTCTGCCCATGACCGATAGTAAGTCCAGCTTTGGTTGCAGCCTCTTTTTCCTGTCAAAACTCTTAAAGATTGAGCTGGCTTTGGCTATGCTCAACAGCTCCCCAGAGCTCATAAAGGTGGCAATTACAAAAACACGGGCGCAGGAACGGAGAGGAAAATGTAATAGTTGCCTGTTCTTTCTTTCGTGTGCGTGCCACAAGCAATGCGCACTGGGTCCTTTCAGAGCTGCTCTCTGCTCATGGCAGATCCAGGAGAGGAAGATATGGGCTGGAAGAGTTGTAACTAAAATTAGGTACTGAGACTTTACAAAGGATATATTTAACAGAGTATCAGCTTAAGACTGGCTCTTAGCCTTGCACATGCACAAATACTGAAAACATGCAGAAGGCAAAGCAAACATTGACACAGTTTTTCTTTTGCGTGTAACACAAAATTGCCAAGCAAATATCACAGCATCAATAAATAACACTGTAAGAGCTTCACATGAAGAGCTGCAAGTGCGTAGTCTGAGTAGGCAGCTACTTTCATTCCTCACATACAGGTGTTTTTAATGACTGTGGATAGTAGCTAACATCTCGCAGTTGAGGTAGCTGTTACATCAGGATTTGATATTCTTCCCTCTTGCAGACATAATTCACATCGAGACAAATACTCCCTGCAAAGCAAACCTGTATTCCCAAAGATTGCCATCCCCCACTGTATCATATTAATGGACCTGTATAACTAAAAATAATTGCAAATGCAAATTTGGTGAAAAGGAGTTGAATAGGGAAACTTCTCGGCTGCACTAGAGAAGTTGCGGTTTAGCACTGAGATAGGTCTGATTGCTTGAGCATGCGGGTGCTATGGTAACTCAGTTTCACCATTTGGAAGCGCTTAAGCTCTAAACCACAGCATGCTGCACCCTCTTCCTCTTGAGTGGGGCTCTGTAGAAGAAAAACAGAAGTAAACAGCATGAGAGAAACCACAGAGGAGCAGCTAGACCGACGTTAGCTGCAGTTGTACAAGTGGGTTACTGTAGCTGAAGGATTCCTATGAAGACTGAGGATGTCATTTAAAGTGCAGTCCAAATGGCAGAAACACTTTTCTTCTGCCTGATAAATACAGGAGATTCTTGAATATTCATTTTAAGTCTATAAGAACTGTATACAGGGAAAAACATATTTGAATTACTGCCTTTAGTTCACCTACTACTCCAAGTTTATGGTTTTGAGAAGGTCTAGATATCATTAGTAACAAACATTGTTTCCATAAAATTAATGTTTCTTGAGGATTTTTTTTTGTGTTTTTCTCTACGTATTTTTATTATTTTTATTTTTCTCTATGAAAACTAAACTCTTTAAATTTATATTTTTAACCAGAATCAGAGCCTTCCTTTTTGAAAGGGTCACAAACATGTCATTTAATTTCAGGTTAGTTGAGCAAAATCTTATTTCAGCATTTTTGTTATGCTTTTCTTCTTCTTTCCTTAAGACAGGCTTTGTATGGTAGTGTACAGTAGTTAGTCTTAGTATTAATTTAGATCAGTYGATGAATGTTGACAAACAAATACGGATGTTTGTATTTCACCCCTCTCCTGAACCTGCAACACAGTGTTTCTCTTTGGATG
Organism: Apteryx rowi; assembly: GCF_003343035.1. Classification (NCBI taxonomy): domain Eukaryota; kingdom Metazoa; phylum Chordata; class Aves; order Apterygiformes; family Apterygidae; genus Apteryx; species Apteryx rowi. The sequence goes on along the minus strand of NW_020451027.1, from coordinate 2,512,107 downwards.
TGCCAGCTATAATTTCTCCTTAATTCCATCTCTCTCTTCTGACTCTTGCCCTGGCACTTGATTTCTGGTCAGTTTGAATTTATCACCATCTCCAGCACTGTAGCTGCGGTTTAGCACTTCTAGTTGATTCTGAAATTGAGAGAGAGAGAGAGAGTTACAGCTCTTGTCTTGGAAGCTGGACAGCAAGAAGGGGGTCAAAGATGTTGGCAACAAAGAATAAACATTAATTTTGAAAGTCAATTTTCATTAAAAATTAATACTAATTCTATCATATTTATTTGTAATGTAGGTCTGCACTTTTTCCTAAAATGTAGTTTGCAGGAAAACTATGTCTTCCATAATGCAGTTCAGGTGTGAGTACTGGTGGGTATCTTGGGAACTACATAGCCTTTGCATCTTCAGATATTATCTTTTACTTGTATATAAGGTATATCTTTTACTACTTTAACCGAAAATAGAGAGTAGAAAAGAATGGCAGGGTCAGGCCCTTTAGCTTTGATTGCAGTGTGTTAATGAGCCACTTTGGAGGGCGGGGGGGAGCTAATTTATTAACAAGCTGGCATAAAAGGAAGCATTTTGACAAATTCAAACTGAAACTACTTTAATTATTATTTTGGAGAGTCAGAATGAATTGTTTACATCCTGATGCCAAAATGAAATATTTGACATTTCTTAATCAAAATATTTTAGAATATCTGTTACAATAAAATTTTCAATTTCAACTTTTTCTCACAAATTTCTGGTGTAAACAAATGTTGCACTGAYAGAATTTCTTGTGAGATAGAAATTCTAATATTTATTTGGTTCTAATTCTCAGCTAATATAAATTTATAGCACTCCTATGATTGCTGTAGAGCTATGAAGATTTTTACCAGTTAAGGTTATGAATTATTTTGAATTGCTTTCATGGTTATGCCTTTAAAGAACAAATCACTTAAAAATTATAAAGTGACAAGTTGAGTTTTTCCTTTCCTGTTCAATAACATTGATAGCATAGCCCAAATCTTAAAAAGTCTTTCATATGCTGAATAAATTATGCAGGAATATTTAGAGAAAATGGAATAATCTCTCAAAATATACTTGCACAGTTTCTTAAAGTAGTTGCTTGTATGAGTCTTCCAAAGCTTTATGATTTTTTTAGGACCATCTGAAATGTCCCAATTACCTGAGAAGCTTCTACGTGTTAAACTCAAATGAGTAATATTTTTTTGATCCTGAGCATGCAAAATTTCACATATTTTTTTCTGTGAACTTTATATGGCCTCTTTTAAACAATTTTCAAAAAAACCAGCATTTTTTTCCCCAAAGCAGTTAATGATAAAGAATAAAGTGTAATTCTGCAGTCTGGTTATGAAAGCACTTCAGCACACATGATCCTACCTATAAAATTTGAGGGCCCCTCTGTGGTACAGAGTTACTCAGATGTTTAAGTGTTTGCMAGCCCATTCATAGGTCTGCCCAGACTTATTTGTAAAGTAGCAATGGATCCCTTTATTTTGTGTTTGCAGCAAAAAGAGGCAGTAACATCTCTGGCCCTGATGCTCATTTACTTTAAGTCCCTTTACCCTGTTCTGGCAGTACAAGGGAGCCTTAAAGTAGGTGTGAATTACATCCTATCCCACTTGAAGTTTAAAAATAAATCAAAGAAGGGTGGCTGGCAGCATTTTGTAAGGCTCCTTGCCTTACTCACCCTTCACCTCCCACCAGGAACTGCTCTTTTTTTGAGTTGCAATTTAGAATTGGCTTGCAGTGGAGCTGACTAATGTCTGCGCTGTTTGCTAGAAGACCCCCTCAAAGAGCTTTACTCCATCTGAGCAAGCAGACCACATCCTGTTGCTTTCTGTGCAGATGTGAAGAGCTCTGACCCTGCCGAAGCAGTAAAAAGAGGGAGGACAGAATTTGGACCTACCCTTGCTGCTTAATGTGAAGTTCAGCTCAGTGGGGGATGCTGTCTTCTGTCCAACATGCTAAAAGGTGGAGAGGTCCGGGGAAAAGGGCAGCAAGTTTGCAGCTCTGCAGAGTCGCTAAGCATTTTTCCTGTTAGAAAAAGCCAGCTGCCAGTACTATTGCATACACTAGGCTGAGAGGAAGGATTACTTCCTCTGCCCTCTCCCTGGGTTTTGCGAAGACACACGGAGTACAGCTGGGTGTGAAGAGCCAATTGCTGTGGTACCACAGCAGAAAAAAAGCCAAACGCGCTATTAGCAGAAAGGGACCTTTATGTCCTCATTTCCCTGTGCTGTGTGCATCAAGAGTTGCAATACTGTTTCATTGCAGCAATCCTGGGTTCAGATGGGACAGCCTCAGCTACCTGCGTGCAAGCACAGTCCTCTTCTCGGAGCAGCAATAACTATAAAGCAGGGTCCATTTTACCCACTGTGCAAATTAAGAAGCAGAATGGAGCCAGGGCATGTTCACTGTCATCTTAATAATGTCTTTTTGCCTGTATAAACATGATGATGTTTTCAGGCTCTTATTGCAGATTCTCAAGTCTCTTTGTCTTATCGGTTGGAGTTTCCTCTAATAACACTCTAGCGCAGGAAGCACATGCTGGTGCTTCCTTTTGCTCAAGGAGATCAAACCCTGGACTTACTTGAAACATAGCATCTTTCAAAATATCCCAGGTCTGAGTTGTTTTCTGTTGAGTTCCTTGGTCCTGCCATTTGGAAAGATTTTTTACTTATTTTCTCTTCATTCTGCCTTTCCTGAGCGGACAGCAAGTGTACTGTTCCTACAAGCGTGTGATGAGCGTCCGCTGTAGTGGGTGCAGAGCCATGACTGCAGGGCGGTATAGCTGCTTCTCTACTTCTGAGTGTGATCGACAGAGTCTGCTGTTCTTGGAATTTGAAACACTTGGCTTTTTTCTGCCCGATTTCTTCACAGTTCTTCCACTTACTCTTCATGTTTAGCAGTTAAAGGTTTCTTCAAAGTATGGTAGTCCCATATTTCACTCTTAGGGCTTGCATGTCTTGGAGCTTTCAAGAGAAAGGATGGTCAGCTCATCTGTTCTAGGCGTATTGCTTTGAGAGCTTGCCTTCCCATCTGAAACCTTTTCTTTCAGGCAGCAGCTGCACTGTGTCTGCCAACTGGTAGCCAGACACTAAAGGGAACTAAAGCAATTAGCCAAGCTTCCCATCTGGTGGCTGGATGCACTGTAAGTGTCTTTTTGCAGGGTACCAGAATAAGGCCAGAACTGCCTAAACATTCATTATCGATAAGACGTAAGTCTTTCAGGCAAGTCAGCAGGAGCTAGCCGCTGGCCAAATCAAGGGAAGGGGAAAGGAAGCTTACATACACCTTTGGCAGTAGAAACTTTTTATATACTTTAATTCTTCCACTTGAATTATCTGAACCTATCTTATTTATATTATCTTAAAAATGGTTTATGGCTGGATACAGTTTAAGATTTGAGCAAAGGTTTGGGATAATTCCTGTTTAAACCCAGACCAACTTGCTTAGTTTGGCAATCATCAGGCTGTCGTACCTCACAGCATGTTGTTTTGGGTTGGATATTCTTGCTGAACTTTGAAGGTATTCTTAGGTTCCAGCCTTCAAGTTTCCAGCCATATGTTTTAGAATATAAGCATGATCAGAGAGTTGTGACTTTGAGGTTAACTTTGTAATTACTCAGAGGTATATGATACTAGTGGGATATTTTGGGAAAAGTAAATTCATTGTAACTACATGCCTCCTGCCATTGGAGTAACACAGCCTGATGTATAGTCTGGCAGAGATGGTATCTTCCTTTTTCTTTCTTCCGTTTATCTAGTATTTCTCAATAAGATAAGGGGAAATATATCTGCTTTGCTGTCTGAGAGGATATTCTTTTTAGTGTTCTGGTGCCACCTACTGAATTCTTATTAACTGCATCTTATTCTATTGCTATAATAAATTCTGTAATAAAATAAAATCATGTAAGAACAAGAGACATACAAAATGCTTAGAATGATACAAAACTGCCATGAAAGTCTGTTAAAATGCCAGGGCTACTTTGGAGGAAATAAAGGGGGATCTAGGACTGTACCGTTCCCCCCCCCCAAACTGCTTTAAAGAGTAATCTGCTCTGAGCAGAAGGGTTGGATTAGCTGATCTCCAAACATCCCTCCCAACCTCAACAATTCTGTGATTGTGTGTAATATTTATCATCTGTCATCATAAGCAAACAATAAATCTCACACTATATTTAAACTAGTATCGTTATTTCTAACATTACAAGGGAGAGGATGGGAAAATGACTTTCTCGGGGATCTTAAGGAAATCAGTGAGACAGCCAGAATTACAACACTGATTTCTCTCTTATTTTGCTCATATTACCTCACTTTTCTTGCAGGAGGCAATCTTGAAGTATATATTTTTGTCTCCATCATGTTTGCATTAGATAGCTAGAAAATAGCTAGAAAATGATTTCTAAATATTTCACTAACCTCTGAACAGTTTTATTTAAGACTTTTTCTGAAACATCTTTTGTTCTATTCTTGGAAACAGTCATTTAAGTGAAAGTTAATCTGTATAGATGCTCATATAAAGTTAATTTGGGGCTTGAGGCTAATGTATGCTTAATGTACTGAACTAAAATAAGATTTGGAAAGAAGGGGGAATAATTAATGAAGTTTAGGTAAGCCAGTTGAAGAAAGAGAAATAATAAATGGAACTTAGAGTGACCAACTGTCATCTTTCAAATGCTGAATTTAAAAAGTATGAAGATACATTGATAGTTAATTGTTTGTGGCAAATATGAAAATTCATGTTAGCTCCTACAAGGTTCTCAGGCTTCATTTAATGTTTTAATTAGATTATACAATTGCTATTAACAAAGGTTCCAGTCCTTATCTGAGATTTCAGATGTGAAGATACCTGGATAGTTCAAAAGATCATCTATATTTTTGATTCTTATCTATAATTCATCTTTCAGGCTAGCAAGTTTCATCTGCTGACCTGTAGCCCTGAAAAGTGTATGTGGTCCTGTGTTTCAGTGGAGATGTATGTAGATGCCTGAATGAAGACACTAGAGAACTGCTAATATAAGCAGTTCTGCTTATAAGCCTTTACTGTTCACAGTTTGTTGTCAGTCTGCTATATTTCTTACAGATCATATTCGTACAATTAACAGTAATTTCATATTGACTGTTTCATATGGTTTCAGCAAAACTATAGGCCAGCCCATATCATGGCTGTCTGGACCAGAAAAATGAAGCAGCTAGCTCTGCATTGGTATTTTTTGCTGAGCTTCCTTTTACTTTGATTGATACTTTTTCATTAAGATATCAGACTACTGGCTTCAAATTGGAATTAATAGAAAGAGATCTTGAATAATATATTGGCCACAAAGAATTTTACTGTTCACTGGAATCAACATTTTGCTTTTTGTTTATGTCAATTTTTACATCATGGAGCATAGATGTTTCGTGATGGTTCTGAGCACGAAGGAGCTGCTCAGTGTCCAGAGGGTAAGTCATTTAAACTTTGTGGCCATTAGTTGTGGGATTTTTATGGCTGTTGCGGGGGTTTTTTTTGACTGGGGTGCAGAATCTATGGTAGCTACTGAGCAGTCAACACTTGTGTTGCTGCTCGTCAGGTCAATAAGGAGAAAATCTTTGGAGTCTCGGGAGATCTGCTGATGTTGAGCTTCTGTGTCAGAGATGAGACACAAGCTTTTGACCCTGGCTTGTCAACAGGGCAATCAAATGTGTATCCCTTGTAAGTGCTGTAGTTCTTCATTTAGGTCTGGAGCTTTGTTTTAAAAGTTGAAGGAGTCTCTCTTCAGAAGAGTAGAGTTACAACATTTATGAAGTACCAGGTAGGGAAGATGAAGTAAACGAGAAATAATAAACAGTGAAGTACCAGCTGAAAAAAACAAGCACACACACAGACACACACAAAACTCAGGAAAGAAATAGAGTGGAAAAGTGGAGAAGAGCTAGTAGAAGGAGGGGAAGAAAGGAAAAGCCAAGTGGGTGGATGAAGTTTGCGGACAGTTACAGTAAGGAACATGTGAACAAATGGACGTTTGCTCTTGATCGCAAGTATGGCATGCTGTGTTAGAGGTGTCTCAAGGAAGCTAGTGTGCTTTCACGATGGCTTTCAGGATTCTTATTTCAAAGTGGAAGCTTCTAGTCCACCAAATGGGTAAAATGTGTAGTGACAAGAACAATTTTCAGTTTTGATGGCGAGACAACAATACCTGCAGAATGTGCACAATGTTATACCACTACTGGCATTTTCTCAGCACTGTTCGAAGTGCCCTTATTCCCCTGGTTCCAGCCACTGCCATTTTTTTTTGTCTTCCTTTCTCACAACAGAAATTTTACATTACAAAAATGCAAAACATATTTGGTCTAGGTTTCAAAGCAGAGTGCTAAAAGTGAGGTTTATATTTATGGGTGCAAAAAGACCATAGCTCCCAGCTGAAATCAGAAAGTTATTTATGAGCGCTCACCCTGGAATTAGAGATACTTGGAGGCATTCTAAAATATTGCCAGGATGGTCCAGAAAATCCTAGATGTTCCTGGGATTTAGAAATGACTATTAGGCAAAAGTAAAGGGCTTTCACAAACACTGATTTTTGGATCTCTTCCTCTTCTATAGTGAGGATTATAGACAGGTAGGATTTTTCTTGACAATGGGATTAGTGTTGGTGTCTCTTCTTAGCAATAAAGTCATTCTTCATTCAGCAAGAAGTCAGTCTGAATGAGTTTATATTGCTTGTACTTGTGTGCATTACTGTGTTTTAACATGAAAGATTTTGAAGTTATTAGTTGATGCTGTTGCAAAATATGTTGATACGCATGAAAACAGCAGTTACATATCTCCTACCAAATCTGGTCCGAGAAACATGGTTCAGGGAAAGCCATGCAAACAACTGGCCTTTTTTGATTGGAGATGAGCTTCTTAACCTTGATGTGTTGTTCACCTGATGGTCTCTTTTCCCCACTGTGCAGCCGGAGATGACAATCTGACAACTGCCACCTCTCCTCCCCCTGTGTCACCTCTACCTGCACACTCCACTCCACTCTCACCTGCAGGCACCACCAAAGGTAACGGTGAAACCAGGGTTGCAGCATTGCTGCTCTCCTCCTGCATCAGCTGAGCTGGCATCCGCTGCTGTCATCCATTGATTAACTCCACCACTGTTAAAGCTATTGCTTTAATATTTATATATTTATTGCTTTAGTGATACATGTTGTCTGAGGCCAATCTTATTGCATTAAAATTTGTTAATGGGATGAGGACATACTGAGTTTTCTTATTTTAATTAAAGTGGTGGTGGGAATTCAAAGCCCCTTTTGAAAGGTAAATAATTAGAATTCAGGCTGTGGATGGTGCTGTTATAAATTCATGTTTTCCTCGCGAACACCCCTCTTCCCTGAGCTCCCAGGCCAGGGTTAACGTGGAGCTGCCCCGGTGGCACTCTGCTGTGGTCCATGCAGGGCTCCTCATGCACCACAGCACTGCCAGATGGTCTGTGGGAAGCAGGTCCTTCCTGGATCAACAACGTGAAGCAAACATCCCAATCGGGCATGCTGATTGCAAACTGCACGCTAATTCCCCCACTTCAGCTGTAGTTTTCAGGCAGCTGAGGGCTGTGTGTTTTGTTCAAGGATGATCAAACCTCACAGCCACAAACACATCCCAGACAAATTGGTGGGGATTTGGTGCCCAGTGGCTTTGCAGAGGTGGTGCCAAGCCCTGCTCTTGTGATGAATCCAAGCAGACGCGTTGCACAGCCTGTGCAGGTCCTGGAGAGCAATGTAAACCCACTCCCCTGGCCAGTGGGCACCTGCCACACTTTCTGCTTGCACTGAGCTTCTCACTGACATGCACTCTTCACCTGATGGTCTCTTTTCCCCACTGCGCAGCCGGAGATGACAATCTGACAACTGCCACCTCTCCTCCCCCTGTGTCACCTCCACCTGCACACTCCACTTCACTCTCACCTGCAGGCACCACCAAAGGTAATGGTGAAACCAGGGTTGCAGCATTGCTGCTCTCCTCCCGTCAGCTGATCGGGCATCTGCTGCAGCCATCGGGAAGCTTTCTCCACATCGCGGACTCCTTGCTCAAGGAAAAATGATCTTAATGTGGACAACATCAGTCCACATACTATATGCTTGATATTTTGGGGGTCTGGTTGTTGCTTTATGTCATTAAATATCACTTTAGAACATGTAATTCCACATGGAACGATGATCTGATGCGAGGAAGAAAAATGTTTTTTTTACATAGTTGGAGTATGATTGCTTATAATCCTGTTACAGTTTTATTTACGCTTTCTCTCTCTCTCTCTCTCTCTTTTTAAGGGGATCAGCCAGCATCAACTACAAATGGTAAGAAACTTCTGATTTGCATTACAGAACTTCATTGATGGTTTTTCTGATGGTTTCTCCCTGTTTTGTGTTTTATGATTAAGAAAAGACATTGTGCTCACAGTTACCTTACAGAGTGTGTAATGCCTTTCCTTTTGCCTAGTGAAATGGAATACACTGTCTTAAGAAGGAAGAATATGATCAAAAAATGAGTCTGTTTTTGGAGCATGAATTTGGGTACATCTTAAAATATCAGTGAAAAGATCAATGAAGGAGATGCAGTCAGTGTCATAAAGGATTATGTTTACTAGATGTTTAGCTGGCACTTGTTGGACCTCCTAAGAAATTTTATAGAACAGTAACCAAATGGAGAGTTTTGGTCAAGTTTGGTCCATATCTTGCCTTCGTTTGAAGAGTGGTGTGAGATGGTTAGGCAGCGAGCAGGAAACGGATTTCAAATTCTTTCCTTTCTCTTTCCTACTTACCGAGAATATGTGACCTTGAGGAAGCTTCGTCACTAATTACACCTGCAGTTTTTTATGCTCTTTTATCTCTGAAGGGACATCACAGGCAATGATTATGTACCTGTTCAGGAATGGTTATTAAAATCTCAGCTATTAAAGTTTCTCCTTCTGCCCGGCGTTGTTCGGAAGCGTTAACAAGACTGCTGTCCTTCCTTGCCGCAGGTGTCTCTCCTCCAGGCAGCCTGCAGCTTGGCACTCGYGCGAGCTCCGACCCCACTGCCGGCGGGTTCGGCTCCCAGCCCCCCGGCAGCACCGCCACCCTTTCTGCACGCACGGCCGCTGCCGGCCCGCACACGGCACCAGGTTCGCTGCCTTCCTTCACCCGCTGTCGTCTGAACCGTAGGGGAAAGCTGCGTAATTCAGCATCGGGGTCGCCTCTCCTAGCTTCTAGTTCAGCAAATGGCAAATGTACCTGCCATTCAGCGTAACGGCAGGAGCAGAACTGTGCCGGGATCTGGTGTCCGATGGCCAAGTCTGGTAGCCGTTATGGCAGCAATTGCCAGTGAGGCTGTTGCCAAAACAAGAACTGTAGGAATGGATCTAAAACAGAGTTGCGAAAGCAGGCAGCGGCTTCCACGCAGTGCGATAGGCAGGGAGCTATAGCAAGGAAGATGGGGAACAACCTATCTGCTCTGCCCGACACGCACGAGCGGAGTGCTGATTTCTGCGAGAGCGCGAGCACCGTTCAGAGCTGTGTCGTCGCGCAARAATGTTGTGAAATGTTTTAGTTTTTCCTAGTTCCCACTTATTAAGGAAATTTCTATGTTGACTCCCTCATGGATTATGCCTAAATAATGTCAGAAAAAAACCTGTCCCAGTATTTTACAAAATTCATTAGTAGATGTTAAATTCCTAAAAGTTTGCTTTCTATCTAAATACTTGTTTTCTGTTTTATTGGATACATTAGCATAATCTTGCTTTCAGCACTCTAACTTACAAAAGTCCTGGAAGGAAAAAAGGGGGAGGATGGACTGTGGTGTGAGACGTTTCTGATGACATCGCCATATGAAATAATGAATTTTACTCTTCACTGCTGATGTGTTGTTTATTTCCTTACAGATGATTACACTCCAACATCCTTGCACAGCACCACCTCACCAACCAGCATGCCAGCAAACACTGGGATCATCCCCAATCACACCATAGGTGACAAACTTGCACACAGTTATAGCAATTATGATACTGCAAGCACAGAATATATTTTAGAATGAGGGTACTAAAGTTGTTTCAAAATTTTTTTTTCTTTGCAAACTTCAGGCATACAAATTAGTTATACAACTGCATTGAACTTAAGGGTTTTTAGGAATCTTATTAATAGTGTATGAATAGCATAAAAGACACCAGATTCACTACTTGTCAAGCAAGTGAAAAACAGAAGTTATTTCCTAAGCAGTGGCACAGTAGGAGAGTAGATCTGTCAAAAAACTCTGCCAAGAGTCCTTTGGATATTCATAAAAATTTGCCCAAGCAGCAAAAAAAAAAAAAAAAAAAAAAAAAAAAGTATGATTAGATCCACAGCTCTGCTCACTTGTCCTTGTTTTCAGATTGCTTGCGTGTTGTTTTGCTCAGCATTAACAGTACCTTGGTATCTAACATTGCAAGTGCTTGTGCACATTATTATGGCACTTGTGCTATGAGGAATGATGCAGGTCGGTGTGTCTGGACAAAGCAGAGCCAGGAGTTTGACTCTGTCGTCTTTGTAACTGCCCTTCAGCCTCTCGGCAGCTCCTCTTGGAGAGCGCGGACAAGCCGAGGCTCTCCTGGCGGCTCCTGTGCCGCAGGCACCCGGAGAGGCCGCTGCTGCTGCCTCGCTGCCCGGCCTGGCCCAGCTCTGCTCCGGCAGGAGGCAGCGCTGCTGGCCTCCGCTTGGCCCGGCCTCTCCAGCCGGGTGTTGACGCACACCCAGGGCTTTCTTCCAGGGCGGAAAGCAGATTACAGTCTCTTTTGGTACATTTGGACCTAAGTATATTTTCAGTAGCTGTTTGCAGGATGAAGTTCTTTGCTCAAGCTGCAGTACAGGTTTCCTGAATACCAGTTCTTAATTTCCTGTTGGATATTTCAGTGTAAAAAATAGTTGTAAAATGATCTGTATTGTTGCATAACTTTGATTCCAGAGGTAAGAGCAGCAGTGCATGAAGCAGGTCAGTTTTGTTTCTTTAGTGACAACGGAAACTATTCAGTTAGCCACTCCACAGTGTACGTACCGTGGGAAACTGGATAGCCTAWCACACCTATAGGAAAATGTGTGGTTTTGCAATATTCTTGTGTACTTTTGTATGCAGAAGCATTCAAGAAATGTTATAAATAACCAATATGATATGTAGTCAGTAATATCATTGAAAAATGATGAAATGCAATGCACATGATCTCGAGAGTATCTGGTTAAAAGTGGGGGTATAGGTGGTGTTTTCTTCCATGTTTTCAAATACGAATGGACTGCTAAATACAATTACTTGTATCGAATGACTGAAAAAGTGTTTGGACAGTATCAGTCATCCTTCTCTCATGCTGTATGAAAAAAAAATACCAGTGATATTAATTTTGTTGTCTTTTCTTACAGCAGCTACCACAGTGACAACTGAAGAAGCTTGTGGTAAGAACTGAACCCCTTATTTTTCTCAGTCCTGCTAGCTGACCAAATCAGTAAACTCAAATTGGTAAACTCCATTAGAGAAAACTGATCAGTAAACAAAATTAGTTAGCGCCTCAGATTATTTTATAAACCGTCTTCCAATTCAGGAAGAGTTATTAAAGTCATTAACATTTCTGGTCTTCTCATCTCCGTTTACAGCTCTGCTAAATTGCCCTGTACTAGGCTCTTGATATCAGTAATGCCTCAGGACTGCAGACAAGATCTGCTTTTATTCAGCTAGGCCCTCTCTAAGTTTTTCCCCAATGCTACAAACTGTAATTCATAAGTAATGTAAATGCAAAGTTTAGACATTGGTTTACCTCTCTTCAAAATTAGAGAGCTCTCCCCTTTCTAATTTGCAGCAATAGACTACAGCCATTATTTACTAGATGGTTTGAAAAGCTCTGAAATGCTTTGAATGAGAGAATTTTACACTTTTGTTCAAATGAATGATTCAATGTGTCAAAATGAAGTATTTAATTTTAAATTGATGTTATAAATTAAAACAAATATAGTTCTGGAATGTTAATTTTTTAATTCTCTGATTCTCCTAACTAGAGAATTCTTTAAAATAATATTTTCCTAAGGAAATTTTCAATTTTGACTAAATTATTTTTTCAAATAAATGATGATTTTAGCAAAATAAAATAAAATAAAAGGCAGCCAAATCTGCTGTATTTTCTGATTCTTAAAACACAAATGGTGTTGGAGGTGCTATAAAACACAGTTCTTAAAAATTCTTCTAAAATCATTGTTTACTTTTTTCTCCTTTTTTTCAGATCCTACTATTCATTATGAAGTAGTTGCTGAGACAGATGGGAATAACTCTGTTGAAGTCAGGCTGAACAAGCTCCAAGCAAGCAAACGATGTGTTATTGTGGAGGCTGGAAATAAAACAGTCATGAATTGTAGCAGCTCTGGAATAAGGCTTCAGAGATGCCGCAACTATACCGTTGAACGTGAAAACTGTCCGGCAGTGAGTCTTATTATCCCACCTGGTAGGTATAGAAGGATTTTTTTTTTTTTTTGTTATGCAGATTTTATTATGTTAAGTTTTGTTGTACCTTGTCAGTAATCTGTTGTGATTCCAGTCTTGCTGCAATTTGGCAGATTACAGATATTATTTGATGTTGGAAATCCCTTTGAGGGGGCTTTCTTAGGAGTATAGTCACTTGAAGTTCCTCCCATAAGTACCTGCAGTAAGACTTCAGTTCTCCTAAGATCCAAATTGTGTTTGGAAATACTTAATGTTATCTGTCAGTTACAATGGATTATGGCTATTAGGCAATTAAGTCCAAAGTTAGTTGGGATGAAGACAGAGAAAAGGAGAAGCTTCTTGTAACTTACTCTTCTGTCTTCATGTTCAGACACTAGAACTCAGCAGTTTCTGACCTGCTTTTCCTAGTCTAGTTTTGTCTTTTTAGAGAATCAGATAGGAGGTTTTCTTTTTTTGTGCTTGGTTTGCCAGATATTTTGCATTTTGAAGTTGCACCTAAAGCGCCTGTCAGTGATTTTTGAAATATTGTAGGGTGTTAAAAAAAATTACATTTTTCTCATTGTAAAGGAAAAAAGTGAACTTTAACTAAATCAGCCTTAAGCAGCATGGTTAGCAATAGCAAGACTGGCCAGCATTTGAAAGAGATTCTCACTTCAAGATTGTCTTAGTTGGGTTGAAAGTTTCATTTATGATCTGAATAGCGCCATTGTCTTTATCTCATGCATGTATTTTTTACTTTCAGTTTCTTGTTAAATTCTTTGCATATTATTCTGTGTCAATTGTGTATTCATATTACAGAACAAATATAAAAAATAAAACTGATAAAGAATAAATATAGCTAATGTCACAGTGACATATAATATTGATCCTTTTTAGATGTAAGCAAGTATTCTGTCAATATTTCGGATATAAAAAGCACATCTGCAGAGTTCTGCTGGAACAGCCCACCTGACTGTCCTGGGCCCAACCGTTCTAACTGTAAGTTTGATAAGATGCTTCTAAAGTATTTTAAAAGTTGAAGGTTGGTTGGTTTGTTTGTTTGTTTTTTAGCAGTTTTCATATTTTCTTTTGATGAGGACTGTCAGATTTAAATGATTATGCCAATCTGAGACAAGAACTGTTCAACATTTCCAGGGTCCCTAGATTCAAGACAACCATTCTTACGTGCTACAGAAGATCTGCGTAAAGTTGAAGCCCAGAGAGCTCATTCCCTGAGTTCACCAGCTTCACATATTTTAGGCAGCTGGAGATTTTTGAGGTGGTAGAGAAGACACAGAGTTTGGAGGTCCTCGTGTGTCCTGGAGAACTGCATGATAAATATCCTGGGCTGGAGATTTCATATTTCAGGGAGCTGAAGGTTGAAATCCGTGTCACATGCAGAGTTCTGTCAGACTCCCATGAAACATTTTGATTTCTGTGGGAAAACACTGTTTTCTTGGAAATTCAAATCAGCACTATTAATTTTTCCCGGTGACTTCCATGATAGATGTTAAATCAGTAATTCCTGGGAATATATAAGTGTTACTGATGAAAAGTAAAGATCTATGCAAATTAAATTAAAATACAAGATCCTAATCATCAACAGGTAGTGATTTAATACCTTCACATTTAATCACTTTCAGCTGAGTTAATCAAATAAATGCTAAAAATCTGTGTGACCTTTGAAATTCAAATTCTTATTCATGGCCTCTAGATCGACTTTTCAAGAAAAGCAAAAAGTTTGACCATAGGTGTGTCTCTTGATTATCTTGGAATTTGATTTGCTACAAATCACAGACATTTATTTCATTTCACACCTTTCATTTGCAGACATTTATTTCCACTCTCGGGAAACCTGTGTAGGAAGAAAAGATATTTAAGTTGTAGTGGTCTCTAAGAATAGATTTAACATGATCTTCTCCTCCTGCCTATTTTAGATGTAAATCTTAAGTTTTACTTCTATTATCTAGCAAGGATGAAAGGAATAGATTCTGAATGCCAACTATTAAAATGTTTTCAGGTTATGTAGTGTTGGTCCGGCTGCCTGCTGAATGGACAGTATTGCATTAGGCTAATGCTTGGTGTTTTTGAAAATCCCAGTTAAAATGGTACCATGTACTTTTGGAGTTGAGAAAAATATTGATAAAAACTTTCCTTTTTTGTGTGTAGGTACAGATTCCATTTCAGTAAACCATTCAGGGAAATGTGAAAGTCTGAAAAATTTGTCTCCCAACCGTAACTACACGTGCAATAGTATAGTGCAACTTTCTAATGAGATGTATACGCTCAGAAGCTTCAGCATAGAAACAGATTTTCGTCGTAAGTATAATGTATACTTTTGTTCYGTATTCCACGTTTCTGCAGAGACCCATTATGAATCCCTCTGCATGTGTTTCCTGGGGGATGACGATACATTTGGAGGACCTTTGCTCAGCTAGCTAGCTAGGGTTGTCCTCCAGCTCCTGCTGCCCTTTCTCCTTTCCTTACGGATCTTCCTTGGCCATGGTCACAGCTTTCCTTTCTCTCTCCAATCCCAATCTCAGGTTCCCAGTCTGTCTCCTTCCTCTCCCCACTCTGGGCTCAGACTGAGGGTCAGTGGGAATGCAGCAGGGTTGTGCTCCCCCTCCCACGTCCAGAGCCCAAGGCTGGGCCTGAAGCAGGCTGAATTAGTCTGCGGGCAGGGACATGTCCAGGAACAGCACGGGGATCAGTCACTCTGTCCTTCTGGGGAAATGGTACACAGACAGGCTGGTCAGCAGTAGGAGCCGAGATAGTTTTGCTGAGTAACAGACAATTTTAAGATTTTAGCTGCAAAAGTGTGTTGAATCTATGAGAGTGTTGGTTGTTTTTTTTTAATGTGACCAAATTTAAGCAGGTTTCAATAACAACAAAAAAGTGTGCAGGCCTGGTCAAACAAATGTTAAATTCTTGCTTTTGAAGGCAGATGTGATAGAATAGTTGCAAAGAATGGCTCAAGATAAAATGATGTGTTTTTCCTTAGCCTTGTCCTTGGACATAGCTTAGGTATTTTTGCTGAATTAAAAAAAAAAAAATCAGCCTGTATCAAGTGGCCTGCAAAGAAAATTTAGGCCAGACATTACATTTAAAGTTTGTTAAAATTACAAGGAAATCAGAACAATATATTATAACTGGAAATGTTGGACTATTTCAGTAATATGTGATATTGCTGTATTCACTTATATTTTACATTGATTAAATTTATGAAATTACTGCACTTTGATACTTATATATATATATACTTGTTTTATATTTATGTATAATTTCTTTGAATGTAGATGATATGCAAAATATTACATGTTGTTGGTATCTTGAATTAGCATGCATTGAAATTTTAATTTAATCAAAAGTGATCAAATATAGAAATATTTTTCATTTTCATTCAACCATTTTTTCAACAGCTCCAGAAAAACCAAAAAAACTTCTAATCACTTCTAATGCCACAAATGTATCACTTACGTGGGAGAAACCATCTACGAACGCATCAAATGGTGATATAGCTGGCTATATTGTGTGCTGCAATACCAGTGTCAACTGTAGTAAGTATATGCCTCTTTGGTATAGAATAATTCATAACATGTTTTAATATTTACAGAGCACCGAGCATGATGTAATGACAAATCATGTTGGAATCTCTTAAAACTATGCAGTAAAAACACTGAAGTGCTTTATTTGTACAAAACTTTTCTTAAGTTTCTTTCCTTGAGGTTGCTCCAGTTCAGCCACGTGGCTCATTCAGTTTACCATTTCAGGACATCACTCCACCACCCTTCAGTGTTATGTATCTTGTATTAAGAAAAAGCCATGACAAGATTATCAATTGCCTGATAAGTTCTACATTTCTACCTCAGAAAATGTTCCTATACCAGTTAATATATTCTCTGAGATGTTTTATTCACATTTAAGTATGTTTTAACTTTTAACAGATCAGAAGTTTGTGGGGAAGTGGAATCATTTCTTTAGAGGAAAAAGCACTGGCAGGTTTAAAGACAATTAATAAAGACACTTTTAACAGTATCTTCCCTTAACTACTTTTTTAACCTATCCCAGTTTAACATATTAGGCTTAGTGGGTTCACTGAATCTGCTTATTCCTCCCTGAGTGAGAACAGGGATTGCCTCTTCTCGGTACAAGTTGTACATTTCTTGAAGTGGCAAACAGCAAATAGGGAGCTGCTTTCTGAGTAATGCTAAGGTTTCTGAAAGCCCAAGTGCTGAGGGTAGCATATGCATGTTTAGGCAGGTAAACCAGGCGGTTGTCTTCTGCAAAACAAGCTCTATCCTTTCAGGTAAGTTATTTTAGGCTATCTATAACACATACAGTCATGTGTTATACTGTATGTGTTATACTGGGTTTGTGTTTCCCAGTTGTGAGCTTTTCTTCAAAACAAGGACTAGAAAATTATGCTTTCAAAGCTAAGAGTCTGATACATGATTCCAGCAAGTACATCGGGTTTAGGCTAGTCCTCACTGCAGCCAGTTAATTCATTCCTCCTTTCACATGTTCTGTAAATCTGGACTGCCCCGGGCAGTCATGCTCCTGTACTTCTCACATGCAGGAAATCTCACTGGTTCTCCATACCTTGGCACTGACCATTACGCAAATGGGCTCCAGTTTGCTGGCCAGTTCCTGTGACTGGATAAATGTGGTTTGCCTGGAGACCTGGGCAGTGTACCCGGCTGTGGGGAGGTCACAGCTGGAGGGAACATGGAAAGGGCCATTGCTTCCCAGTCCCCTGGGCCTCCAAAACCCCGGCTGCCACCCTAAAAAGTTGCAAGGGTCATAGCTTCACTCATTTGTTCCTTGTGCAATTCCTTTCCGTCCTGCTTGCAGTCACCAAAAGCAGGCTGGATCTCTCCCATCATACCAGGACAGACTCACCCTTCTGTAGCTAACAGCATGCAGGGTGACTTCTGGCATTTGACTACTAACCCCTTCCCAAACTGAACACAGAAGAAAATATTAGCCTCTCTTTACACACATACCTTATGTTAGTTTCTAATTACACTCTTTTTTAATAACATACTACCGAGAAAGTAAAGACTAAGCAACGCAAAACTCAACCCTCTGCCTGTTTGAGTGGGGAATATATTCCTTCCTCTTCCTAAGTGTTCACTTAACAYTCATGAGTGAGGCAAACCAACCAAGCATCCTCAATACAGAGTAATTAAAATACAAGTACTCATGACATTGGGTTCAGACAGCTCTGATAAAATGTAAAAGCTCCTGTACTCCTAACATAAATCTTAATTTATGCTATATTTTCATTTTTTCTAGAAACAATAAAGTCCAATGAGACTGTGTTTAGCTGTGATAAATTACATGCTTTTGCTAACGGTTTTGTATCAGTCACTGCCTTTACAATGAGCAAACGTGGTTCTGAACAACTCAAAGGAGATGAGGCAAAATGCATGTTTAAGACAGCTTCAGGAAGTAAGTCTCATGTTTACTAACTTTTACTAACAAGGCAATGACCTAACAAAGGAAATATATACTTCCTTATTTCAATTCATTATATTTTTATATTTTATTACTATTAATTTAAACAGTGAACTGATTAACATTAAAAGAATTTTACTAACATTCTTAGCATTAGTGTTTCATTTTGAACTATTTTATCTTAATCTGTTTTTAATTATGTATTTGATATTGGTATTCTTTTTTTCTATACTTGATTTTTTAAAAAACTTTCCCTATTCATTCTCAGTTCTTGATAAGATTTTTGAAATTATTTACATTTTATTGTAAAGAGAACATTCAAGTTACAGAAAATGGAGAGTTTGACAAAAAGGACGTGAAAAATACTTATTTTCTGTGGCATGAATGATGCAAAGATATGTAAATACATCTATTACATAGCTGCTTGGTTGCTAAACTCAGGATACCCAGGATACATCAGTGTTGATGTCTGTATCCATGTTTTGATTAGTATGTATGTACATGTATACAGTCAGTTTCTGAGACTCCACATCAGAGTAGGTTGCAGCTCCCAAACGGGTGCCAACCCTTGCATCATCAGAAACAGTCTGTCTACATTTTGGGGGCTCAGCTTTCTGCTGCCCCCATGATCCTGATTCTTTACCATACATATTCTATTGATAATACTATTAGAAGAGCTGAAATAAATACAAATGTTGCAGCATAATGCAAAATGATGTGGATAAGGCCTTATTAAGACATTAGTCCTTCCTTTTTGTTGGTTTTTTTTCTTTTTTCTTTTAATCCTCAGAGATATAACCTCTTACTGTTTTCATTCTTTCTTTGAGAAAAAAAAAAAAAATTGTTTCTCTTTATCTCATTTCTTCCAGTACATATTTAGGCTCTGGCTCCACAATCTCCAGGCTCAGCTAATATAAAGATTCAATTATAGAGAAACTATAATGGGTTATACCTGCTGAGATCCTGGATTAAAATTTTCTTTAATTGCATTGAATGACCAAAAATTATTTTGGGGGGGAAAAGAATATTCTTTTTGTGCTAATGATGCTATGATACTTTAAAGTGGTGATTTTTTGTTGTTGTTAATATTAAGAACAATTAAAAATGTCATTGTTTAGAGCTCCTGAAAAATATACAAAAGTGGATAACTAAGAATCTGATTGCTCTCTTAAATTCACTTGTGTAGAGCTTTGGGCAATACAGGGCCCTGAAAGAGACTGCTGGCAGAGTGTTTGTTTGGATTTGAATCCTCTCCTTCTTTGGAACGCACAGAGCTTCTGTATCCAATTTTATAGATTATCCATGAGAACATTGGAATTTCCCTATTACTCTGGGTCATTGGACTAATAAATTTTAGTTTATAGTTGAAAGAATACATGGATCAGATTTATCACCTGAAGCCTCTCAGGAAAGAAAGCTGACAGATTAAATGATATTATCCATTTGATCTGCATAAGTCCTGTGCCTATAGCTCTCCTTAAACAGATTTAACTGTATCCCAAAATGGAAAACACTTTGGGTTTTTAGATAGCCCTAATTTGGGCATGTTTGTGATTTTTCTCTCTCTGATAATCTAGTTTGAGCAAATTTAATATTGCTTGTCTTCTATAAAATATCATCCCAGATTGTCCTCACTTGGCTTTTCTCGAGGACAAGGAAAAAAATCCAAACCTGTTAACTTAGGTGGAGAAAACTACTAATCCTAGCGTGAATGTCTCCCACACAGCCTTACAGTTTAAATACCAGGTTTGCACAGAGTCCCACGTTTTCTGGGCCTTCATTCATGTTTTAATTCCTCAGGTAGAATTTACGGTCCACAATATAAGTTTATAGGTCTAGAAACTAACCTCAGTTCCCTTATTTTTTGAGAAATAATGAGTTGTTTGCCTTTGTGAATCAATGGTATTTATTAAACATTCTTCAGCTGTTACAGCAGCTGCTAACATGGTCAAGCAGATACCTCAAGATTTTCTGTGATTTCCTGAATAAGAGAATGGTATCAGTAGAGCATTTGCCCTTTGATTTAGGAAAAACTACATTTTGTAAAATATTCGTTCTTTTTCTCCAAACAAACTCTACAAGGAATGCTCTCCTTCACCTTTCCTATCTTTAAAATTAGTTAAAAGTTCTGGTTTTGAGCCAGTTGCACGACAATGTAACTCTTGAAGCAAAAGGATATGAAACCAAAGGATACTTTTCAAAATATTCCCTTGGTAGGGAATTTCATTTACAGCCATTTTGAAACTCATCTAGTCACTTACATAGAAGGTTTTGTCTGTTCCCATATTTTGTCTGTTGTCCCATGTTCTTCAAATGAGAAAGTTGAGAGATACAGTCGCTACTGTATTTCTCTTTGCAACCTGACCATTGCTACAGCTCTGATATTCCCAACCATTTCAATTCCAGTTTACAGCTAGTCCAGTTCAGATAAGCCTATGATTAACTTGAAATTGATTTGATTCATCTTGTTAAATTAGGATTGAAATTTTATGAAATCTCTTAAGAAAAAGGATGAAAAATAGACATGAACACATGCAATTGTTGAAATGTTTGGCTTGAAATGATTAAAATAGAACTATTAACACTTCTATGAACAGCACCACAGCGAGTGACTGACCTTCACGTAACACTGACAGCTGATAATGCAGTCCAAATTAAATGCAGAAATCAAGAAGTGTATGGTGAAAAAACAATATTTGTATTGCTTTGGAATACTGAAAAAAAAAAGAATGACAAGAAGTGTTTTTTTGTAGAAGAAAATCTTTCTTATTTGACAAACTATTCATTCAAGGTATGTATGCTTAATAAGTTAAATATATAAAATATTCCTATATTCTAATTTTTTAAGTGTATTATGCTTGTTTTTAGAATAAAGGCAAATATGGTGGCAAAGGAGTTAATCTATGTATCTGAGTTGTAAAGTAGCTTCTTACTTGGGGACTGATGAGTGTAAACCAGTTCAGATTCTGTGTGTGTGTGTCATGTCCTTAGATCAACCTTTCCCAAGCCAGTCTTTGTTTCCATATAAAATATATCATCTTCTGAGCTCCTTGTTTACGAATTTTCCTTTCCTGAATGCCTCCTGCTATTTTCCCTTTGTTTGGGCATTTCATTCTTTCAACTTTTGTTGTTTGCAAAGCCAGTGCCTTGTGTCATCCCCTTGGGGTGGCTAATTATTTGGAATATTTTTGTATCCTGATAGTTCCTCTCAAAAGAGTTTAGGTAAGAAAGTAACTAGTGGGATCTGACTCCATTTAGGACTCCTTTCAGGAACCACGTTCACTCATTTCCCACAATCTTTTTCCTGTTTTCTCTGTCCTTCTGAGGAAATGCAGTATCGGAGAGCTTTAGGAGTCTATGTCCTTTTCTTCTGAGACTTTTGCCACTATTCTTCCTACAGATTCTGCTCAGAAGGCTACATATTTGGAAACCTAGATCAAACTTCAGAAAGAGCAAAAGATGCTTATGTTGTCCCCATGGTATAGACCTCTTTTGTAAGACCTTTTCTCACACCACTTTGCCTCACAGAAGAAATAGACTTCTGGTTGGCTCCAAAGGCTGGCTTGCACTGCCAACTTATTTTGCCCAGTTCTTACCGGAGAAACCAGAGGAAGTCCTATTGCCTTTACTAGGATCCAAGACAGTTTTTGATTTAATGAGGTTTTGACCCCAAACACAGCAATCAGTTTCTGGCTTTCACTGTTTGAGAAGCTTCTTGCTTTTTTTCACTGCCATCTCTGCTGCTGCTGCAGATATTGCCACTTTTTCACCACTCAGCAGATGGCTTTCTTTCCAGCTGCATAATTCAGAAAGCATCAGCACCCGGAACACACCAGCCTTTCAGAGCAGTGAGGGGAAGCTGAGACTGAATTCTCTGAGTTATTAGGAAAGATTTTGCCTAAGGAATTGGATAGACAGTAAGAACTCATAGACTGCAGTCAGTGACAGCACTGGAAACCTTTGTCCTTCCTTATCGGATGATTTGCTGCAGGACGATAATACCTTTTAAATCAATATTATTCAATACTGCTAGTACTCTCTACTGTTCATTACTAAATCTTTAAGTCAAAATTAATCCTAGGATTAATTTTTCTTTGACAGAAAGATGTAACGTATTTTAGGTGCAAGCTTCAAGCTGCCTATTAGATGTAATAGAATTTTCTGTTAAAGAAATTAAAAAGAATGGATTAATGGAAAATATATTATAAAATATAAACTGACCAAAATAAATTTAGTATTTTAATGGCAGTTAAAGTATCTTAAAAGTTAATGTTGGAATAAAGCAGCTTATTTCACAAATCTATTTTGCTTTTATAATTTAACTTTTTATATATAACTTCCAGTATAGGGACTTGTATTAAAACTACCTGATTCAATTAAATGTTTGTATATTTACTGATTAAGCAAATAAAATAATGATTTTTTTTACTACATATCACATTTTTTCAGATTTGAGATGATATGCTGTAAAGTGTGTCTCCTATTTCACTAACATTTTTATTTAGTCATCTACATATTTTTAGGACCTAGATCTTGCTATAACTTAGGAGGAAATCTGAGCTACACTGTAAATGGCTATACAAAGATTGACAGCAGATCCTGCTGTCAGTCAGGTTAATTCATTGAAAATAGACAGATCTATTTTGAATACCCAACTTGTTTTTTTATTTTATGTAGACATTATTACTTGTTATATCTTAACATCTCTATTGTTCCTACCCGCTGCATACAGATCTTTGTGGATAATGGAGATCATGAAGGAGAAACTACAGGTGGCCACATAAAAACCAGATGTAAGTAAACACATACAGCATTTTTACTTTTAGACTTTTTTCAGTATCCATAATATAGTATAGAGTAATAGTGTAAATTTCAAACTCTATTATAATTGTTCTGAATTAAAAATCCTCCATTTTTATAGTTAATAGTTAATCTGCATTTGGAAACATAGTATCCTTGATTAGGATTAATGTAACAGATCATATTCACAAGTCACTTTGGCTTCTTCAGAAAACATTCTAAAGTGACTAGAAATTCATTCTTTTAACTTAAGTTATTCATTTTAGAAATTTTTTCCTGTGTTCAGATCCTGTGTTCCAGGAGCTGAATATCTGTGACTTCTCAAGGAGTCTCAGCTCCTGCAGAGTTTGTGTGTCCAATAACAAACAGTATGAGAAGGTCAGAATATTGTAGACGTGGATAGAGTAGGCTGCGACACTGCAGAAGGCTTAATTTTGGCAGACAGAACTTTAAGTAATTACTCAACTAAAGTAACTCTAATGTTATAAGCCTGGAAAGCTTTTTCCACTGCGGTTCTTGGAGCTTTAGAGGCCCACAGTACTATTTAGACATTCTGCTTTTTACCTCCATGTCTGTCAGTGGAGTCTGACTGACAGCCAAAGGCCCAGGTCATATTAATGGCTTAGAAAGCACATCACCTCAGTCTACTCAGGCACAGAAAGCACACCATTCGCTGCAACACTGTTCTCGCTATTGATGCATGCAGGGCCTTGGTCATGTCCAGCAGCAGCAGGGCTGGGCGTTCGGGGTCCCTGCGGTAGGTGCTCAGGCCTCTGTGGTGGAGGGCAAGGTGCAAGGAAGCAGGCAGTGCACTGGCCTTCCTGGTTGTGTCTTCTCTACCAGACAGGGCAGCTGCTTCCTGACTGCTCAAGATGTGCACAGTTAAGGAGCTCTGAGAGGCTTTAGCCTTTCACGAGATGCACAAAGAACTTCATTGTCCGAGCTGTCATCACCTGATAACACAATGGAAATTATTTTCACGGATCTTCCATTCAATGCCCAGGAGAGGCAACCACCCAATTAGTGAACTATGCTCAGCAGCCCTTCCCTTTGGCTGGTCTTTCTTCAGCAGGATTGGGTTGGGGGTGGGAAACAGAGGAGGAGGAAGCACTGCTTTCATGTGAATGTGCGGATGTAGACTGGAGGGGAAAGATCCGCAGAAGGGAACGCTGTCATGGATGCTTGCAAATAAGAAGTCCTATTTTGAACTCGATCCCAAACAATAGCTGCATTAAAGAAATTGGGCAAAAGACTTTATTTGAAGAGTACCTGCTACCAAAATATCCTGGTAGCACTGACAAGAGCTGACAGAAAAGGGTTAAAAAGATTACAGGCAAATCAAGAAATACAGATGGGATTAATTTAGAAACAGATCTTTCTCTGCCCAAATACATGAGACATCACATGTTATTTCTTGTAATACGCAAATAACTACAGGATGAATCATTCCTCTAGCTGGGGAGACTGCGCTTGGTGGCAGAGCACCTTTGAGCTTGAGGAGCAGGTGCCCACTCCCAGCTACCAGGCAGGGCTGCAACCTCGGGTGTCAGGAGCAGCTGATAGCTCCGCTCAGCGAGTGCATAGGTCGCACAGAGCAGGGGTACACATGCCAATGCCAGGCCATTGGGTGAGTCGTAGCATTTTGACAGGTGGGAGTGAAGAAATTATTTGAAAGTTTTCTTAATGGAGAAATATATTTCCCTCTTTTGCTGTGAAGTTTCAAAAAATTGACTTCTGAAAAACAAACAACACTTAAAAAGTTGTTTAAAAAGTTAGTTCTTTTCACAAAAATATTAAAATTCAGCGAGTCCTTGCTCTGGGATATATACAGATAAAAAAGTAAAATTCCTATGCTGTTGATTATTTATTCAAGACATAGTATATTTATTCTTTTTCTGTTACTAGACAATTCTAGGGCCCTGATTATATTCTTGGCATTTTTGATCATTGTGACCTCAATTGCTTTACTTCTGGTTCTGTATAAAATCTATGATCTTCACAAAAAAAAGCTCAGGTAAGCTTCATGTTTCTCTCCCTGTTTTATAAAAGTGCAAATTTTTTTTCTGTTTTTCAACAGTGCTTCACAAAATGTTACAAGTTTAATATTTCATTAATATTTGGAACAGGCATCTTTTCATTTTAACAAATAAAAGAAAATCATTTTTGGTGGTTTGTCTGGCAATGCAAAGACAATGAAATAGTGTTAGAATCTCTTTGGTATATTCTTATTCAGGGTGCAGAAGAACTGATGAGCTAGGACAGAATGCTTTTTCACTGTTTTTGTGAATAAATAGTCACAAGGATCTAGAAAACTTTTCCTTCATGTTTTAAGCTAAAATAATGAAAATAATAAACACTTTCTTGGAATGTTTTCAAATGATGATTCACCTGAAAGAATGTCTCAGAAATGCTTTGTTTATTATAGTCATCTCCAGGTGACTTGACCTTTACCCAAAAGAGTGGATTGGGATAGAAAAATGGCTGTTGCCTTCTTGACTGTTCCATAGACTTGGAAAGCCAGGCTGACTGCTGCTATTGCTGTAGAGGCTGATGTTGCAATGTGGGAGGAGGCATTTACTGCTAGTAGAGAAAGAGGAGTTAGGGCAACTTCTTCACAAACCTCTCAGCCTTCTGGCAATAGCAGAAGAGGCCAAACTTGTCTCTTCTAGACGCCTTCCTCAGGGCCCTTTTTCTCCTCCCTTCTCTTCCCCTCATAGAGGGCAGGGAGCTGGTCTTGCTCAAGCCTCCAACTTTTATGTTGAGGGCAGCAAAATTAATTTTTGCTTATACTGCTCTAGAGGGTCTGGCTTGTTCTTTGATATTTATTCTTTAAACTTAAATTCATTATACCTCCTGTATCTGCAAATTTTCTGTCACTTGTTTAGAAAGAGAAACAAAGACTGTGTGAGCAGGCACCCCAATCATTAGCAAGAAACTGAAGACATGCTTGATGCAGGTGATAGGGACAAAATCATGCAGCTAGTAAAGCTGTTTCATGAGGGTCCTTGGTTTCTCTCCCTCACTTGTGCTAAGCCTTCCCTGGCTCTTGCAGGAAGACAAGGATCCCAACCACCTCTGCTGAGTGACTCAAAGTCCTAATTGTAGCACTTCTGTTTCACAAAGGGCTTGCAGTGTGGTCTGATGATTACTGAACTGTCTTTGTGGTCATATATGAAGCTGCATTCATTTAACTCATTATCATATACATTTCTTACTAGTCAAAGCTTTGACAGATGCTTTTGCTTCTTACAGCAATTCTTCTGAAGATGTGAGCCTTGTTAGAGGTGAGTATCTTTAATCTATATATCTAGCAAGTGAAAATAAGGTATTAGTCACATGTCCTATAGCCACTTTTGGATGGTTTACATTCTAGGTAATATACATAGATTACAGATATCAGCGTAAACTTCATCTGGAGAAAAAAATACATCAATAAATACATTACATAAATATGTTTCATAGGTATTTATATAAAAATGAACTGAAATTTTATCAGAATATTTGGAAAACTCTTATTTATTATCTTATCATGAAAACAATTTTGTTATCCCAGATAATGGTCATGATATATTTAACCCTGAGAGTATCTCCAGAATCTCATATGACTTCAACCAGAATTTCCCCTTTCTGTACACCTTCTTCAGAGCAAGAATTCAAACATAAGCCAATAGTTTATCACTGCAAACTTTTGAATTCAATTTTTTTAATTCAAAATTTAGAATTTTGATTTTTTTTTTCAAATCCAAAAGACTGCAACCTAGCATTATGTGCAACTTTTTGTACAGGATTTCAGTGTCTATGAAGAAAGACAGAATCAGCCAATACTGGAAAGCTTCAAGAAAAAAACATTTATGGCATTCAAACCCACAAAAATTAACTAAATGGGAAGTAATACCATGTTGATATTCCTATCCGTTTGCTTAGTCACACATAACTGTAAAAAAAAAATTCTTTTAAAGGGTAATTAAAAGTGAACAAATAGATTTATAATATAATTATGGATGTTACAACTTGTTCAATCATTGCTTTATCATTAAATATGATATTACAGATTATTACAACTCAGAGAATAAGTTGGAGAAAGTCTGGAGAAGTGGGCAAGATTTCTTATATTTCAAGAGATGTTAGTAGGTTGTTTGTACAGTAATATATTTTGCCACTGCCAATAAATAGTCAAGCAGATTTGAAGCACAGGGCAGAACCATGTAACTATTGTGTGTTTGGGCTGTCTGTTGCTGTGACCCAAATGTGACAGTTGCCACTTTGTATACAAGTTCTGTTGATGCAAAGTCCCTGCATGTGGCCTGTTCTTGCATGTCCCCAGTTCCATAACAGAGCTGAAGAAGTTGTTATTCCCATGGCCTGTTTGTTCACAGAGAAGGCTCAGGGGGGCAGCATCTTCTGAAAAAAAACCATGGTTAGTTCAATTAAATAGGCTTGTCCTTCTGTTAACTCATCTGACAATTTGAGGAACACATTTACTGAAATGTAATTTATGTTTTAAAAGCCAATAAAGATAAACATTCAACATCTTTACAGTTAAAGATGATGAAAGGCAACTTCTGAACATAGAGCCAATACCTTCAGAACAGTTGTTGGAGACATACAAGAGGAAGATTGCAGATGAAGGAAGACTTTTCTTGGATGAATTTCAGGTTTGTCATTGGCTCAAAATATACCACAGACTTGTAGCCAGGTGTTTAGAAGACTTCTGTTCAAGAGCACGTCTAAAGTATATGCATTCACTATATATATGTATATATTTCTGTGTGTGTGTGTGTGTGTGTGTGTGTATACACACGCACATATATAAAATCTAAAAATTAGAAGCGAATTCTCATCTAAGGTCAAATAAGGTCAAATATGGCTTCAGTTAATTTTGTTACTGAGTCCTTTCTTTTAGATGACTTTTTTTTTCTGAAGGTGGTTTTCAGCAAAAGTATAAAATGTACAGTCTAAATTCTTTTTATTCAAAAGCATTTTTGAGGCACATTTTGCAGAGTATTACTACATAGCCATGGGGATATAAATAATAAATAACCATAATTAATGGAAAATGGATTTCATATTTATTTTAGATGACATGTAAGAAATATATGAAATAGTACGGTATGAAAAAGAATGTTATCTTCCAGACTATTATTAGCACCAAATTACTTTCATATGCATTTGTTTGTAAGTAGAAGCTATTTTAAATATATATGCTTACCTAATAAAAGAAACACTATATTTTACAGAGTATTCCTAGAATTTTCACTAAGTTTTCAATAAAGGAGGCAAAAAAAAGCCATAATCAGAACAAAAATCGTTACATTGATATTCTCCCATGTGAGTATTTGTCACAATTTCTTCATGTTCTATTAATATTTGTTTTCACTTACATCAATGCCTTGAGACAATATAATTATTTTGTTTTAAATGATTTAAACAGACGATCATAATCGTGTTGAACTCTCAGAGATACCAGGAGACCCAGGATCAGACTATATCAATGCAAGTTATATTGATGTGAGTGACTTCTGTTCATAAAATGTCATAGATACTACTGAAAAAATTCTGTGGTCTGTACATATCAAACACCTTTGATGATTTCCATCTGAGTTCTTTCCATCTTTGTAATGTATTTGGTATTACTGGACTTTTGCATATTGAACTCATTTCTAAAGTTGCAAATCTTTTCAAATTGTCCATGCTTTCTTTTTAAAAGCTGAGTAACATTGTATGTTTTTATAGGGTTTCAAAGAACCAAGAAAATACATTGCTGCACAAGGTAATTTTTAACCTTAAAAGAACTCCCTTTCTTTGTTCACCCACTTTTTGTTAGAAAGTAGTCCAATAGCCTTAATAAATTTAAAGAAAATTTGAAAGACTGACATTTTGAAATTTAATATCAAAAAGTTGGCAATGAGTTTTGGCTTAGGGCATTTTTGTGAAGATGAACAAATTACGCTTCACAGGCAGATTTGCCATGATGGATTGTTTCACACCAACAGTTTTTACGTTTCACAGCTATGGACTATATATATATATATATATATATATGATTGTAGGCTAATGACAGCAGTCATAACAAAATAAAGTCTGTGGCTGTTATTTGCATGATCGCTGGCTAGCTTTTCAGGCTACATGGCTAAGTATGTCAACACGGTAAGGGCTTTTCTGTCCAACTGCACTCTTGGGAAAAATCCCTTAAAATATCTCTTGCTAGGCCCCAAGGATGAAACCACAGATGATTTCTGGAGAATGATCTGGGAACAGAAGGCAACAATTATTGTCATGGTGACTCGCTGTGAGGAAGGCAACAGGGTGAGAAATATCCATCCATTCACCCATCTATCCATCCATCCATCCATCCTTCTTTGATCTGAAAATAAAGTGGGTTGTTGTGCTGTGGTGAATTACATTTTCTGCTTAAGTACTTTGTTTTTATTCTTTGCTATTCTCTATTTGCGGCAGAGCCTATGTTGAAAAGCATACCAAAATGGTTTTTGCCTTATGGACATTTTACTTATCAGTCTTATCAGCAATATCACTTTAATTACAGCTCTAAGGAACAGAGGATGAGCTTCCAAATTACTGCTGATAAATCCAGAAAAGGGTTACATACATTGCAAATTCTCAGATTAGAACTCTAGCTCCTCACTGATCTGTCACATTTGTTGCTTATAACAGGAATGGCTTATACTTTTTCCTGTCTAGTCTCTTCTAATATCCTGGCAATGCGCTCAGTAAATTCTAGATAGGATTTTTTTATTTTTATTTTTTAATCTGCTCTCCTTGCCTTTCATTTCACAGGAAGGTTGGATGTTCTGGCTTGCTTTTTTTCCTTATTTCCGGTACAGCAGGAAGGGAAACTGGTATTTTGACTGCTTTTAAAGATGGAAAGATTGACAGCATGCAGATATACAGCATCCCCACATTGATGTCATAGGCAGGCAGGAGCAAAGTCCCTCACTGAAGACTGAAATACAAGCTGCAGAAGGAGCTGCAAACTTTACCACAGCCTTCAGGCAATGCAACAAGGATTCTGTAGTGGTTTTCACTTTGCCACTTAGTGTATAGGATTCTTTCCCACCTTATGCTCTAAATAAATGCCATGGGGAAAAGCTTCAGGCCAGAGATGAGAATTGATGGATATTTGGAATTACTTGGCAGTGATAGCCTAAGCAGTGACAGCCTTTTCAAGAGAGGACAGGACCTATGAGAAACTGGAAAACTGTACTGAGTTACTAGTTATATTAAATCAGACTTTCCTCTGGCTCTCACCTCTCTGCCACTTTGCTGTCATGCTGCTCACCAGCTAATTTCATGTTTTCATAGAACAAATGTGCCCAGTACTGGCCGTCAGTGGAGAATGGCTCTGTAACATATGGGGACATTATTGTGAAGATCAACGAAAGTAAAGTGTGTCCAGACTATATCATTCAGAAACTACATATTACAAATGTAAGTTGACATAGGAATGCAAGAATGACTTGAATTGGAATGTATATTTAGAGTCTTAACAGTTGTATTAGGTGATTATTTAAAGCACGAGAGGAGTCCACCAGCAGTGGAAGATGTTCTACTGTTTTTCCCCAAGCAACATATAGTTTAAGAGAAAACTTGCAGATGAAAGGATTGTTAAGAACCCATAGTGGCATCCCCACAGTCTGACTCCAATGAGTTTGGTTTTGGCCTGTTATACTTTAAATCAGAAGTGTTTTTAAATTAAGCATACACTGAGAGAGTATGGTCAGATAGCCACAGCAACTCCTGTCTCCTGACTGCAGAATTCTAGCCAACCAGTCTTGGTTACATTTTTCTTCTCCATTGTATTTTCTTTGGTATAAATCTCCTTGTTGCATGTTCTCTTCAAAATATGAGAATGGAAACAGTCTGAACGGAGTGCCGGTTTATTTTCAACCTTTATCAATAGAAAAAAAATGTCATTGACATGTCTTTCTCATTCTGTTTTACAATCAYGTTTACTAGAATGTATGTTCTCTCCCTGAATCTAGCAACAGCACATGAAAGTAGGACCCAAAACTAGATGTGCTGTAAGCCTTAATCAGGTGATTTAAAAAAGAGAGTCACTCTCTGTGATAAATGCAGACTTTCCTGTACCTATTTTAGGTTACAATTAAAAAATTTTTTTTTTAATCTGTGGTAGCCTTAGCAGACTAGTCCCAGGACAGATGAGAGAATTACCAACCAGTATGCCTCGAAGCACAGCCATACACTGGCCAAGTTATTTACAAACAGTGGGGACACTTCTTATATTTTGTCATAGGCTAGCCTTGACAGTAAAGTATTTGTAAAGTGTTTGCGGCAATACTTTGAACCTCTTGCTTGTCCTCTATTCAAGTTGTGTATCCCTGATGCACAGCTCTTGACTGCTATTTTTTAATTAAAATTAGGTAAGAAAAATGTCTTAACCTGAGAAACTTTTGGGAGCACCATATGACAAAATACTGTTTGAAATTTCTGTTACAACATTTAGTGGCTGTTTTCCTTGTTTTTCTTCTGCTTTGTATATCTACACTTGATTTCGATATTGTATAAAAAAACACATCTCACTTTTTCTAGGGAAGGGAAAGGACAGCTGGAAGAGATGTCACTCACATTCAGTTCACAAGCTGGCCAGACCATGGAGTCCCTGAGGATTCACATCTTCTTCTCAAACTCCGGCGCAGAGTTAATGCTCTCAGCAATTTTTTTAGTGGCCCAATAGTGGTTCATTGCAGGTAAATATTAAAAAGAAAATGAAATTATGTTAAATGTTAAATGAACATGAAATGAAGTTATTCAGAAAAAGGGAGCTGGCAAAGTAATATCTGGCTGATCCCAAACTTTGTGACTTGCTTACTCAAGAGTGAGGCTGCTAAAGATGCATAAAAAAGCCTGTTTTCTGCGAGATCAGTTCCCATTCAGGTTGACTGAAACTGAGGCTACACAGACTTTTGGAAAGCAGCCAGGTAAATGTCAGGCTACTCTGGCTATGAGCACCAGGTTTTAAAATATTGTCCTTATTTTCATTAAAAGTTATTTAAAATATAAATCCATCATTTTTCTTATTGCTGAGTAATTTATAACAAGAACTATTTTCAGTTGTTTCATCTCCAGTTGTTCCAAGAGTTTTCACTTTCACTCTCTCACTCACTGCTCCCCATTCGGAATGGGACTGAGCGATACCATTACCTCTTGATAACCATATCCCTTTGTGCTTTCCAGTGCTGGTGTTGGGCGCACTGGAACATATATTGGAATTGATGCAATGCTGGAGGGGCTTGATGCCGAAGGCAGAGTGGATGTTTATGGCTATGTTGTGAAGCTGCGTCGACAGCGATGCCTCATGGTTCAAGTAGAGGTATCTTGCTAAAATCCATTTCACTTAAAACTCTACTTCATTAATGCTTCATCAGTATTTCTTGAGGAAAAGTGCTCTTGTCAGTTTTGGGTGATGCTAAAGTTCACTTGAAGCTGTTTAGAGAAAATACAGCTCTGAAAAGATATTAAGAGAGAGAAAACCTTCCAAGAAGAGTTTTCAGCTTTAGAAACTTCAACATTTTAAATTCAGACTTTAGAAAAAGAAGGCAAGAGCATTTTAGATTTGGTAGTCCAGGTTTTGGCATGCAACTCAGATGTGAAGGGGCAAAGGTTGAACTTGTAGAGGCAAACAATTTTCATATTGTAAAAGTTGTGTGGGATTTTCAGTTGAGTTGAGAATATAGTAAAAGTCAAGGACTGACGAGATGCATGCTTGTAACTTATTTAGGCATTTTAAAGATCTTTGAGATTTTAATTACATATTTCTTAAATGACATTGCATATATTTGCAGAACACCTTTCATCCAACAAACCAAATTTGCTCCAAAATGTTTAATTAATAGGAAGCCACTATGATTTTTAATAGTTGTATTTAATGCCACTTTAATGTTAATGTTTAATATTATTATCACGAATAACATCATGTGAGTAATAGCTTCTTATAATGGTTTTAAAAAGTGATATGTTTTTTTGTTTTTTTTTTTTTGCTCATTAATAACTTCACTTTTAAACCCTTAAAATGGGAAACACCAGTCACAGTACATCCTCATCCATCAAGCACTAGTGGAATACAATCAGTATGGAGAAACCGAGGTCAGTCTTTCAGAACTGCATTCCTACCTTACAAATCTGAAAAGGAAAGATCCTCCAAGTGATCCTTCTCTGCTGGAGGCAGAATTTCAGGTAAATATAACAGTGCCCTAGCTCTTCACTGGCTTAAATTAGAAATTGCCTTGCACAATAGTCATGAGAAAGAGATACCATACGTAACAGATCACTTCTGTGCTATTTTATTTCTCTGGCACAGACACAATTTCTTCACCTTCATGAAGAAACTTGTAATGAAATTGCATTCCTGCTTTTGATATTAATATTCTCCATAAAGTTTAGGGGAATAGAATGATGCCTTGTGACTATGTGCATGATTTCTTGTGGCATTGTATATGGTACAGTGAGCGTTTTTAAGCTGTAGTCCAAATGTGACCAAAGTTTATCGAATTAAAATAAGAAGTGAGGCACTGGGAGATGAAGACAGGTTATGGCTGTCCAGAGGGGACCATGATCCAATGAACCATTTTTATCAAGCATAATCCCAACCATCCTATTTCTTTAGAGGCTGCCCTCCTATAAGGGATGGCGGACACAGAACACTGGGAATCGAGAGGAGAACAAAAGCAAAAACAGGAATGCCAACACAATTCCATGTGAGTATTTTCCATGAACCTTCTGTTATTTTCTCTGTTATCTTGAAAGAAAACCTGTTAAATTTTGAATAAATTAAGGCAGTAAATTACCTCATTAAGCTATATTTCTGATTTGTTAATTCCCTCAACATTGTAAAATTAGAAACTTCTTACAATGTTTTAAAAAAAGAAAATAAGATTTTTTAACATATGAATTCTTAGGAGTGTTTAATTTTATTTCCAATAAAGTGGACTTTGTTTGGCAGCTTCTTGTTGATGGACTAACCTTTTTCTATCTGCAGTTTCCGTTAAAACATCGCTAGCAGGGAACCATCTGTCTTTTTCTCTGGTGAAAATAAAGAACTAGATCTTAGTGACACTGTCACTAAGAAAAACTTTCTTCACTATATGGATACAGTGCACCCCAGAATGCCTATGGTTCACCTGGGTATTGTGTTAGGAGAGGAGAGGAAGAGTCTTTCTCAAATCCAGACTTCTCTCATGTTGGCTTTTGACATTAGCCAGCGTGGAGGAGGCCTCAGCCCTCACCTATGAGATCCTTCCTCCTCTCACCTTTCGCCTGCTCCCAGTAAGGATGCTGCTGCCTGAGATCTGGTCTTGGCTTGTGTTTTAAGAGTTTTGCAGAATCAGCCCTCAGTTCCCTGACTCCCTTCTCTTGATGAGAGAGTAAAAAATGACTGAATATCTGGTAGCATGACCCCAGTTCAGAAACTGATACAATCCAGGGTGAGTGGACAAGCTTGTCCTTCCTCTGCTCCCAGAGCAAAGTGACTAAACCACACAGAAACCCAGACCACTATGTGTGTGGCCATATTCACCCAGTAATAAAAACAGTGCCTGGGATTCCCTGGAGAAAGCAGGAGGGTAATGACACAAGGGGGGACAGCCACCCTCAAATGCTACACCTGAGCAGCAGTGCGCATTTTGGTGACACTTTGTCTTATGCAGATGACTTTAACCGAGTGCCAATCAGGCAAGAAGAGGAACAAAGTAAGGAGAGTGAACATGATTCAGATGACTCCTCAGATGGGGACAGCGATTGTGAGGAATCAAGCAGATACATCAATGCTTCCTTCATAACTGTATGTATTTAGAGGATGCACTACAAGTATCTCACAAGCTTTCAACTAAAACTTGCTGATAACTATATGCTAACTTGTGCCTTTATTCTCTTGTTGACTTCAAAAATAGAATTGCATTAACCTGAATAGGGAAGGAAGATCTGACATTTGATTGGCAAAACCCTTTATAGTTTTAATCATCAAAATCTTCTAAATTTTGGTGCAGGAGTAAGATTGAGCTTTTTCCCTTACATAGTCCTAGACTATCCTATCACCAAAAAGTGATAACAAACACAGAAAAGGGTTTTTTTGTTTTTTATGTTTAAAATCACTAAATTTCAGCTGGCCTAGGAGTAGCCTATTTTTCTATGAGAGGTCATTTGCCTATGTACAAATTGATCCATATTAATATTTTCACTGTGAGTGAAACATGAGTATAGTTATTTGCATATACAGAACTGTACTAGCAAAAACTGAAGCCAGGAGTATTTTGGTATAATATTTACTTCTAGAAGAAGGAGAACAGCTACTGGTCACTAATAAAGATAATTGCTTATGAAATTATCAGATAAATTATAGTTATCTGAATTCTTTAAAATGAAGCACAGTTAGGATGTCTATTCAGCGTAAATGTATTTTTACTTTTGGATAGTTCAGTGTGAACTGACTGGCTCATCAACTCTGCTGTATGGGATAAACTTAATTTGTTAGAAGACTAACAACAGGTGTGCAGAATTAAATCCTTGTTTTAGCCCTTAAAAACATAATCTGTACATAATGGCAGGCTGAGCTCTCAACCACTGCAGCATGGGTATGTCTTGGTGTCATTCTAGAGTAATATTTTTAGGAGGATTCAGTTTAATGTCATTTGGCTCTTATTGTTCCTGTAAGATCATTGCCTACTGTGATAGGCATATTTTCCTCTATAAACAAAAGGGAACAGTAGTTTATTTCACTGGGTAGTCTTTAAATGACAATGACTTCTGTTACATGAAAATAACATTTTGGATGAATTTAGGGAAAAGATGTTCAAAACTTCTTTCCTAGGGCTACTGGGGTCCAAAAGCCATGATTGCAACTCAGGCACCACTGCAGGAAACAATCGCTGACTTCTGGCAAATGGTCTTCCAAAGAAAAGTCAAAGTCATTGTTATGCTGACAGAGCTGAAAGAAGGCGATCAGGTGAGGAAGGTATCATCTTCACACTGACACCTTAAGGGTCCTCTGTGTGCAAAGAAAACACCCAACTGCAGTCTTTTATTCCTTTCCTCCATTTAAAAGTCTTTCATCTGATGAGAAATTTTCTAATATAATTTGTTCTATTATTTACCTTCTTAATTTACCTTCTACTGAGTTTTTGAGGAAAAGAGTTGCTTGATGATGTATTTTAGAATACAGTGAAACTCCAGTACTTTAAAGTGAAAGCGTTCTGTAAGCGCATGCAGAAAGTAAAATGAAAGCAGATTTGAAAAGCACTGACTTCTACTTTTAAATATTTTAGGAACTCTGTGCACAGTACTGGGGAGAAGGAAGACAAACATATGATGGCATAGAAGTACAAATGACAGATGTTAACTGTTGTCCTAGCTATACCATACGTGCATTTGATGTTACGCATCTGAAGGTAAAAGTTTTTTTGAAAATTACAAAAGGAAATTTTACATTTCTTAGAAACTTAGCCTAGAGTAAAGAAAGATAAGGGACAGTTCCCACCACACTTACCTCCTGCTCTAAGAAACGGAAGTATTTTTCTGTTTTGGACCAGCAGCCAATCATGATATATAGTATAAATTAACGCAGGTGTCCAGTTTAGTGATGTACTGAGAGGGTGGTAGAGGACTCTAAGGAGGTGAGCTCTCTTTTGTACTTTGAGCAAAGCATGGATATCTACCTATCTCATGTTCATAGAAAGGCAAAATTTACATCACCATGCAGCTTCCCAGGAATATAAGCTTTATTTTGTAAATCACCTGCAATAGATGTACTATATGAATCTTTGCTGTTAGTCTGAACATTGATTATGTCTCCACTCCTGTTTTGCAGAGGAAAGAAACACAGAAGGTGTATCAGTATCAGTACCACAAGTGGAGTGGCTTGGATGTTCCTGAAAACCCCAAAGACTTAGTCAACATGATTCTAAACCTTAAACAAAAAATTCCAACTAGACCAGGCTCTGAGGACAATAGAGGCAACCGCAGTGTCCCGATTGTTGTCCATTGTCGGTAGGTGTGAATTCAACACATACGTTAACCTAGTTCTAAGTTCTAGATATATTTAGCAACTGCATTTTTGTAAATCCCACCTTTTCCCCAAAGCCTTTGTATGTGCCTGGAGACTCAGCTCTCCCTGGAAGACTTCTTGAATAGCTCAAAATTGACCTTTTTGATTGCAGTGCTGAAAAGTGATCACTCTTCTCTTTGGCAAGAGCGAGAGTGGAGTAGGATGTCCGAGCTAGTTGCTC
Organism: Apteryx rowi; assembly: GCF_003343035.1. Classification (NCBI taxonomy): domain Eukaryota; kingdom Metazoa; phylum Chordata; class Aves; order Apterygiformes; family Apterygidae; genus Apteryx; species Apteryx rowi. The sequence continues at coordinate 2,475,160 of NW_020451027.1, read as the reverse complement.
TTGCCTAGTACATGTATTGTGAGAAGAAATGCCAGGTCATAGTGCTCTTTAGTGCACTACTAATGAGGATCCAGCAGAGCTTTTATTTCATCTCTCACTCCAGTGCAGAAACCCACTTTTTTAGGACCATGTTTCCAGGTATAGCCATGCATACCATCTAAAACAGAATAATCCTGGCTAACAGTTGCTCAGACCATAGGACTGAAGTTTTTAATTTCTCTCCTCCCCCTTAAATGGTCACGTGAGACCCAGGTAGAATTTAGATAAAGTAGCTATGCCTTGTTTGTGCCCTGCAGATATTTTTAGTTGTAACAATTTCAGTCCAGTTAAAAATGTTTTGGAAATGTAATTCATTATACAGTCTTTGAAATAAATTTAACATTTAGTCACAGGTCTTGCTGATTTTACATTTTAAAAATGTGTATCTTTTTCTAGTGATGGATCCCAGCAAACTGGTGTATTTTGTGCTTTAATGACCCTCTTGGAAAGTGCAGAAGTAGAAGAAGTGATAGATGTTTTCCAAGTAGTAAAAGCTCTTCGTCGCACCAGGCTGGGAGTGGTCTCCACCTTTGTAAGTAAATCTTATGAATTACAAGGACAAGCTAAGAGATTGCTTACCACAGTCAGGAATATCTTTGTAACCTCATGCATTGTTTCTGTGTAGGGAACACTAATTATAATGAGGACATTCACAGCCATTCATCACTACTTGAGAATTGGCCATTATTGATRAGAATGAAGGAATCTGTGAGATGTCCAGAGCTGCAATTCTATAACATCTTTGTGGAAGGGTACATGTTGTAAAATTATAAATTGAATCAATTGAGGTTTCTGCAGTTGCTTAAGGGACTGACATGCCCAGTGTCCCTTAATTTCTGCAGGGTTAAAAGTCTAATTCATTTGACAGCTTAGGAGCCATCAACTTACTTCATTGTAAAGCACCCTAGAGGAACTGCTGCTCTGTGGCATACACTGCATATTTGCTATCCAACAAACCACCTAGATTTGGTCAGTGTGCAGCAAATTAGTAGATAACTCTCCCTGAGTCCTTACAATATGTGTTGACTACAACTTAGATACTCTGAAAAACATATTTTTGGTACTTTGCCTTGTAAACCAAGAGGTACCTAGCGACTCTTAATTGAGAACGTTTGATATAAGCAGTTACAGAGGCATTACATAAATGTGAAATTAGAACTAAACCACAGAACGAACACCCTGTAGGCCAAAAGCTGTGGAAGCAGCTTCATATGTGATCCTCCATGTTCAACTAAGTGCTGCATTTCCAAGATTTAATGAAAAAAAGAAAGAAGGTGCTCATTCTCAGGTAGTGGACGCTGCATTCGTCCTAATCTCGTCTCTTTTTTTATATTAGGAACATTACCAATTTCTGTATGATACCATTGCCAGCACCTACCCTGCACAGAATGGACAAATAAAGAAGAACAGCCAGCAGGAAGATAAAGCTGAATTTGTCAATGAAGTAGAAAAAACAGATCAGGAAGCCGATTTGATCACTATTGATCTTACCCCTTCAATGCCAGAGAGAAACGGGGCTTCTGAAGCATGTGAAGATTCTAAAACTGCAGATAGCACTAAGGAAACAGAAAGCTCTACAAATGGTCCCACAACTCCAGTTTTAACTTAAAGGCTATATTAAAAATATGCATGTGTTGATTTTCATGTGCAAAAAATCTTAAACAAAATAGGAAGTATATGATTTCTTCCTCTTCCCACCTTTTCTGGAAAACATTTACTGTTATATCAGTTTTTCAAAGGTACAGATTTGTCAGAATACTTGAAAATAATAGAGTGACAAAGAACTGTGAAAATTTATTTTTTTGTGTAGATTTGCATTTAATAATTCTTCAAAAAATGTTTTCACTATTTTATACTTTTAAAAATATGTACAGTGTAATACTATGTTCTCATGTTGAGCAGTGCAAAGGAATTTTTTATTTTTATTTTTGTAATAAGCAAAAAAAAGAACTCGGAACACCAAATTTACTGTGTTGCAAGTACAGGTCTGTCTTCAAAACTACTAGCAAGTAAATTAACCTAACAGGCAAGAGTATATAATAGAATTTCAGAAGTGCTTAGCAAGCATTGCTTTCATTAAGTTCTGTGGAACTTGTATAACTTTGCCAAACAATCTTAAATGCTTATCATTTACACTGTGTATCAATTCCAAGGAAGTCAGACTTACTGAGCATCTGACCCTTCATCCTTTCAAATCAATGTGTATTATAAGCTTTGCATTTTTCTAACTTGCCTCAAGATGTCCTTGGTGTTCCACATAAATTCATCTGAGATTTCAATATTAGACTCAAAGAAGAAAGTTTGGAGACTGGCATGCTGAATGATTGCAAAAATTCTGATAGAAAATGCATTGAGTTGACTTTGAGAGCTTGAAATACTGTGCACTGGCACATCTGTTTCTTATGCTTATATTCTATAATTTAAAAAGAATACTTCCCTGAAACTGCCTGTGCATTGAAGAGTCTTGTGCAACTTATATAGTACATGCTTTTTTCCCCCCAAATATTGTAGATTTTAGAGGGATTTTTCTTTGAATGATGAGGTTTTGTATGTTACTGTTGTGATAATTTTACTATTTCCTACTGGATTTTAGCTTAACATTTTTAAAATAAATAAAAAGTATAATAGTTGAAATGGTGGAAATGATTTTGTTCTGCTGGACTGTGTAAACCGATCATTTTCTTCTAAATGCACAAAGTCTTGTGTTATCCAATGTGTGGAGTTTTCAGTAGAAAAACACACCATTTAATTTTTATAAAACTGTGTGTGAACCCAGGTAATTGTTCTAATCCTGTCATTACAGATGAAAAAACCCTTCATTCTTCTGTTGCTTGAAGTCATTAAAGGCACAGTCACTCAACAGGTTTAGGGCTTCTAATTTATCACTGCATATTCCTAATCTCTCTTTACAAAACGTAACTGAAAATATTTGGAGAGCCATGTAAACAACATATTTAGACACACCTGGTTAAAACATTAACTTAATTGTGCAGTTGATCTAGATCAAATATTTCATTCACACCTAGAGCACAGTTAAGTGCTTCCTCAGCAGTCCTGCTTGGCTAAGTGGCATCAGACACACGCCCCAGGCTGTGGGACTTCCCTTGACAGGGAGCTGAACTTCCTCTTCACCTAAACGGAGTTAGATGATGAACTAAGCTAAGGGGGAGACCTGATGTCAAAGAGAATTTGAGACTAAATGTGAAGATAATTAAAAAAAACTTCTAGGCATAAAAGCGGTTGGCCATTTTTAGAGGAACATGTCAAAATTGCAAATGTAGCACAGCTTTGGAGATCAAAAGGATAAGGGGCCGAGGATGCCAATCAGCAGACTGGTGCTCACTGGATGACAGAGGACACTTGATTTCTTTTTCTTCTTCCAAGTTTTGGTCACCATAAAGCCCTTCTAGCTATTTCATGTAGTAAATAAAGAGCTTAGTACAGATACTTAATGTAAGACTGTGGAAACAGATACTGGTCACGCTTTTAGGAATAACTGTGAATGTTTCTCAAATAAGAGGACACTTAGGCCTAAATTTTCATCTTATGTAAGTCTGAGGACACACATACTCTTACTCCTTAAAAAGTGGTTCCGTATTCTTTTAAGTTCCTGCAACACCTCGGCTGTAAAAATCTAGAGGATTTTATTTTCCTTGAATTGTTTCCTAGAGTGACTTTAATGTTCTCTTGACTATGTATTTTTTAAGAAGTGCATGTCAGGTTGACAGCTGTTTTGTGTACACATTTTCAAACAAAAATTCTGAACTGTATTAAATTTTGCCTAATGCCCATCTCCACCATTAGCCTAATCAGAGAAACAGAGCCTTACATTAAAACTCTGCTCAGGTGCCTAGTGTAAACCACTTTTGGAGTGATGTCCCTTATAGTCACAAAGGGATAAGCTGAGCTCTTGGTTTTTGATTATTTTCAAATTAAATAACACTTTGTCCAATTAAATCTCATTAAATCCCTGTGTGACAATTTAGGGAGTCTGCCTTAACACAGTCTAGAAATTCTGACTGCTTTGGGGAACTCCCTAGCGTAGCCGGGTAGCGGGGAGTTTTTGCCTTCTCTATTGTCATTTGAATGTCAAAAAATCCGAGAGGTGCTGACGCAGGGTTTGTAGCAAAGGGACAGGGGAGCGGGTTTGGAGGAGGGACGGCGGTGTGCTGTGGGGCCAGGGGTGGGAAGGGAGGGGAGAAGGAGCCGCCGAGCGCCGCTCGCCGCTCCCGCTAACGGCCGGCTAACGGCCGCCGCCGTGTGGAGAAGGCGGCGGGGGGAGGGGCGCGGAGCAACAAAACGGGAAACCTAATCGAAATCGAAGCACAAGCGTCGCTGGATAGCGAGCCTGTGACTGAGAAGTAAAATATTAACAATGTGAAGCATTTGTCTGTTTGGGAAAGCAAGGAATGTAAGCGTGAATAGTGGCTCAAGACAAGAGTTTTGTTTAAGCTGGAAGCTATAGCCTTTAAATATTCCTCAGGAAAACTCTCCAGTAGCAATGCTTATCTTTTAGACAAGGCAGCTTGCGTTTGTACAGGCCCAAATTTTTCAACTTTGAACATTCTCCAGATCACCTCTAAAATAGTACCTGCAATTCCCTGGGGGCTCCCTACAGCTATACTACAGCTATTTTTCCATACGTAAAAACAACTGTTTTGCCAAGAACCAGGAGGCTCTATTTTAGGCCAGGGAAAACCAAACTGGAAGAAAAGGAGCAGTTCAGTTACAGGGTACAGCGCATTTCTATATGCATCAGGTCTACTTCAGAAAAATGGTAAGTGTCTGAAGAAGAATGGGCTGCAATATATTTTAAAGACACAGCAAAGTAGCTAAAGCAAACTAAAAAGATTTATAACAGCCGTATAAGTCAATCTTTCATTTCAATGCAATTGAAGATAATTGCAAAAGTACTAAGCAAGTTTATACTAAAAGATCTCTTTATTAGGTTGAAAAAAATAACTGTTTAGGGAGGAAACTTGATATAAAAAGGTATTGTAAGGTAATAGCCTCATTGTATTAACCCTAATACAACAGGGTGTTACTAGGTAATTATGTATTCAGATTCAGAATCATTAGCATCAGCAATACATCATGTTAGTGGATTTGTGAAACTAACAGGATAAACATTTTTCAGAGGAATAGGCAGATAACTGTTTACAGCTGGGTTGTCTCTTGAATCCTACAGGTGCACACTAGTTTGGCTTGTGGTGCTAATGTAGTCCTAAGCATGACTGTCTAATATGCAGAGAAAAATACAAAGTTTAATTTGGACTATTTTAGAATTTTTAGCAGTCGGGGGCTCAAGTTCTTCTTTTTGGAGACCAAACTTTAAGATATCCTGACCCTGCCTGGAAGTTTACTGAGATCCCAGCGCCACCCAAACTTGCCCTGGTCGATTGCAGTCCGTGGGAGACTTGGTGTATTTGCACAGTTTACCCGCCAGGCTGTGCTGAGACTCTTCAGATACCTTCATTCTTTTCAGAGCCACACTGCAATGCGTTCGGCTGGCTCCATTTATGTAACGTGGAGCCATCAGCGGTGAGGAGGATGACATTTGTTTTTACAACACTGCACAGATCGTGTCTATAACTATCCAAGACCAAGCACTCGTCTGTCTGTCTGTGTGTATTTTAGCCAAACTATACATATTTAGCATTAATAGTTTATTTGTGTGCATCATTCATAGTCCTAACCCTGAACTCACATTCCCAGCCCTAAATCGATGGATCCTTGACTTGGCAGGTGCCAAGGATAAAAATATAGGGGGAAAAAAGGGATGAAGTGAAGTGCCCATGCTGACTTTTCTGTGAGGCAATACAGCATTGAAACAATGCTGACTTGTGTGGCTGATGGGCTTTCTAAGAGGTGGTTTTCAAAAATGAATTTGCAAAAAATAAACTGCAGATGAGGTACAGTAGATTGCATACAATGCAGGGTGCCTGTGTTGTCACAGAATAAATCAGTGCTGGCATCAGTGTCTACTAGAAAGTTGTTTGTCAGCTCTCCTTCTGCTGCAATAAAAATCAGTGTTGATGTTCTTCAACTGCAGAGAAAGATGGTAAAAAAGTGACAACACAAAGTTATCACTGGAAAATGCAGTTTTGTCCAAATGCAGACATTTGGTAAGAAGTGTCAGTTTTGATTTTTTTTGTTTTAAAATAAAAGATGACTCACTTTTCGCTGTCTTTTGCTAATATTAATGCAACATTCTGAGAAGGTAACACTGTCTAGTTCTAAGTTTAGCACTGCATTTATTTTTATTTCTGTTCTTTTATGAAATATTTAAATACTGCATATTTTTTAATATTGTTTTGTCATTGACACCACTTCAAAACTGAACCAATTCAATATCATTAACAGTATTTCCTTTTTCCATACTGTTTTTTAAATAATTTCTGTTCAGCAATAAAATGAAATTCTGATTTCATTTATTGATTTAGCGTAAATAAATGAATTCTTACAGAACAGGAATTCAGTTTCTTAAATGACACTAATAAATTATTCCATAAAGAGTTAGGTCTCCCCAAAAGAAAGCCAGAGATTTCCACTATCAAATAATACTTTGCCCCTGTTCCAGTCGCAATGGAAGGACACTTTCTGATGGCATGAAAGGCAGGCAAAGTTCGCATCTCTCTCCCCAGCAAATAGCCCTAGTCTCATCTCCACAGTCCAAACAGTGGAAGTCTCAGCTTTTTTCTTTTGCTGCTCTTGCCTCAGTTACTGAATGGTGGCCTCTTCCTACTTGAATAGTTGTAACAACTTTCTAAATTTTCTCCCTGTTTTGGATATCAGCATTTCATTGACTTGAACAGCTCTGTCTGCTTTCTGCTGGTGGTGTCGTCCTCTCTCACCCACCATGCACAATGGGTGTCAGGGAGCAGCAAGTTTGGACTGCCCTGCAAGTGAAGGGGAGCCTGGACCGCAACGCACGCAGGGCAGGAACATGACTGACATGGGCGCAGGCCCACAGCACCCAAATAAGGTGAACAGAGCAGGTCTGGTGACAGTAACCAGTGTCAGACAACAGTCCAATTCTTGCCAGGCAAAGTGATGAGGCAGGTTTGAGGTCAAGCCAAGAAGTTGAGCTGGTGAGCCAGGAGCAGCCAGGAATGAGGCCAGGTGTAGGCAGGCCGACTGCACAGCACAACAAGTCTAGGCAATGCTCATTACCTAAATGCCTCTAGTTTCCCAGAAACTGGAGAAATATGTCAAGAAACATGTTTCTGTTAGGTCTTCACTTCTGATGGTCTTAGGCCATTCTGGAGTCACTAGTTGTGCAAAGTGCACATGCCACTTGGCTAGACATTGTGTGTGTGTGTGGGGGGGGGTCGATTACTTGTCATAACATGGCATTTGTTGGAGCCTGTGAAGTGTGGACTCAGCAAAGCCACTTACCTGATTAGTTTTGGGGCATTCTGACCTTTGACTGTTAAGCCATCACACTATCAATTACTGGCCCAATTCAGAGAATAATATGCTCTAATGTTACATATGACATCGGTTTGTCAGGTTTCTGTTTTCAGCACCTCTATGGAGCTGACACCACCACACGGTTTGGTAAAGTAGGAGATGTCAGCACTATACCTCAGCAGCTGAGCTGTTGTATCATGGTGCACAATTCCTTGGTATCTGTTTTAGCATTTCTGAAGGTTGCTGAGATTTTAGGTTTTACATGTTTAGCTGATGGGAAAACCACTGACTCTTGTAAAATCAATGCTTCAGGCAGAGTGCTGACTGAATGTTTTTCCTAAAACTTGAAACTTATTGATAAAAAAGGATTAGTTTGTCATGATCTAAAGAAAATCTAGAGTTAAGAGTTAACCATATAGTAATGAGAGGAAAAAAAAAAAAGCTGAATTCATTGACATATAGAATGCTCATACAGATTTTCATTCATGCCCCATATCTACTCTGAGTTGCATCTGCATTCTGGATGAATCCTCCCATCACCTGGCTGTTGAGATTTTATTTTAAAAATTCCTAGTGTTCTCCTCACCTTAGAACAGATATGAAAGAAATTGCCACAAACTAGGTATCTTGTTCTCAACATTTCTGTGTTGCAGGAATAGCTTCTTGAACCCCTGTTTTGTAAGAGTCACAGTTTCAAAAGTGCTGGTTTGGACTTCCTAATTCAGTTCTCCTTAAAATCATGAGTTATGGGTTTTGCGTTGCTACGCAGAAGTTAAACTACAAGTCTATTAAAAATCATCACATCTCATTTTCTGTTCTCTTGTCAAGGGACAAAGCTATATAATGTTGTATAAAATTGCCATTGCTTTCTGTGAGAGAGAAATCTCTCTTCTTTTTTTTTTAACAAGTGAGAGAGCTGGGATACTACTTACTTGTTTTTCTCTCACCTTCGACAAAACAAGGAGGAAAAGGTTCCCCCCAATAGATTTAYGTATCCAGACAACATCAGAACTCACAACAGGCTGTGGTACAAATTAGCATTTACATTTTGATTACAAATGTTATTGTTTGGTCTTAGCCATTTTAAGCCTTGGTTACTGTTCCAGTCTAATACAAAGATGATTATGAAATGATGGTGTTTGGGAAATGATGGCCTCAGTCCCATTCATACTGCAAAAGTCTGTTTCACTGTTATGGCTATAGCAGTGCTCTCTGAATTAAATTGTTTGCCATAAATGCAAACGGACAAAATGAATGTAGATGGGCTTCAAGAATATTGGGGCTCATTGAGTACGTTTCACACCCTGTACAAATCTCCTTTGGTGCATTGTCAATAGTCTTCCATTAGGCTCCTCTTCAGGGTGAGGAGTTTTGTTAAGTATAGGCATAGTATAGGCATGGAGGCAGCAGTGGCGCTAGCTGCATGGCAGGGGGATTGTAGCAGGACGCACGCTGTTGGAGGAGTGAGGAAGCTTGAACTGGGATTGCCCTGCAGCCATTTGCTCTTTAGACAAAGAAYTGCTCGGGCGTCACCAAATGGATGTCCCTCAATAGCCAGTTCAATCTTTTCTCCCTTCTCTCCTTCAAAGCTCTCAGATGGGACAGGTGGGTATGTTTTCCCTCATACCTATGGAATTTTCTCTTGCTTTGGTTCCCTACTGTATTGCATTTTTTTTTTTAATTGCATCTAGCACTCTGTTCCTTAACTTCAAGCTTTTGCTTGCAGATAAAAATATGAATAAATCAAGAGTTTGTTTAGTTTAATTCCTGGTGCTACAATTTCTTTTTCATCCTGTCATTATGAATTAGTCATTTCTTTGCTCAAAATCATCAAACACAACAGCATCCAAGATAAATACTTCAATAAATCAAATTCAATAAATTATATCGTTATAACTTCAAATATCTAAGATAAATAGGAAGGGGAGAATATTTTTGCAAGGTTTATTCAGGTTTCTTTGGCAAGAGCTTGATGTACGGTAGACATCCCAGCCAGTACTTCCCCCCTGCAATCTGACACTCTCGGCTCAGAGACATCAAAAACACCAATGAGTGACCGTGTGATGGCAACTGCTCTGAACAGCCATAGCTGTGTGCTGATGGGGCTCCTCTGAAGTGGCTCCCAGGCCAAGATCATGTATAAAAGGCTGCTAGAAGGCAGCATGAGTTACGCAGCACAGCAGCTACAACAGGATGTGCCTCCACGTCAAGGAAGTTGGCTGTGTGCAAGAAATAAATGCAGGTGTCTTGCTGTTCTGCTGGACTTCTATATGGGAAATGGGTGTACCAGATTTAGTGACACAGAGTTTTTAGCTAATTATCTCATTCTATGGCAGCATTTAAGGGAAAAATTGCAGAGTGCATTAACCATCTTGAGGGCAAAGTGAGTAACATCATGTGATAGGAAGGAACTCATTCACTCCCTTAGCCCTCTGGTACTGGTTTCCTAATTGTTGTCCTGTAAATCTGAAGCACGCATAGCCTGTAAGGCTGCTTCTTGACCCTCAGAGGATGAAAGCAGCTTCCTCACAGAGGACTGAACTGATACCCTGAGTTGCAGGGGTAGCAGTACATGCTGTAATAAATGCCTGAATATCTATTGTTTATCAAAGGCTAGGGAGAGCAAAATATACTATTCAAGCAGAAAAGACCAAATTTTCCTGCTGTGATTAGTTTGAGGTAAAGGATGAACTCAAAGTGTCAGAGTCCAGCACTGGAAAGGAGAGATCTGGAAACTGAGGACTCCTTTTTCTCAAGACTGTCCAAAGCGGTGGGGTTCTTTGACGGTGTGTCACCCTGGTCTTCTGTTAGGGAGCATTTCTGATGATGCTAACCAGACTTTGGAGGGCAGCTGTTATGAAGCACAGCTTAAGAAACTGTGCTGCCTCAAGACCCTAGAGCAGCCTTTTTACTTTTATGTCTTGGCTAATGAATAGACTGCCCTTTGGCATCTGTTACATAAGCCAAGAGCTTTTTAAGCCCAATGCATTTCACATGCTCTTGAAAAAACAAAATTTTTGACCTGATAGGATAATGCATAAGCAATTCCTTGAGTTACAGCCTTCCCTGAGTTTTCCCAGTCTGCGTTTTTGCTCCACAAAGCATATTATGTGCATGGGGGGAAGCAGTTCCATGGACAAACTGCTTTTGCAATGTTGCTTAAAATTGTCCACTGATGTCACCATGATCACACTATTTGGCTGAGCCAGGACTCTGTCCTGTATCAACTAAAATTAGTGGGATTTTTTCCAATGATTTTCCTGTGCAGGAAGTTGGGGCTTAAATTTGAGAAACAAGTATAAATGGATTACATTCAACTTTTTTTTGTGTCCTAAGGTACCAGAGACACTAATACTCACAAATACTGTCTCTATGCAGAAAGTTTCCCTCCTGTAATAAGCTTGCTCTTCTCCCCCTCCAAAACAAGGGGAAAACAGAGGTCAACTACATAAAGTACGCATTTGGCACACCACTGTGCCTTGAAACAATTCATTTCTTGGATCCTGCTGCCCTGAAAGTGGAGATCAGCATCAGGCAGGTTTGTGGTGGACTCTGGATGTTAACCTTAAAAAGGTACAATTAAGAATCAATATTAAGTTTTATCTATAGACCACTGTTAAATTGGTCCCCAGCCAAGGGCAATGTGAGAGTAAGCTTTCATGCTAATTTGGTTCAGTGATAAGATCCCTGCTAGCACTACGATAGTGGGGAAACTGTGTGTGGTTAGCCTTGATTTCTTGGCAAACAGGCACAGAATTTGAACAGCAAGAGGGAAATTCCTGTTGACCTGGTTATACTGTTGTTTGGAGTCTCACACCTGTTTCTTTTGCAAAGCCTGTCTTCCTTTGCATCAGTTTTTCTGTGTGAAAGATCAAAGCAGGAGGCATCAGAAATTTGCTTCTTGAAGTGGCTTCTGTTATATCAAAATTCAGCCCAATAGACTAAAAATCAGCATTTAATAAAAAATATAATCCGTCATCACTGATATTGTTTCTGGCACCTCATGGTTTATTTTTGGATATGGCCAATTACATGAACATAGTTGGAGGATACACGAGAACCTGTTGCAGTCTTGGAGTTAAGCAAGGGGGAAGTGTAATTAAATGTGCTGTTCTGGTGGGCTTGAAATGTATTTACAATCAAGCAAACCACTGAGCTTTTCAGCAGATTTGGCACGCTCCCCTCAGAAGAGGTCCAATACTGGGACAGCAGCCATGTTTCACTGCTACTCCTGACTGAGGTGCATTGATGGAGAAGTGTGGGAGTTTACACAGGGTCCGTCTGCACCAAAACTTGATCTAGCCAGGATTAATCTCTCACTTTTATGAGCACTAAATTTCACCAACATTTACCCCCAAATTTAAAAACTAACAAAACTATATTACTAAAGCAAATAAACTTTGTTTTTTTGCATAAATAAAGCAGAGTCTTATTTAATCTTTGTTGCCTTGGATGAGAAGAACATGGTATTAGGTGCCAAACCCTTCACAACCTCCTGGATATACCTGAAATTAACTCTTTGAGAGGAAAGTGGAAGTGACAAGTCACATGTTTGTTTGCAGTTTCTTTTTATTTCCCATATAACTAGAGCAAAATTGTCCAAAGCTTGAACTTTGTTAGAGGCTAACTGTAAAGGTTGTTTGCTGAAGCTCTGGTAGCTGAAGGTGTCATACAGTGGAGCGCACTGTAGGGATTCCTCAGCTAATGGTGAACCAGTGAGCTTGGAGCCGCGAACCCGATGCAGTGTAGCAGTGCTATTCCAGCACTCTCGTCAGAATTAACTAGCCTGGCCAAGAGGCAGGACAGATTTGCTTGAGCAGACTGCAGAGATAGAGCAGCTATAGTGCTCGGTACCTCAGTGAGTTTATTCGGAGCGAAATGTAAGTGCTGAGAAAACTGTCAGGCTGACCACTGACTTACATAGGTGCCAGATCACACTGTCTATTAGATCGGTTATCTCAAAGACACATGCACAAGACTATATTTAAAACAAATAGTTTTCCTCCTGTGCTTTTTCTTTTTGGTATAACTTCAAGAGAAGCAATAGGTTCTCTTGTTTGCTTGAAAAGCTGAAGCCAGAAAAAGGGTTAACTTGTAGTGAAATAGTTCCCTTTCCCATGCAAGTACAAATATTAAGAAAGGAAATTAAAGTAGGAACACATCAGTGTATATCAAAATAGACATCTCTAAGACTGATCTTTACACTCACCACTGTAGAATAATTAGATTTTACTTTAGCATAATCCTTTAAATGAAYATTTGGCAAATAGTGTGTCTGTATTTTAAGTCCAAATAGCTAAGTAATAGTTAGGTATATAAACCCCCATGCATTAGTTTCCAGGAGAGAGGAATTTGCGAACACAGGCTAATCTCCAGACCTTTCTAGATAATTGGAGCCTTTCATCTAATGGGGTTCCCTTGGATCAGAGCTGTTATTGCAAGGCACAGTAACTCTGGCTTTGAGGAAAGAAGACTAACCTAGAGAGGTGGATACCAGCCATGGTAAACTGACTGAGATATAACTCCTTCCTCTGCCATAGTCTTCCTGTGTGATTCTGGGAAAGTCACTGTGGGAAATAGACACAAAGGCTATTTGCAAAGTGAGGAATATAGTACTTTATAATAGTGATAAGTTATTGTCAGATAAAAAGCATTAAAAGACTCTGAAGTGATCTTCAGTAATGGGAGATGAAAATACCTGAATATCTATTGTTTAGAAACATTTGGCATTTTAGAAAAAAAAATCTATTGTTACATGGCTTGTTTTGATAAAAATCAAAGATGAAGTAGGAGAAAAATGTGAGGAAGAGAGAATGCTTTATACACACATATCTTGAACTGATGGAACCAATAAGAGGTGTTACTGCGGTGGGCTAATCCCTGCTCACATCCTTCATCTTGTATAGTTACATCCTGATCCTGCAACAAACTGTGCTTCATAGGTGAGGCTTCAGTGTAGTTGTATAATATGCAGCTACTTTAGAGTGAAACATAACTGCTGCTCTATAAAGTATGCTAGTGCTAGATACCATAGTAGTTTGGAAAACTGAGGTCAGAATAGGAATTAGGATCTTCAGAGTTAGCTATTGAATTTACATGTCCATTTCAGTTCAGTTAATGGACTTAAAATTCAAGGCTTTGAAGATCTGAGCCAGGAATCTCTGGGGAAATAAAAGGTAAGATTTAGGTAGCCCTATATTTTGCCCTATCTGCAGAATATAGCAGATAATGCCCATATTTTTTGTCCAATGCCATTCTGAAAATAAGTGAGAAAGAATTCAGGAGAAACTTTTATACAGGAATAATTAAACTTCAGTTTGTCTAGGGATATCATGTCTTTTCCCATCTTTGCTGTTTTTGTGTGCTGAATGTCTGTCTAAATTATATGCTAAAGCTCAAAAAGAAGCTTAAGAGTTTGAGAAGAAATTACTAGGGGATGTTCTGTAGCTTGCTGTGCAGGAGGTCAGACTAGAAAAATGTGTGTTTTTTTATGGCTTTAAAAGCATGGAGCCTGAATATCATTTTCCATATGAATGATGGTTCTTTTACTTTACAATTCATGTTCATTATGAATTGTATGTTCATTATGGATGTTCATTACTATGCGCTTTGTCATGAAATAGAATCTTACCCTGTTTTATCTGTATGAATTGGTTTTGTCTTGTGAAGACAGGAACATCCCTTAGAACCTAATAATTGTAATTCTATGAAAAAAAACCCAAACACTTTTATGAGAAGTAACACTAAGGGGGGACATGTTAACAGGAGYGCTGATTCATATCATTAATGCAGACAGGCAGGAACTGTGGAGAATGAAAGAGCTGTTGGAACATGCCTTTTTTGAGAGCACACCTAAATTAAGAGGCTGTCAGACACATGTGTTTCATAATGTTGGCAACCCAGGTGTAACAAATTTCCAAGACAACTATTAGTGAGTACTACCAGCTAAAAAAACCATTTCTAATTTCTTGCAGAATATGGAGGCCTACATGTCAAGTGGGATAGGGAACTGTGAGTGCAAGTGAGGGTCAGTTGGGATATGTGAGCAAAGTAATGCCCATTAGCAGGGAAAACATCCATACATGAAAGGGTTCAAATCAACTGGTTTGATTTAAGAAAAAGAACCAGGGATTGAGGGAATGGAAAGATCATCTCATGCTTTCCTAGTGCAGAATTTTTTTGCCTTCCCTGTCATGCTTTTTGTCTCGGACAGTGGATCTTGGATCTGGTTTGGCATGGCAATACCTATCTTCCTGTATTTGCTTTTCTGTTGATACATTTTAGAATAAGGTTTACTGCACTGGGAAAAAACATTCTCCTTCCATTATTTTTCTTTTCTGAGTGCTACATTATTTTTGACTCACAGATCAGTTTCTTATTGTAATGAAACCAAAGAGATAATAAGATTTTCACTTTCCTGGATGTGATTGATAACTGCCTGGAAAAATTAATTTTTCTTTCAATGGAGCTACTTTGCAGGACGGAAGCAGGAATTAAGCATGACTTCAAAGAATTTTTTTTCAACTTTACTACTCTGCTCCTCTCAGATAGTGGCCAATGATCCACAAGGGTAGAAAGTCTGGGCACATGACGTAAAGCAAGCTAGATGTTTGTGTATTTCTTATATTTTTTAAGTATCTTGCTATTAAAATGTTCGTCTGTTTCACATATGATTTTTTTCTCATTTTTTTCATCTGGAAGGTATCTCTGAATTTTAAATAAGGGTTGAAGAGAAGAGGTAGAACTTTTGATGCTAAAACATTTTGACAGGCTCGGAGGATCTGTATTTTATCTGTGCACTTGTTAGTGACTGTTAATTATGAAAAAGTTAAAATGACCCTCAGTTTCAGCACTTTCTTTTCAACAGTCAGACCCACTGCACCTCCAGCTACGGCAGTTTAAAGATGTGAAGATTCATGCTATTGATTTTGAAAAATATTTTCTTGCACATTAAAGTTTTGATGCTGATAATTATTAAGTGCTGGCCCTTTCACAAAGCAGGGCTGGCAGTGGGCTAGATCTTGCATTCACTGAATCAATGGGAACTTCAAGGCCAGTGAAAATGGTGATATTCAGACCTCAGAAATGGAAGGTCCCCAAATCAYATCTGAAATGCTTGAGGTGTTTTATCCAGAAAATGCTCTGTAAATCATATATGCTGGTACCAGAACTCTGGCCAGTCAGGCAGATCAGATAATGATGGCTATCTGTAAGTCTTGTACTCAGGCTTGAACACTGGCTTTTTACAATCATTGTGTACTTCACACATATAATTCTGCAAGTTTTATTGATTTATGAATCTGATTCATAGTGTTAATTAAAATTGTGCCTAGGAACACTTTGGAAGTGCATGTTATTTAGGCCCTGTGTGAAAACACTGAGGGACAAAGGAATGTTCATTCCCATGAATTTTCCACCTCTTTCAGATCATGGCCTGCAATGTGCAGTGAGTTTCAGTAAGTAGTTGAGCTGTACTTGGAATCTGCATCTGTGGTGTTTTCTGGAGAAGAGGTGGTACCGGAAATGAAATTATGATCTACTATGTGTCTCTGACCACTTAAATAAAAAGCATTTGCAAATATCGTCTCAGCTAGACAGACGGTAGAGGCCCTCTGAGTCCTAATCGTTCCTCTAATATACATTATAGATAATGCTTGTCATGTGTGACCATTTCAGGTGTCCATTCCAGGCTGGTTATTTCTTTGGGAGATGAATGCACAAATCATGGTGTGACCTTGTTTTCTGTGTTAGAGTGGAACCCTAGGATATAGTTTTAGGCTGTGCCTGCCCTGCCCATCTCACAGCAGTTCTCTTCAAACCAAATACCTTTGCTGTTTGTGATGTGTTCAGCTTGAACTGCCTTCAGGCACAATGAGAGTAACCTAACTGGAAAATGAGGGAAAAGGCAGGCAGAGTTTGTAATAGCTGCACTGTGTCCTCTCAAGCAGCCTGGACAGCMCAGAACGAAGGAGAGTCCTCACCCGCTTGTGAGTAAGGAAAACAGAATTACATGTCCCTAGACTAAAGTAAAAGCTTTTCACTTTTGGCAGGAAGTTTATATCCCTTGACATCTGTGTTTTGTCTGTTGACTGTTTGCCCTAGGGCCTTAGCTGCAGGATTCATCCTCCACACGCCATACCAGCCACTGCAGTGCTCCCACTGCTACAGCACAGGAGATTCTGGGAGGGGACTGGCAGCTCCAGGACGTGCAGGCCCTGTCTTCCCCCAGCCCTTGTTCCTGGGCTGAAAGGGATCAGCAGGACACATGAAGAGTCAGGCAGGGGTCAGGAGATGAGTCAGGATCAGGTCAAAGACTAGAAAAACCTTATGCAGGCTGACTGTGGTGCGAACACATGCCCGATGTTCCCAGTGTGGATGAGTTTAGGAGGTCTTAAGGCTCTTGAATCAAAGTATTTTATGTATGGATATAGTGCTTTATGAAGCTATTTATAATACTTGCATGTCAGGAGCTTGGGGTATTATTTTAATCAATGCTRTTATAGAAGTAGCCTTTTCTTCTCCAGTCTTGTGTTTTTATGGCAGATGGATGACATGGGGTAGTCATTCTACTATTTTAAGTTGTCATGTTCTATTAAAAATGGTCAGGAGCTACACTGGAATGACTCAGCTGAGTCCAGCAGAGCTAGCACACATTTACACTAGCATTTCTGAGAGTGGAAAACGGCCGTTTTTGAACATTAACATTTTTCTGGACAAAGGCATATGTTGCATCTTCAATAAGGATTCATAACCCCTCATTAATGGGATTTATGGAACTTGAAGAGTSAAAGGACCATTAGGCAACAACTTTGTTCTTTGCAATCTGTTACAGCTAGTGATGCATACCCTGTATATTTAATAACAAAATGCCTGTCTTTTTTACACTTTTGGTGGTGTGTGCATTGTGTCACAAGTATTTTATTTCTATTTATGTGAGAGAACTATGCTGTTTATATTATAGTATGTTATACATGAACAGTTTTTACAGTGCTTAGAAAAGTTTTGTCTCCCTAAAATTGGATTTTAGAATTCTTAAGTAGGGCATTCTTTGCAATAACTTTCCATCATCTGTTCCAACATTCTTTGTCTTTTTTGAAAATCACATCTGATTAAAAGTCTAATGCAACAGCTGTTTATGATCATATGATTGATATGTTTTGTAGACAGATGCTGAGTATTAGAAGCAGAACCATTCTGAATTCTTTGCAGGGCTCAGAAACTTTTAAATTGGTATTTTTTAAAGTCACATTAGGACAGAGCTGCCAGGCAAAGCAAATTCTTTACATATTTAATTAAGAATTGGTGCAACTCAAAAGACTGATCATACAACACACACACACACACACTCACACACAAAACTTATACATGACTTCAGGAGGTGAAATTCCGTTTGTGTGCATAAATCAAAAAGTACTCTGAAAACTTTTACCTGCTCACTATACTCCTAGAATACTGTGGTTTCTTTTTTTTTTTTTTTTTTTTTGGCTACTTAATATTTGAAGTGAAGTCCCCTTGTGGTAAAGCATACTCATTAGTTTATATTAGTATGTAACAGCTAGGGCTAACAGCTGAAGGGTGTTGAAGCCAACAGAAGTTCAGGAAGAATGCAGGTAGGGACAAGGCATTTAGGCAATTTGCAGTATGGAAGATGCTAGGTTTTGTAATCACTCTTAAAAAATGAAAACCCTTGAGGTCAATCAAGGGCAGAAACATTCCTGATGTGTGTTTTATCTGATTTCTGAAAAGCAAGACTAGAAACGCAGAGCACTACTCCCCTCCCTTCAGTGATCCTTTCCTAGTTACATAACATGAACAAATTTTTCCGGAAGGTTGAATGAACAAGCAGCTTGTTCTTAGGCCTATTCTAGACATTTCCAGAAAGGCTCCTGTGAGAATTACTCAGCAAGTATAAGCAAGAGGTGGATTTTAAGCAGAGCACAAAGAATACCCATGTGCTGGGGTAAAAAAAACCCAAAAAACTCCGTACAGTTGTTAATCAGACAGGTTCATTCATTGGAATGCCATTTTACTAAAATGGGTAACTGCYACTTGATAGCACACGCCTACATGTATGAATGCTTCTTAAATACTTTGGGCTGTGGCTATCTCTTTGGTCAATGCCTACAGGATGATCAGGTATGTGATGCCAATGGCTGCTTTGTTTTGAGCTGATACCGCATTGATGGAATATGCTTATTCTGTTTTCTTGGAAAAGAAACATGACATAAACATATTAAAGCATGTTTATTCAGTTTGAATCTATCCAAACTCCTGCAAATATTCAACACTTGCTAATTGTACTCTGAGATTTACACAGACAACAGCAGTATCCTTCCCATACTGAAACACATCGTATTCTATAATCACACTCACATGTACAACTTTGTGAATATCCTGACTGTGATGACTTTATTTTTCTTTTCATTTGTTTGGTAAGGTGTGGGAAGCCTGCCCTTTGAATGGTGGTAACACACTGAAATAAAGAAGCCAGGATGCTGCAGAATCTGCAGGCTTCCCTTGGGTGCAGGAAGGGTTGAGAGCTGCAGGTGAGGACTGGCTGCTCCAGCAGACTTCGATTGATGGGGTATTGCCTCCCTGTTGGACTGGGGCATCTCCCTGGTGAGTAAACCACTAGCTATGACCACCTTTTCCGAGAGGTCAGTGTTTTGAGCAGTCACCTAGGTTTTGAGAAGACTGTATCCCTGCCACCCCAGGTGGAGGTAGTAACCACCATTTTAGGGGACAGTTAAGGTGAAGGGGGGATAAGCTACATTTCTGCTGAAGCTGTTCCATTTTCCATGAAGAGATGAGAGTGTGTTGATATGACTCTTGCTGTTAGGGAGAAGATGAACCAGGGGGTGAGGGCTTGGGGCTCCCTCAGGCCTCTTGGCAGAAGAGGAGCCCTGCCACCTCTGCTGCTGAGGCTCAGCTTCTGCTGGCCCTCTCGGAGGGGAACAGTCATGTCCCTGTGCAGGGCACACACTGATGGATGCCTAGGTCACAGCACCTTGTAGGATGTAAGCGCCTGGGTGTCTGCTTTTCCTCAGTGTTCCTTACTGCCCTTCCCAGTGAGGTTTTTGATCCTAGTGGCTGTCTATTTAGGAGCCGGTTTGCCAAACTGGTGCTGAGGATTCTTTTAGACACTTCAGATTTAGGCACTTGAGGCAAATTGCTTAATTCCACTTTCTGTATTCCATCTTGGCAACAGCCCCTTGGCCAGGTGCTGATGATTGATCTCCCAGCAGCTGCTGGGGGGGAGGGAAGGGGTTAACGAGACAGGCTCTGGCTGCCTGTTGCTTTGATTGCTCTGGGCTGGGGGAGCATTTCAGTGCACAGATCCTCMTCCAAACCCACACCTGTAGCTGAGCACTGAGGGACTCCCCACTGCTGAGAGCAATGCCTTAGAGACTCCAGAATAACACTGACCAAGCAGCCTTGTTTTGACTTCTGTTCACACTTCTACAAGTTTTCTTCTTCACTCATGGGACACTCTGGGTGGCCCCATGGTATAGTTTACACATCATCTGAGGCTCACAGAATAATTCCCTGGAGTCCTTATCATAAATGCTAGAAAGCCAGAGAAGTAGTTTTAGCAAAGGTTCCCACTGCTGTGTGGCCGTGAAGGGGCAGCTGCTCTGGGGGCCTCCAGCATGGTGTGGGCTGAGGGACAGCAGCTGTACTTCTGGGCCTGGCCTGGGCAGCCCCTTCCCCTCAGCAGAAGCTATAAGGGCTGGGCTCCTGCTGTGGTGGGAAGTGAAGTGCTATATGGGTGATGCTTGGGCTGCAACTGGGGAAGGTGCTCAGGAGTTCAGGTGAGTATGTTCCATTAAAATCAGCTTACAGTTCAGATAGATGTTACTGGGTGTATATAATAGCTGTGTGATGGGAAGTGAAGGGAAACAAAGTTTTGCTTGTTGTCCAGAGGTGACTTTGGTTCTGAGTTTTTAAAGGATTGCACTTCACATTTATGGTATGGTTGCTGTCACCACAGTCTTGTGTATGTGAAAGCTTAAATATGTAAATGTGTTATTTGCTTTGTTGTTCCCAGGCTCTGTATTTCACCTAGTCTCCCTTGTAGTTTCAGGATGCCTGAACACTTGTGTGGCTATGCATGTGTACCACAATATAGATGGAAGGCTTGGACCTGCAAATGATGTGTATAGGGCAGTTAGTGAATGTCTTTGATGAAGTATTGCTCTAATGGCACTGTGATATGATTTCTAACAAATATTAGTAAGGGAGGCTTAGGATGGTGTCCTTATCTCTTATATGTGCTGTTGGAGTCTCTGGCTGTCTTGCAAGAGCTTGTTTTTTTAGCACTGTCAGATCTCCTGGGGATATCATGAGCCTGGATCAGATGTTCTTTCTATATCAAACTGGCTTCAGAAATGTGGCTGAAGGTATTTAATGCTTTTAGGGAGGAGAAATCTTCAGCAGCACTRCTTTTGTTCTAGAAGAAATATGTTGACAGTCAGACTGCGTATACAATTTGTCTTTCTTGGTACTAGGAAGGCTTTCCTTTTTCTTTCCTCACTGGTAGAAACAGGAGTTCTACTTGTATTACAAAATTGTTATCATTTACCACTATAGAATAGCTGAAAAAGTGTAAAGGAAGCTATGAAAGCTGTTCCTTAGGTCATTTTTTTAGCAATTGCTTTGGATTAAAAGAAAAGAGAGGGAATGGCAAATTTATTCCATTTTGTGCAGTTAAATTCTATCTTTATGTTAACCTCATGTTTTGGCCTACAAAATTGCTAAAAGAGAAGTTTGGGATCCCAGTCTTACAAGTAATCATAAACTTAAAGTGGTGTTTAAAATGAAGGGTGTTTGGGGGTGTTTTTTATTTTTAAATAGAACTTGAAGTCAATCTCTGTTAGTGAGGATCCACTTGGTGGTGGTGGTGTGGGACCCAGTTTGGCAGTGATGGCTCTGGAAGTCTGACTCAAATGCAAAAATAGATTGATTCATTTGCTGTTTAGGAGAAATTAAAGGAAGAGAACAGGAGCTAGCCCAAGGAGAGGAATAAAAAAGGGCCCTGAGGAAAGGAGGGGACAGAAGTCATAATTAATTCAATCTACATATTTGTTTTTTTTTTATCTTCTGTTTGCACAGGCGTGCTTTTGGGACAGGAAGGGTTGTTTCTTCCGCAAATAATGCATGTTTTCCTTCAGCTAGACATTGGATATAAATGCAAACATACAAAATCTGTGGTGATAAAACAGCATGCATAAAGCTTGTCTCAGTGTTACAGCGTTCCTCCATTATAGTAAAGGAGGGTCAAAAACACTTATCCAGGAAATCGAATGAATATATGTAGAATACAGAAATATCCTAAACCAAATACAAATTAGACATGTCATATTTTCATTTCCTACAAAGGAAAGCAGTAGACTTGGGCTGATTCAAATGATCCCAACTACAAGCTAGTAAGTGTGTATGGACTCCTCAAATACTTGTATCAACTGACTCTTGCTATATCTGATTTTTAAGTAGCCTATTTCATTATACAGAGAGGAAGTACTTGTATAGATTCCTAACCTACAAAATGTTCTTAAACTTGGGATTAAGTGATGTCTTAATGGAAGTACTTGCAGTAAACCTAAGTGTATGCATTTAAGATTTGTCTGGTTGATCTTTCTTTTTTGGATTTTTTTGAGGTATTTCTATACACATTAATAGAGATAACATGCCACAGCTGTCACTTCATGGTATCACGCACTTAGTTTGCCTTTAATTCCGTTCCGTAAAGTCCATTTTCTTCCTTCCTGCTATGTGACCTGAATAAGATCACTGAATTCAGGCTGTGTGCCTAGAATAACATGYAATATGCAATTATAGTCCCTGTAAAGCCAACAGTGCTGCCTTGCTTGGTGTCAAGAAACCTCTTTGGAAAGAGAAGGCCAAGCTGTTTAGTAGCTTACATAAAGGATAGCTTCTCTGAAAGAGTTTCAATAGCTTTGCTTTACAGTTTGCTGGCTTCTTCTATGCTTCTGAGCTTCTTCTATGCTCCATCAGGATAATTTATTTTATTGCAGTTGGAAGAATAATCATTGAAGAAACTTAGGTCTTTTAACAGCCTTAAGATTTACTATAGATTGGTGGAACTACTGTGGATAGATGAAATACAAAAAAATTTGGGGGGTTGTTTTTCATGTGGAGTATCCATTAATTGTAAAATTCTTGTAACACAATCAGGGTTGATTAGCTGGTTGATTACTTATCTTTTAAAGGAGTGTTAATGTAAACATCTGGGGAAACAGGTGGTGCCTCTCTTGAACGCCATCTGCAAGAAGTGGAAAGCTGTGTTGAATATCTGCCCTGCTTGAATCCAGAGACTTTGTCTTTGACTGCCCGTTAGTGTTTTCCCAGTCCCAGCTTGTAGCTCAAATGGGAATGTGCGCATATCTGGCACTGTAACTATTTAATATGCCACCCGCATTCCTGGTTCCGTGGTAAAAGCGCCAAATGGTTAGGGCACAAAAGGCTTCTTCCATAGAGCATTCCGGGCTCCTAGTGGATTGGATTCAAAACAATTTAAAACAGATACAGACCTTAAACATGATAAAGCTTAAAGGAAATGAGAGGTTCACAGCTATTTTCCCATAGATGAGATAACTAAATTGATATGAAATTTAACGTGGTATCACAGGACATCCTTGTAAATATGCATTTACAGCAGTCTATAATTTATATATGTATATTCTGGTAATAAGGGTACAAATGTAGTTTGCCACATAGCTTTCTTTATTAAGCAGATGTATTTTTTGAGGGAGAGTTAACATTATGTTGATAAAGACAGCTTTGCTATAAAGCTGACTCTGGGAATTCAAGGCATATGTTTGTTTATTAACGGTGTACTTTGTACTATGTATCGAAAGAAAGACCATCAAAAAGTCCATTTCTGATTTGTAACTTGAAATCCAGGTCTTTATTAAAGTTTGTTTCTGTGCCAAATATTTTCCCATAAAGATATATGGGTTTGTGTGCAGCTTAGATATTCTGAGATTAAACTGGTGAAAAAAGGCAAGCTTGACTGCTTTGTTTATTAATAGACAAAGGCACTGTCTGAAAATTTTACAGTAGAAGAGTAGTTTTAGACAGACAGGCACCACTGTGGGAGCTGATTGCTCATTATATTTATAGATAAGCATAGAAGCAGTGTGTGAAAGATTGCTTTAAGGGGTGAGGTTTTCTAGTATATGATATGAAATACCAGTTGCTGTTTCTGAGAGCTGTTGAGAATACTGATTTGGAAATGGGACCTTGTCTTTAGCAGCTGCTTAAAGATACCAAGTGAGAATTCTTTCTTTTAAAGACATTTTTTGAAGCTGTAACAGCTCTTGTTGCGTGAGTGAGGACTTTCTTAATTAGCACCTAACTCTGCATGCCTGATGAGTGATGAGGAACTTCTGAGTCCTTGAGTAAAGGTTTATAGGAGTATTGCATAATCTAATATCTGGAGTTGATAATCCTCACCAGTACTTTGACTTAAAATGGACATGGTTTAGATTAAATCAAAGAATAAGTCAGGTTAAGCCTGGTGAACAATTCAGTAAAAAACTGGCTTCCCAAACAACCAGGCCAAGCCACCGCATATTTAGATAATACTTTAAAGTTGAGTGATCAGTATTATACCTGTGTTTTAGCAGGGTTGACTTCTGCACTTGAAGTTCTCTGACTTACCAGAGTAGTAACTTTATTTTTAAGATATGTGTAGTAGTATGATTTTGAGACTTCAGACTTTAATTTGCATGCTCTAGTGAACCTAGCATTATAGTTAATTCAACTTAAATTTTTTTCTGAATCTTGCAGAGGATTAAAATCACTGTAGCTGATACTAAAAGACTTTTTTTCTTTCTTTTTTTTTTTCCTTCTTGTCTTCTCTCTTATTGACTTTGCTTCATGTGTGCATTTTCCAGCCATTTTTGCAGGGAAAGTTTATGCAGGAATCTTTCTCCTCCAGTAACGCATTAAAATATAAAGGCTTAGGAATAGTATATGGCACAGTCACTTTGTTTCTCAGATTAACATTCTGAATTTGATATTTGTTTTTTTCAATACATCTGCTTTATGTCTATGAAGTTAGTAACAGTATTGTCTGTGTTAAGAGGTTGTCTTGTATGTAAAAATAGCTTTGAGATTCTCTCTGGAAATGCAAGCTGGTAGCTTGCATCACTTTTTACAGTTTGTTAGCTGACTGTAGAACTGGCAAACCTGAATGTGTTCAATGCTAGTAGTATTACTGATGGACAGGAATGGAGGTCTTTCAGCAGTGAATCTGAGCAACCCTTTCCTGCTGTCACTTCGGACTGTGATGAATGTAACAAAAAGGATGCCAGTCAGTAGCAATATCAGGTTCTTTTGATCTCCACTTTCATAAAGTCACCTCTTGCTGTGGTTTGCTAGTGTCCTCCCCCCCAACCCTTGCAATTTAAATAAGTTTAACATGGAGAAGAGGGCTTCAACTGCAAACTCATGTCCTTAACTTTCCTGAATGCCCAGGGTGTTGGGTGCTGGCTTGCTTGGATGCTAAGGGCAAACTTCCAGGTGATGCCATCAGTTCCACTGAAACCAGTACAGACATGCTCACTTGTACCGGGGCCACCCTTACACCTCAGCAATGAATAAAAACAATGTTGTAAGATAATAATCTCATTCTGTGCAAGTTTGGAGAACTTTACAGCTACTGTAGTGTGATAATACACATGGAAGCATGCATGATAAATTACACATTGCAACCCAAGATCCAGAAAATCTTCTAATACCTGACTTTTGTCAGTTCTTACACACCTTCTTTTCAGAATGTCCAGGTTTCTCTCACCAGTCCATGCTCTCTTCTGTTTTCTGCTAGGCAGATCTATGTTCCTATGCACTATCGCTGTGGCGTTTTCATATCAAAAGCGTTTAGGTGGAATACTGAGTTGGATATTGCACATTGGGGGGAGGGGGCTGGGGGGGAAGCATTTTCCAGAAGCAGTGATGAAAAGAAGTACTACTGGTTTCATTTCAGTTTCCATTTTTAGAGTAAGGGTAATAGCTCTGGAATGAGACTGAATAGGGTTTTTGCTTTATAATGGAAAGCAAGCAGGTCACCTTGCCAGGAATACCTGAGCAATTACCTGGGTGGAACAAAGCAAATAGTGGATCCTCTGAGCTAGAATAATGGATTGCATTTATCTGCAAATTATGCCTTTTTTGCATGTAATCAGTGCTTTATTATTTGATTTTCAAAGGTGACTGTTAACCATATATTCAGTTTTCCTTCTGAGAAATATTGAAGATTCCAGCCTAGAAAGTAACTGGACAAACTAACAGCAAGTTTTCTGTGTCTCATGGAGACCACCATGGTAAATGAAGCTGTTATCCTGTAAACTATTTCTTAACTTTTCCACCTTAATTAACACACCTGGCTACTAATTTGATTTCATTCCTTATCTGAAACAATTTAAATGTACTGTAGAACCCTGATTGCCTGCAGATGTTTTCATGACAGAGCCTGTGAATGATAACAAGTTAGCTCACTCCTATAAGGGCTTGCTTTTTCTAACTTTTAAAAACTATTAAACTCAGGAATCCAATTGATTTTAGACAAGCCACCCTCACACTATGCCCATCAAACTTTTTTTTAACTTAAAAAAAAAAATTAAGTGAATAATCATGCTGCTSTATTCCACGTATGCTCTGCCATCTCCCCTCTCCCTTCAAAATTCACATTTAGCATGCACTCTATAGTTTGAACAGGCTCCTCTTAGATTTTGAATAAAGATTTGTGCAGGAAGAAGAGACATCTTTCTCAAAAGGCTAGGCAATTCTTTGGAAAGGAAAAGGAAAGAGTGGTAGTGGGAGGTTATTCATTTTAAGAGTGCCATATTTTATCATTATTTCTTCACATTCTGGTTGCCATTGCCTTCCYTGCACATTTTTATTGGACTCTATTATAAATAAATACTCTCTGTGTGTGTACACCAAAACCACACAAATTCTAGTAATGTCTCAGTAGGAAGGGAAAATAGAAACACTGTAGGAAATTCTCCCTGCATTGGCATCATCTTTTGCTCATGCTTTTGTGTTAATAGATGTAATGGTTGTATATGTTTATAAAGCAAGTGGTAATCTAGTGCTTGTAGCCTTTGGGTCCAGTGAAATAGCTTTTGCTATAAAATGTTTAAATGGTCTAGGTAAGAACAGTTCTGCCTTTAACATGGATCTTGCTTCTGATGCTTTTAGAGGTACTGTACTTCCCTTTGGGGTGAAACAGAGAATTTGGGGCCTAGAAGTTTTTTGGTGACAGTGAGGGTCCTTTCCTGACAGTGGCAGTAAAGCCTACTGGAGTGGAAGTGGTGTAAAGGGAGTAAGAAGGTGACTCAGTTTTGCACAAATTTTATTGTGCAGCAGGCTCCTCAGCGAGTGATGATTCCTCCATTGCCAAATTTGCTCTTTAGTGGTGCCCAGAGAAAATCAGTATGGATTCCCTGGCTGATCAGTTCAGTGTATGATCTGTGGCCACCTCTAAAAGAAAATGTAACAAATTTAAAGCTGTTCCTTGCAGTGTAGTTAAATACTGCTTAGCAAAAGGCTATTGCAATCTTCCAGTTATGATATATGTGCATCAAAGCACAGATGTTAAGTAAAGCTGGACTTGTTCAGTGACTAAATTAATGCGTTTGAAAGGAAGAGAGGGGAAATGGTTTCAGGACAAATCAAACCAGATGGGAGAAAGTGGGGGTTAAATTTTTCAGTTTCTTTTGGGTTAACCCACATATTTGGTCTAAATAAGTGTTTTAAGTTAGAAATTATTAAATATTTGTTTTTTACCCTGTGTTAAAAGAGAGGTTAATTTCATCAAAGAAAAGTGTTCTGTGTTTTTGTTTGGAAATGCTGAAACAAGCCACTCAGACCCCCCAGTTATTCCTCCTGCTTTGGTTGATACTGATCACTGAATTTGACTGGAGATCGGAAAAGCCTTCCATGAAAATGTATTTTATGGTTAATTATTTGACGGGGGGGTGGGAGGAAGTCCAGTTGTCATATTAAATGTTTTGGCTGTTTATTTTATATTTGACTTCTGCTTATGTGCCTCAAGCCTGAGACCTGAGAGAACTGTTTCTGAGTTCATATGAGTTGCACTGAATGTCAGATCTGTCCATATCAAATGATACAAGAAATGAACCTGTCATACATCCTTATTTTAATTTTCCCTAATGTCTCATTGGTGGGAATTGGCTTTTTGCCTCAATATTCTTAAATTTATTGAGATACCAAATTACTGTCTCTTCCTACATTGTGTACAGTAATACTAGATTTGGAAGCATTCATTTTTTATTTCAAATAGAATTTTTGATGAGAAAAGAGATGTTAAATCTTTCAGATCAGCAGAAATACCCACTCTAATTCTAATTCTGGAAAATCTCTTGGTTAGATGATAAAGGCAATATTCACACATGCTAGTGAAGGAGCTATTTTGATCCCACACTCATAAGTCTCCACAGACTGCTATATATTACTCCTTTTACCTAGAGGATGATGCCTATGGACAGTTGCAAGGGCTAATACAGTGGTTTCTGTACTGAATTTTGTAAGGGACTCTGCAAACAGGGATGTAAAAGAGCTACACAGATTGTTTCAAATAGCAATACTGTGGTTTTGGCTGAGCACATTTATGCCTTTCTAGATGAAAGTGGAACATAAGTTTGCTGGAAGCCAGAAGTTCTTTTCGATGAACTCCAACAATCTGGAGAGGAAAAAAATTGGCTCAAAGAAAAGGAGAAAAAAAATCGACTTCTCTGGAGAACAGTTTTAGCCACTTGTGAGAATATCACACATGCCTTCGTGGTTCATGTGTTCCCACGTCTTGCTAAGTTTTCAAGTTGAAAATAACAGTAATCAGGGACTTGTGATGTCATAGCACAAACTAACTACAAAATAATATTTCAAGATGCTGAAAGAATTTAGCCAGGTATTGCTGCCACTTATTGTCTAAAGCCAATGGGGTTTCACAGGCTATACTTTTTGAATGTGGTTGATCCTCTAGTATTTCTAAAAGCATCACAAAGTTAAGAGTTGCTAGAAGTCTTTAATATGTGAACATCAATAACTACTGCAGTCATAGTCCAAAAGAGATATTTATTTCTTAAAAGAAGCGAGAACATATTGATTAACCAAATCGAGGAGAAAAAACCTGGGTATTGGTCCTACAGTTACATGTGGCAGTGCAAACAATTGCACCGTGAGACTTTGAAGCACCAGCTGGGCATGGGCATACCTGTCCAACCATGCTGGCAGAAATGGGATGCTGATCTTCAAAAATCCACCCAGAAACAAAACATTACAATAAATAGAAAGAACAATGAAATGTTTAAGGATTTTCATCTTGGGTCTGGCTTCAGAAGGACTAGTATTTATTTGCCAGGATTCACAATGCACTTCTGAGACACTGTTTTCCTTCAAAACAAATAAATCCTTCAATCTGAAAAAGACCCACAAAGTGGAAGAAACAGTGGTTATCCAAGCAAGCTTTAATTGTATTTGTGACTTTTCTAACTCACAATTCCTACTGCAATATTAGAAATAGTAAAGCTTATTTTGAAAGTGAGCTAGCAAAGATTCTTCCATGAAAGAATACCTCTCTCATGGTGCACTCTTTTTTTTTTTGAATACTTTTTATAGAACCTCCCCAAATTCTTCCTCACTTGAGCTTGTCTACCAAGCACTCTTCTTTCTGATCGTGCCTCCTCCTTTTACCATTGCTACCTGATCTAATCCCCACTGTCATCCAACATCCTGAGATACTCTGTCATCTCCGTGCTGTCCCTATGCAGGGCTACCTAGGATCCCACAACAATGCCTTCCCCATAGCTTGCATGATCCTTAACTTCACTTACTCAATTTTAACCATTGGGCTGTAGTGAGGACTTGAGTTGTATATTTTTGTCTACAAGTTTTGCCTTAATGCTGGTATATTTTTGCTTGAATAACTTATCTCCTTTATCACCAAGTGTACTATGCTTATGGTGTCAATCATCTGCAAAACACCTTGGTTTCCCTCCCAAAATTTTTCCTATGCCTGCAAGTTGTGCTTCCAAGGGAGGATCTAAAACTTACAGCTTTGTGGGGGACAGATGGGGTAAGAGGAGACGCATAATTTTAGGTTTACTGGCTCAAGTTAAAGTCCTGAATAAATACTGGAACAAATGTTCCAACTTCTTGTAARTTCTTCAAATATGAGGAGAATAAGAGTCACCATAGATTTGTAAGGAGCTAATTATGTCAAATTAATTTCTTTTATAATAGGATAACAGAGGAGCAATAACTGTTCTCTTTGTGTTAGTAAGATTGAAGGTAACTGTCAGTTCACTGCCAAAGGAAGAACTACTGAATGGTGTTATGCAAGGGTCCGAGTCCAGTACTATTCAACAGCTTCCCTAACAACCTGGTGTTGGACTTGAGAGTTCCTTCACTAGTTTTACAAATACCGTTTAAGTTGGGAAGGGGGAGCTGCAAGTATACTGGGGAAATTGAGGAAATGGTGTCAAAATTTTCCTGCTATATTCAGCAGTGGCAAAGCATCATCTCAATTACTGGATAAAATATTGGGTGTGCTGCTTTCAAAACATGGCCTCATTGTAGGCAGATCCTAAAGAGATCAATAAAAATGATCAGATATCTAGACTAAAAGATTTGTAGTGCTTTGGTCTAAGACAAGGAGACTGAGGGGAATGTCTTCAGATGTGTAAAATCTCTAAACAAGAAGAGAAAAATTTGTTGTCCTTGCCTGAGCAGTCAGAAGAAGAAATAATGAGCTTAATTATAGCATGAACAATTTAGTTTAGATGCTGGGTAGATGGCCAAAGAAGGCAGGGTAGACAATGAAGTCTGTGGACTTTCAGCACTGTAGGCCTTTAAGAAGACCCTGGGCAAATGTCTGTCAGATGTGACTCGCTTATAGCTGATTCTGCCTGGGAGCAGGTAGATGGACTTAATGTGACCTCTCAAATTCCTTCCTGGCCTTGTGGTTTCATAATTCCATATGCTATTAAAGTGTAGGGAAAAGCTATTTTAGATGAAAATAAAGTTTTATATATATATGCAGAATAAAGCAGGAGAAAATGCAATCTTTTTTGTTGCTGATATTATCATATTGGACCACCTTGTCAACACTGTTGAACCCGTGTGAATTAGGAGTCTACATCTAGGTATTGTAGATGGTGATCTGCAGTTTAGAGGTTTTAGGCAAATGGCTTTGTCAGGCAGCTGAATCCATGTTTTAAGTACCCTCCCATCCTCATGTTCTAATGTAGCATCCTGAGGTTTTGTGGCTCTGAAAAGAGAAGTTAACTGTATAGTTGCAATCTCTCTCTTTTCCACTGAAAAAAAATACATGCTTACATATTCTAACAGAGGTGGATCAATCCAAACCTGAAGTTTGAATACCTCCAAAGTTTGGAGTGGAACAGCAAACTGTTATGGTTTTCCTTATTGTTCATGGGCTAACATTAAAGCCTTTTGAACTTTCAGATGCATATTTAAACTTGTAATTCTATCTTGGGCCAATCCCATGCAATTAAACATCATAAATCTGATGCTGCTGACTTATGCGTCATATAACTATAACCATTTCATTTCATATTACTGTAAAATGAATACAACTAAAGATGATTATTCCTTCATATGAGCCCATGAAGATCTGCTAGTTTTAATTACCCTGAACTAATATTATCTTAATACTATAATGGTATTTTTTTCTCTGAAGTTAACACAAGAAACATCCTAAAGAGCAATGAGGTGATGTAGTTGTTAAAGACATAGCATAAGAAGAATTGATACTAGTGCTTGTCCCAACAGAAGTACATTTCACATCTGTTATTTATGATGTGCGGTGTCATTGGGGACTGATTCAATAACTATGTACATAGTAATATCTTTAATTAGACTAAGAATAAATATTGCACACAGGCTTTAGGGATCTCATAAAAGCTTTACCCCGGTGAAGAGGAAATTGGTGCAATTGGAGAGTGATAACTCCAACAAGAACTGTAAACTGGGAAAATCAATACCTCCTAACTTCTCTTGCGCGTTGATTCTTGCAGCATTTATGGATAAACTTATGATTCCTCTCTGACCTTTTAGGAAAAACCTTCATGTGAACTCAGAAAACTTAAGTATAAAACTTACTTGTCAGTCAAATGACAAATGTCAGATGACCTTCTGTTATTACTGTGCCTATACCAGGATTTTTTTTTTTTTTTTAATTCTCATCTCTTTTGTAAATACTGCAGAGATTACGTTACTGGAGCAGAAAATACCTTTACTTGGGGTGCTGCTGCCTCTTTCCTGGTCTGCACTGCCTGAGGTGCAGAGCTGAAGCTGGGGGTATGCGGGCTTTGAAGTTAAAGCATAACAGCCTCTTTGTTTTCTCCGTTTTCCTTGCCGTAAAGAGCACGCAACCGAAGCGGTAGAATTCAGTGAATAGAAGCTTTAGGTGGTTGCCCACTGCAACACCTGCTGGCAGCTGTGTGTGACACAACTGCAGACCTCTACCCCATGGCACAGGAACAGCCACTGAAACCTCTTTTTCAACTTCGTGTTTTATAATAGTGAGAAATATACATAGTCTGAGTTGCATTTTCCTCATTCCTGAAACCAGTTTTTCCTTGTATTTCAGCCAAAGCAATACCTGCAAAAGCTGAGGCTTGTTTTCCAGCTCAGCACTTTACAAATGACTATGACAATACTACAATCATAGCATGTCTTCTCTAGTAGAGCTGGTTTCCACATCTTTGCAGTGGTCTGGAGGTATGGTTAGATGGACAGGATGTTTTAATAATCTATTGCTGTTGATTTTTGCCTTCTTGCTCATTACTAGCTTTAAATAAAAGGGCAACAGGTCAGGCTCCAGAAGAAAAGACAAAATGAGGTTTTAACACTGGACATTTTTGCATTGCTATCACAAAATGAAGACTTCCTCTTGTATGCTGCTTGTGTGCAAAGTGAGGGGAATTAACCAAAAAAACCCAACCCTGAGCTGAACCTTGTGGGCAGGCTGAAGAAAGTGCACCCTGAATTGTGGAACCCTAATAACTTCAGCTGGGAAACTGCTTGCATGTCTTCTACTTACCAGACTATAGCTTGTTAAGTTGGGATAAATTCTTTCTGTGCCCTGTTATCACTTCCATGCCTTGATCCATCAACATCACTCCTTAAACACACAGAATGAAGACCAAGTGATTTCCCCCCCCGCCCCCGAACCTTTCTAAAGTGCGTAGGTGGTTGTTGTTGTTGTTGTTTTAGTCTGGCTTACTTCTCCCTTGAAGAGTTACCAAAAAACCCTGCTCTTCTAAAGAATGATAGTACTTACCAGATTTCTTTTCCTGATTGTTTTCTTAATGTTCATTTCTAATGCAAGGCTTGAAAAATTAACTAACCTAAAACTTGAATTTTAAAAACTACATTTCATAGCAAACATGGCTCTACTGTGTAGAAAGTTATAAGCCTTGTCTTGAGACTTAATATCTTAGTGTATCCACAACAGATTCTTAGAGTGAAGTGGAAATTTGTATCTTTGTTTTGCTGTCAAAAGTGATTTGAAACAGCACTAGTGGCTGTTTGCATGAGATGCAGGCCAAAATCTCATTAAAAATGAAAGCTGAGCACCCATTGCAGTATTTTGTTCTTTATGATTTGTTTTTATTAATATTTGCATGAGCGTTCTTGGTAAGAACAATTATTTTGGTAATTGTAAGAAAAAAATTCTATACGTGTATCAATAAAGCTTGACTATAGGGAAGAACTGATGAAAAGTAGGTCAGTCCTTCAGTCTGGCTTTTAGCTACATCTTAAAGATTTTTCTCTGCAGTGATTTGCTGATCCACTTATTCTTAATATCATAATCCTAAAATTTATAATCCTCAATGACAATTGATGATTGCTAATGTGTAACTTTCCTCATCCAGTGTCAACAGCATCAGTGATATACTTGGTCATGTGTTTTTAAATGGCTGTCTGTTTCAGAATCTGGTTATTTAAAGTGTATCTAATTTAATTACCAAACAGTGAATATACTGTCTGTAAAAGTCACTGACCTAGAATGTTGCCTTTAAGCTTTCTAGTGTGGTTGATAGTGAAATGATGTAAAATGACATGAAAGCCGAAGACATAATTGCTCATTGTGAATCTTTTTTTTTTTTTGGTAGCTAATATTATTCTAAAAATGAAAAGTAACAGTTATATACTTTTGGCATCCTTTCCCTGTAGGAAAGGAACAGGCAACCTACTTATTTTTGCTGCTGCTAGGGCTGACTCAAATTATATTCTTAAAAAGTTTATTTACTAACATTATGGACTGAATTTTCAAAGTGGTCTCTTCCCAAGTACTAATTTAGGGCTCCTATAGTCTAGGTAGTTCATGCAAAATGAGCTGTTAGAGGTTTATCCGCAAAATATCACAAGAGTTATTTCTAGGAGCAAATGCTGTGTTTTGGGAGTGTCCAAAATCAAAAATAGTTAAGCATCCAAAATTCAGAGGCTGCTTCTGAATATTTGGCTCCACAAGACTCAGATGCCATCTGGTGACAGTTTTACCTTTTATGCAACTCCCATCAGATTGTGTGTGTGTGTTCCCATTGCTTGTAAATTTACACTTGTAGCTGAAGGAAATGTTGCATATGTGAAGGCTTGGAAAGCAGCTAGTGAGCAACCGTCTTTTAAAAAGAGCTGATTAAAATGTATCAGATTTCTTAAAGGGAACAAAAAGCCTATTGGTGCTTTTAAGCACATATTGCAATATTATGTGGTTTTAAGCATATAGGCTCTGTGTTCACTTTAAGATTGTTGGCTGCTACRTTTTTCTAATAATAATGAAGCTGTATAAACTGAAACCAGCTCAGGAACCTACCAGTGTCATCTGTGTGCAGTGCAGAGATACCCACATTATTGCCCAACAAGCTAGGAGGGCCTGTTACAGCTGTGACCATTCCTGTTGAAGGAGGATAGTTGCAGCAGTGCACTATGAGCCCAAGCACAACAGGGTGTTAATGTGGCATTACTGATTTTTGGGACCTGAGTCAGAATCTGATGGCTGACCTGTGACATCTGCTAGTTCTTTTGTGGAAGAAAGATGGCAAAAGAATGATCTATGTATGTTTATTTAATGTTAATAACTACTAAAAGTACTCAAAATATGGTTTGTTATTTTTGGACCCCTTATTAGTTTACCTTTCAGTTTCAGCAAAAGCTAGTCTTTATCCTCCTGGCAAATAATGTTATCACTGGTATTCTGACACTGTCAGATTAGCTACTTGTATAAACTGAAGAACAAAGATAGATTTTTTCCCTTTTAGGAAAATATAGCTTGGATACCTCATCTGAGTAGAGAGGAACCACCGCAGCTAGACATTACTACTTGTCAAAACCAGCTACAAAGCTATGCATGTAGATTCTAGCCAAAAATATCTCTGCAGGTATGCATGTCTTTAGACTAGGATTATTCCTGAGCAACTGCTCCTGACTCATTAGCATTAGAGGCAGTAGTGCCCCAAAAATATCAATAAAAGATCTAAAGCAGAAGTGATGTTCCCACACAGCTAACAGGCTTTCAGGGAGGAAGGAACCCTAACTTATTATTATTATTTTTTTCCTTTAATTATGGAGTGTCTTAGGTGCCTGTCTGCACACAATAAAGATACCAATGGGACTGGTGGTGTAAGGTTTCCTCTGGAGCCTTAACAAGGGTAGAATATATTGAAGGAAGACTGTTCCTTATAGGCTTACAAACCAAAGCGGTTGGAAAGGAAGAGGATGGTTCAGTATTGTTCAATATTAAGTGGTGTGGGTTGTGTGTGTGTGTTTTTCTTGTTTGTTTGTTTGGTTTTTTTTTTTTTTTTGAGAATTGACTCCTAACAGTCAGTTTGTGGTATTCACTTTGAACAGACCTGTGGTTTGGTTGTCTTAATCTTGATGCATGTTATCTGATTCCAGAAGGCACTTCCAGTCAGCAGTTTGAAGTCTTTGTATGTGTACCTGCAATGCTGGAAATTTTGCTGCACATAAATCATCTCTTGTAAAGACCAATACAAAGCTTAAGTCAGTGAAAAAGATTGTAATGACTTCAACAGTACTTAGTTCCAGGTCAGAGAAGGGTGCTGGAAGGCATCCTGAATTAAGAAGCTCCTGTGTATTCTTACAGAAGGCATTTTAAAGACCCAGGTGATGAAGTTTGGCTTTATTTATTTATTTAGCTCAAGTATACCAAATGAATAACTTATTTGTACACAAAACTAAAAATTAATGGAAAATGATGTGAAATAAGCAATGTGAGGGGAGAGAGAGGAAACAAACTGCGATCATTTCAAGTATGTGCACTGGTGCTGTGGGAGCCATTGTCAGGCATAAATGTGCTGTGAGCTCTTTCCCACCCACGTACCTCCATCTTCATAAAGCTGGAGAGACTGTCATGTGGTGATGAAGACCAGATTATCATAATGTGGGTGTAAAGTTTCTACCCCAAAATACTCTCCTGCTTGTTGTGTTCTGAAGCTACTTATGGGTACCTGCAAAGCAGTAATCTGTATAGAGTAGTTAGGCGTCCAAGTACTGTGCATCCAGGGCCACCCACAACTTGTCTGTGGGCAGAAATGCTCTCTCTGTAGTTGGGAACGTGTTTTTCAGAGTACACATTCTTTTGCCCCCTCCTCCCCCTGCCCAAGAGTGACGTCTACCTCTGAATGCATTTTTATTTAGTGTAGGGTGTGCAGGACCATGTTTCTTTTACATTTGTTTTGTGTGTTGGCTTGCCAAGTCCTCAGCTTGTATAAATTGGCATAATTCCACTGAATTCAATAAAATTATGTTGACTAAACCCAGCAGAGAATCTGAATTCATTAGTTAGCAGATCATCATCCACTTGAACTTCTGGAATGATCTCCTGTGATTGTTTTGGGGATACACAGAGATCTTTCTGGAGGGGCTATGAAGTCCTTCTTACTGATATTCTCCAGACTGCAACTGGCTGCTGTCTTTAAAGTACTATTTTTTTTTTTCCTGTCTTCTATAGTTATATCCTGAATATCTGTCATAAAATTAGTTCTGTTATCTCTGCAGCAGTTCATGGCCTTTGTAGTCTGAGGGAGGGAAAGGGCAGCAGACACAGAAATTTCACCGTGTCTGTCAGTATGGTAACCGGCAGTGTATTGATACTGAGACACTTAAACTGGATGGCATTTAAATGTAAATCTATCGCCATGAACTCTAGGCTTTTCATGGCTCATTATTTTGAGGCAAATACAGTAATTAGTACGGGGTGTACTTTATGATAATTAGGAATGTTTTACACATCAGATGGTGATGTTGACTTTTGAGGGCAACCACCTGGACTCAACTCTTGCTAGCTAATGTTAATATTTTGTATTTCTTTTTGTTTCAATGGTACAAAATGCCTATGATAGAATATTTTAACTGTTTAACCACTAAATAATAGAGCCATGTAGTCAAATAGCTTAACAGCATGATTTTTGGTATAACTTGCTGTCACCCATATGTCATACTGCAGTTTGTTATACTGCAGTTTCTGCAGTCTAGATATAAAGTGTATGTATATAGTTGCTTATCCTGAGTGCAAAATGGACTATCATAATGTCTAGGTGAATGTTACTTTTCAGCCTCTTTTCCTGACTTAATCTGAACACTGGTATCCTAGAATTGTGATATTTGTCCATTTTAGATTTGTCTTTCCTCATGAAGACCTAGAGTGAAATTTTTAATAATGAGAATCATTAAACAAGCAAACAAAAAACCTTATACCTTCAGGTCTTGCGATGCTCTATTTACAAGTTTATGATAGGTTAAAGTGTTTTTGTTTTAAAAAAAAAAAAAATCAAAAATCAAAATTTTTAGTGCCAGCTTGCATGCAGCTGTATCTTATGAAACAAAATCAGAAAAGATCAGCATGTGTATCCTTGCTGTATATTCTAGCTGCAGAGCTAGGGGCTTGTTTCTGATTGCTTTGCAGTTTATGACAAAGTTCTGTTGTAATCTGTGGCTTGTGCAGATTAGAGTTCCTATATTTGAAGTTTTCTCTGAATTTTTGGTATCATTTCTGTTCCATACCTGGAGGAGGAGACTATTTGATATTCCAGTGACAATATGAAGGCAATCTCTTAATCAACAGATGTTGTAGAAGTGGTACTATTTTCTATCAGTTTTCTGATAAGAGCCATATTTGAAAGTAGTGCAACTTGAATATTGGTCCTGTTTTCTCCTCAGGAAAATACTTCTTAATCTCAAACATAAGCCTCATCATACATATATTCATGCTAAGCATATCTGTATTTTCAATTTGTGATTAGCAGTTGTTATGAAGTGAAGAATCTAATACTGCACTGAAAAATACTGGGCTTGTAAATACATTTTCAATGCAGACTACAGAATGGGTTTTATAAGAAAATGATCTTGCAGTGACATAAACTTGTCATTCATCTTAGAGGAGCAGTTATCCATTAGGCCTACTGCATGAACAAAGAATGAGGCTGCAATAATATGAAATAGTTCTACCTCTTTACATTTAATAAACTTCTTATTGGACAGTTGCTAACTTTTTTATAATTCTAAAAAATCTTTACTTAAGTTATAATAAGACAGCATCTGTAGTATTGCCTAACTGTGTGTGTGTGTTTAAAAAAAAAAATGTTTTAAGAGTTCTCTTATGTCTGTGCACCTTGAAAACACACCTCACTTATGTATGGGATGGAACTTTTCTTTAGCTTATGAAAAACTTGCTGGTTTTGTGTTCATTCTTTCCATTGCCCTTTTTGTAGTCTTTTATTTTAATTAAAGTATAAAAAGGGGGGGGGGAGGAAAAAAGAAAATGAAACACAATGTCAAGCTTAAATATTTTTTTACCAAATTATGAGACACTTCTGCTTATATTCAAAGTTCATGCCTACTAATACATGCTGTGATGGATTTTAAGTTTCCAAACCTTAGCGAAATGTATGTTTTATTTTTGGGATAAACTATATTTTGTAGTAATTGCTCTATGATCAATAAATGGCAAGTGCTGCTTTTCAGGGGGATGAAATATTGGATGAAATATTTCAAACTAGGAAAGAACTTGTGGACACCCATATATCTATGGAATAATGTTAGATAAATTTAAATGTGTTAATTGTGTGGTGTCATTACAAATGCTATTTTTGGTTCAAAAGGATCAGTACTTGCCTGTAAAATAAGGAGACATCAGACTGTTTCAGCTAGCCTTGGCTGGACTGCATGGAATGCAGTCTGCATTTCTTGCGTTTGCACTTAAGGAGGATGCAAAGGAAGACTAGAAAAATGAAAAGTTAGACAAAATTATACAACGTTTTAAAAGGATGGGCAAGATGTACAAATTAACCTGAAGAAAAAATGCTATAATTTAGTGGATGTCATTGTATAAATCCTTAAATTGAGTCTGCTCAGTAATTCTGGAAAGTAACAAAGATAGACATCAAATACAACAGAAAAAAGGGGATGGTCTGCAAGAAAAAAATTGTGGTGGTCACATGAGGGGAAAAGTCTGGATTACAAGTTTATCCATTTTTTTCCAGAAAGACACATGATTGGGATGCAAGCTCTAGATACTGCTTCCAGTTTAACTATAGGCTGTTTCTGTATTTTACTCTTACCGAGTATCACTTCACCATCTGTAAAGCAAGAAATGTTAGTGCTTTTTTTCCCGCTTGGAGGTGCGAGACTATACCAAAAAGCGAGTTTAACGTATTCTTCATACCATGATCCTGTATATCACAGACAATTTCTGTTGTAGAGATCCTTATGATTTGTAGTTTTAAAGGCAGGACCAGGTGTCTTTATACTTCCTAAACAGAAGTTATAGGCTTGATGCAGAAAGTGTTGGGTTATATGCTTTGAATTTTGTCGTATTCCAGAAGTTGAGGAAGAATGCATGAACGCTTATAGGTAACTAAAAGAGCCCCCAAACTTTATAGCAGCCCCTTAGTACCACCTGTCCTGTTTTCAAGCACAGGGGTGGGGCCACTTCCTGGGGAAGAGCAGCTGTGCTCTCATGTATGGCAAGTGTATTCCTTCTCCCCCTCCTCCACTGCTGTAAAACTGGTGCTTTTGTTGTGTCAAGGTCCATTGCATTCACTAACTTTGATGTGCTTGACCTGAAAATATTGTTGTGAGTGAATTATTTACAATGACACTGAGGGCAATTTTATGGAATGTCTCTCTGGCCCATACGTATGTATACTACTAACAAAAAATATCAAAATGATCATGAAACCTCTCCTTAGTATTTCACAGCCATGATTACTTAATGGGGATCATACTGTGGCCTTATAGTGTAAGGAAAGGCATGTGCAAGGCAGTGCCCGCTGTGGGGTGTAGAATAACAGTGTCTTGTTCTGCAAATGAGCACTCTGTCTGGAGAAGCAGACTTCTAGGTATTAAGCTGTATGAAGTGTGCTAAGCAGATCCTAGTTCTCTATCTTGATATGAAAAGATGGTGTCACTAAAAATTACTAAAAAATTTTATACGAGGCATGTTAAAATTTCAGATACCATTTCAACTGAGAGCCTGTTCTTTAGGAATGCATTAAAAACTTACAGTCCAGGTGAAAATACTTGTTTTATCTGTGCAATGGGTGTGGACTGATTATTTGT
Source organism: Apteryx rowi (assembly GCF_003343035.1). Taxonomy (NCBI): domain Eukaryota; kingdom Metazoa; phylum Chordata; class Aves; order Apterygiformes; family Apterygidae; genus Apteryx; species Apteryx rowi. The sequence continues at coordinate 2,435,053 of NW_020451027.1, read as the reverse complement.
GCCCAGGTTGGTGCTGATGGAGGCTCCTGTGCCTCTCTCTACTAGGTTTTGAATTGTTGCTATTTAATATTTAGTGAGTGTAGGAAACAAATTAAGATGGAAATCCTTTAACAGGGAAAACACTTGTGTATTCTGAGAAGTATTATCTTAGGAAAGGATATAACCAACTTTATTTATTTTTCCCCCTGCACTGGAATTGGTATGTCTATGCCAATTCTCATCATTCAGCTATTCTCAGTTACAGCTGGAATGGTTTTTGTTGTCCCCCCTGTGCCTGAAGGTGATCATGTGCCAGGATGCTGGTTCTTTCCTGTGTTGTCAAATTCCAGAATCTTGTATTTTGATAAGCCTCTTGTCTGTTATAAATGCATAACACATCTATAACTAGCATTAACAAATGCATTGCAGAAACAGAATTTGATCTATTTTAGCTTGTAACATCCAATCTTGATGAATGCTCTTGTCAGAACATCCTAGCTACAACTTAATTTGAAAGTTACTCCTAAATAGAATACAAAACTTTGAGTCCTGCTTTTAATATGGGCTTTATCTATTTGCAATATGCATTTCAGTAGTAATCCCAGTCCCCATTTCTGTAGAAATGAGTAAACATAAAGATACAGGCTTATCTCTGAACAGTGTTGCTGGGAATTCATACATCCATAACGCCCTTCCTGTTAATATTTAACTCTGCCCCCTCTGACAGCAGTAGTACCCTGCAAGCAAYAGAACCCTGTGGGTTCTTTTCTAGAAAACTTTGGAGTAAAAAAATCTTCCCARTCATGAATTTTAAATAATGTCCAAAAACTTACAGGATTAATTCAATTTCTTGTTAGTGTGGTTATCTCTTTGAGGAACTGATCTCCYTTTCCTCCCCCTCCTCCCCAACCCCAAATAAATATCAGTCTCGTGTGGTATTCAGGGGAGAGCTCTGTCATGACTGAAATATTTTTGTCATTTAATTAAACTGTTAATACAAAGTTGAAGAAGCAAATATGGGTGTATCTTTCTGTGATAGACTTGATGTTTGTATGCCTGTTTAGTTGCTACATGGACAAAACCTGGATAAAACAAGCAAGTACAGTGAGTAAGAGAACCATTGCGTAACTGAGAAAAGTCTGAAAATCTCATATAAATAATCAAAATAGATTATTGCTGATGGACCTCCCTATTATGAGGAGAAACAATAAGAATGACATGTGGTTACTTAGCTTTTGGAAGTAGTGCCTACTCCAGAATATTTGACTTACAACTAAGCCTAAAAGCTGAACTTACCTTGGAGAACTGCATGATGTTAGAAACTTAGAATTGCCCTTGTATGTGTGTGTGATCAGGTCATAAGGAAATCGGGACAGAGTTGTGTGCTTTACTTAAACTTTTATTTTCATATTACTATCAAAAATTCTGAGAATGTGACATAGGTACCCAAAGCTTACAGTAAGTTTTACAACTTAACTACTGTTCAATTACTGTTACTACCAAATAGACAGCTCTTTATTCCTGGTTTATCTTGGAACAAAAAGAGGAGGCAAGTCCGATAAGGTTTGTTGTTTGATAGTGTTTATTAGGTGCTTAAAATAAGCTTAATGTAAAACTAATCCCTTACTTGATGTAATATTTTATCCATATCTTTGAATTCTGGCTCCCATTTGTACTTTTGTCTTGACAAGTACAGCAGAGTTTTTTGTGTACTAAGCTGTAATCTTAGTTAAGATGAGGCTTAAATATCTTTCCTTCCTGTGCTCAGTCTTTAGGAGCGCGCATACACAAAAAGTTCCCCATACTAGCATTTATTTCCATGTACTTACTGAATATGAATTCTTATGGCTTGAATGAGTCTGAACTCTGAGGAGGACACTGTTCCAGAAAAACAGTGGTGTGTGGGGTGTGTGTGTGGCTTTTTTTTTTTTTTTCTTCCTCCATCCCCCAGTCAGTTGACTTAAGCACACTTAAAAACAACAGGCAAAAAAGTGAATATCCTCAACTACTTTTTAACCAGAAAATCTTAGGATATAAGAAGAACTTGCTTCTTGCTACCGCTTTCAGAGATGATGTTCCTCTTAACAGCAACTGTAAAATGTGGGGCCACAGTTGCATTCATTGTTCAGTGAGCTTGTCCACATAGTTAAACCCACCGACAGCAATGAATGTTGATTGTGACCTTTTTTGTAAAGCTTGGCAGGGTGGGGGAGAAACCTGGTGTGCTGGTTAGGTTGCTATCTTCGGTGCTAAGGCCTGAAAGCATGAAGTAAGGAGGAGGATGGTTAGCTGGAGGGTACAATCAACGGTCGATGGTTTTCACTTTAATTCCAAACTCACCGACAGCGTTGAATGTTCACTGAAGCAACCACTACAAGAGATCTCCATTGACTTGGCAGCATCCTTAAATGTCTGAAAGGAGGGAGGAAAATCAAAATTGACACAGTGATTTTAATCATACAGATGATGCAATTTCTATCATTGTTCTCTTACCGACACCAATACCCTTCTCTGCCCATCCTATTTCAATCTTCAGGCAAGGAGCTGGCAGTTTTCCAAGCTTCTTTTCTATGAAAAGAAAGGTATTTCATTTATTCAGGTTTTAACTGTATAGGTTGGGCATTCTGGCAGAAATGGATGAATGTGGTCTGTTATATCAGAACTGAATTTCTTGGCAAATCAAAACACAAAATCCCCTAATTTATGAAAGTTGGCTAAGAATTTTATGAATTGATGTTGCCAATTATAGATTGCCCAATTGAGTAAAATGTCTTTTGCTGACATGGTTCAATTGGATTTAAGCTTGTTTAGGATTGATGAAAAACTACATTTGCTTTTAACACTTATTTTCTTAATAARCTTCTTAAAGACAGAAGACCTTTATTGTCTTACAAATTGTCACACATGCAGGACCTGTTACAATAGTTTTCAGAAGGGAGAAAGATGAATTTATGTCAAGGTTTGACATAAATTTATTTTCATTATTTTCATTATTTCATTCTTTCATTTTAAGTGGCAGCTGTTTATATCAAGAAATTGATCATCACAAAGTAAAGTGCTCATTCTTAAACTTCCACAATAGCACAACACACATTTCTAATTTTTTGAACTTTCCAATTAATTTGCCCTTTTCTAAAAGGGGAAGAAAAAAAAAAAGTAGATGTAGTGCTGTAGTTCTCATGTTATAGAGAGGATGTCTCTTTGGGGGGGGGGGGGATTTTAGAGGACAGATCAGAGCAGGTGTGGTAACCTGGGAACTTTACCTTCCTGATTATGTGCAATCATGAGCTGACTTCTCTCACAGATGATCAGTCTCTTGAAGCCAGTTGGTCTGAACGCTTTTCCTTGGGGCCATGCATAGCTTGCTGCACTGAAACTGACTGATTCATTGGCTTCTGTGAATTGCTGTTTATTAAATATTTTTACCAAAGGACAAGGTAGTTTTATACTCTGTTTTTTATTAATGTGTGATTATTTTAAAAATATTTATGCTCTTTGTTAAAGAGCATAAAAGGAACCAGCACCAAAAGACTGCAATTCATAACTGTGCTGCCTGCATAAGTTCTGTAAAGAAATGCCATGACAAGCACTTTCACCTAGCTGTTTCTTTCAACTAATTGCTCTGCCTGTACAGGCTTTTATTGCTCTTTATCATTTAACTCAACTGTATTTTCTGTCAAATGAATCTAAAGGACAGCAAGTCATTAATAAATCCTGCTGGAGAACTAGACATGAATGGGACAAAACACATCTCTCCTTTATGGTAGATTAGACATATTTTGTTTAGGAATGCCACTGTGATTATGAATGTATCGGACTTCAAAGCAATGTGGCAGTGAACCCCTTTTTGCTAACACAGCAGCATGGGATATCTGCTGCCGATGAATACTTTAGCCCTGAAGCTGGATTTTCCATTTGTTTGTACTGGCTTTATCACAGTAACTCCATGGATGTTAGGGAAGGAGTTCTGGTTTACACCAGCATGAGCAATGAGAGAACAAGGCTTTTCAGCTCAATAGTCTTTTGTACTTATCTGCATGTGTTCAACATTGTTCTAGCCAAATGAATAGACTTTATGGTTTAAGGTCACTCATGTTTACCATCCTCCCTGTTATGAACTTGCTTTTTGTATGACATTTCTTTCAGTATTTATTCCTATGTTCTTATTCCCTGCTTCCCTCTGTCACCTAATACTTCAATATTAGGTCTTGCCTGTCTGAAACCTGGCACTTAGGATGGGGTGTAGGGAAGGAGAGGAGCTATGTAGATGTTATGTTTGGGTAAAACGCATTAAAAGTTATTTTCACTGTTTACTGCTATGTTCCCGTCCCCTTGCTCCTAGTGGAAAAACCTCAGTACTTCTTGGTTACCTAGCCTATATTGAAGAGGACTAAGACTTGTTCAAAGTACAAAATAAGTAACCCTGTGTTTACAGCCCTGATGCCCGATGTGTGCAGGTTATGCAGGGTAAAAATGCTTTCACCTTCTGTCATCTGGTTTTCATTTTTTTTATCCCCTACTGGGCTTTGCTAGCTGTGTTACAAATGCCAGCTTTATTTTAAGTTTTATTTCAGATCTGCAGGCTTATGAGAACATTCAGACTGGAGATTTTACACACACACACACACACACACACACACACACACAAAAAAAAACCCACCACCTTTATTTAAGGTTAGTAGGTCCTAAATAAACCAGAGCACTTCCAGGAACCTAATGTGAATTGACAGAGGTACATGAGGAAATAGTTCATTGTTGTTGCAAAGGCCATAGGGATTTGGACTGCTGGAGTTGCATGTCTTAGGAATAGATGAGATACCTTGTCTGATGACCTGTACCTAATTTAAGTGACTGCCTTTGCCAGCCCTTCCAGAGGGCAACTGTGTGAAACGGAGCATCTTGTCTGCAGTCCTTTTCCTCTTCTTGATGGCCTGACCTGAGTTGAAGGTATGGATGTTGTTCTGCACAAACAAACAATTACCTCAATACTATGTGAGCTGCATCTTTAGTTCTAATTAACTAGCTCTTGCACTTTGATTTTTATATCTTGAATCAAAAGGCAAATGTTCAACTTCATTATACTGGTTAATACTGGCAACTAGATTTTGTCATATGGTGCACTCATGTTTAACAGCTGCTGTATGTAAAACAATAATAACAGCTCCCTTTCCCTACTTACAGATGGTGGCTGGAGCCATAAGGCACTACTCTGCCCTGTGTATTGCCCCACTTCTTCCTTCCTTCTCTCTCCCTTCCCCACACGAGTGCTCACAGAAATATAGATGACAGATGTCACACAGGTCTGGCTTTGCTCGTTGTGTCAAGCTGTGTGTGTCTGTTAACCAATCTTGCTAATTCTCCAGCAGTGAGATCCTTTGGGAACAAATCTTTAGGTGAATAAACAAATCTTAGACTGGGGTTTCTTAAAAGTTGTAAACTTCAGATAATTTCCCAATGATGCATTAAAAACTGTACAAATTGTACATTGATTAGAACAGTATTTTAGCATACTTCTGTGGTAGGTGCTCTGCATGACTTGCAACATCTTTTTCCTTTGTTGGCATTACATTTTTACGGGGAGGTGGAGTAAGACTTTTTGAAGGCAAATGCTTTTTTCTAAAAGAAAGAAATGACAGAACAATAGTATTAATACTCATATTGCCAAGATATCTTGGGGATAGAGTTCTAGGCTACTTCCATTAATTCCATCTCCCACTTGCCCTCTCCCACAGTCTGTTGGCAGGCTTCCAGTTATACACTTGGGGCAGGAAGAAATGCAATGAGGTTGGATGTATTTTTAATTTTTCCACAAAAGTGAATTCCAGTGGCAGTGTCTAAAAATGGCACTAACACACTTGGGATCAGATTCTCAGCTAGTGTAAACTGACACAGCTCCACTGACATCAGTGGAATCTGCATTTACACCAGCTGGCACCTGGAGATTCATCTAGAAAAAAGTGAAGTAGAATGATCAGTCATTAGTTGTTTTAGTACCTTTTCTATTTTTTTCCCACCTTTTTGATTATTCTCAAATGCCAAATCTTCATGTACCTGCAGTAAATCAACAGCAATAATAAGTCTCGTTAAGCACTGACATTGTGTTGTGCTTCCACTAAAAGGAATTAAATCCAGCTGACTGTTGTTAGAGCTTCAACTTATTCTTGCATGTCTGAGTTATATGCTGAAAGTAGAACTTCTGTGCAGCCGTGGAGAGGAAGGCCTTTCTCTGACAGAATGAAGAGTGTTCACTTTTCAGTGAATGCTTGGCGGTAGTGGTGGTAGAAATTGCAAGAACAGAATACTGTTCTTGCAGGGCTGCCTGCACCGTGATCTGAGACTCCCTGTGTTCCACAAACACTAACTCCAGTCGTTTGTGCAGTGTAGTGGAGTACAGGATCGACTCCTAGTTACTAATGCGGTAATTCTAAGACCAATGTTTCTAGAGAAACCAACTAGACGAATCACAATGTTTCATCTTGCCTACAACCTGTGGAAACATGGTAACATCTTTGTAAACCTCTGCTGGAAAAAAGATACATTAGGGAATATTTCACCATTTACTGGAGTACAGCCATCTCTGGAGAAGAGTAGCAGCTGTGTAACATCTTGAAGTGCTAGTGCATGCCAGCCTGAGACAGGAGGGGAAAATTGTGATTGCCTTGTTTAAATTCTGCATTCTGCTGGGTTGCTTTTTCTTACATTGTGGTGTGAAGAAATCTAAAGTTATGCAGAATTATTTTCATTATTGCTAATGAAAGAAGACTGGGAAATATCTTGGCATACCAGAAAAGCATTTTGAAGTGAAACAGTAAYCACAAGATCATTTTTAAACCAAATCAAAACTTGGGTGACATGCATGCGTATCACAATCTGCAATTTGTTGAGTCTTCTCAAAGTTCTGCTTGCCCAAAACCAAGCACATCCCCAAATGCCAAATGTGCTAGTTCGTATGTTTGTAGCCTTTGACAGCAGACTTGCTCAAAAACTTTGTCAAAAAATTGACTGTGCTTTTGAAACTAAACCCATCAGATAATGTTACATGCCTATAACACAGTCAAAGAGACGGGATGCTGATTAGGCGAGCTAATTTAGGAGCAGTGCAAATGTAAGGAGTAGCAGTGATATCAATTCAATCAAATATTTGATTGCACCTCCAAAAATAATTTAATTGCAGAGTTTGAAGGTATGCTTTGCCCATTAGAATTTTACCTGGCTAGTGTGTTCTTAAATTTTGATATTAAAGACACTTCCAAAACAAAACTTAAAGTAAAAATACCCAAGGTAGTACTGGCTTTTTGCTTACTGCGTTAAACTTATTGTGCCTCATTCAGTATAAATTATTACTTTTATTTAACAAATCACAATTGCTTTTTTTAAGCAGACTTGTATCTGAGCTATTGTGCCTGACTGTGCAATTTGTGTATTACTTCATGTTGTTAGTCCTGCTTGAAATTGTAAGGGCTTTTCCAGTATACAGGATTGTAGCACTGGACCTGTAAACTTTGTCCTTTTATTTAAAGACAAGAAATTGAAAAATAAATTCTAATACTGCCTGCAGTTTCCCAGCCTTTTTGGACTACGGTTCCACTTTTTGTTACTGGAACACATTACTATTTATGGAAGATATGCACATATTTCAGTGTCCATAAATCATATGCAAACATCTGTTCTTTAGATCAGTAGATGGAGTATGGTAACTGCTTTTTACATTAATATCCATGAAGCAATGCTCACCTACTGACATTATGCTTAGAATTTAATATTTTAGCAAACATTTTGGTAATCTAACTTTTCAGGCAATGGAAGTCAAAATAGTAGAAACTGCAAACAGTCTGGCATGTAGTTCTGTGTGGCCTGTACCCAGAAAAGGTCTAATGGATGTTATGCAACAGCCAGGGTGACTATTAAGAGCACCATGACCAACTTGGCTAAAGCACAAGAGGTTCTGTTAGTAATTCTCTGTAGTCGTTACTTCCTTTGAAGGTAATTTCTTACCCTCCCCTTTCTTGTGATAGCCTTAAACAGGCACCCTTTCCTTATTTGATGAACCTGGATTATGTGTGGAGATCTGCATTTTTGTCTTAGTGCTGCCCTGTTTCCTGTGCGATCATGTGGATTTTAAGGCCAATAACTGTAAAACATATTCCTTGGTATGCAATTTGTTTAGCTTTTATTTCAAGCTTGTATTTGGCTGTCCTACGTACCAAGACTGTTGGTTGTCTTTCAATATCTGCTCCTTTGTCTTATAAATCTTATTTGAAAAATATGACTAAATGTTSATCTCATGGAAAGGGAGACTTAATATTTTGAGGCTGGATTATAAATGTTAGCAAAACACCTGAATTTTGATGGGATGGAAGTCAGCATAAAAATGGAAAGAAAAATATTCTTTATGACTAAGAGGTATTAGTTTGAATTCTACCATAATCAGATCTTAGACAATAGTTTGCGGTTCTTTAGCTGCAGAAAAGGGGATGATTACTTTTGACTTGCCTGGTCTTTGGCACCTGCTAATCCTCTTGGTTTAAAATAAAACAAACAAAAAAAACTTTTAAAACTATTATTTCAGAATAAATGAATGAGGTTCTCCATCTTATTTGGGACCTGTGGACTATTTCCATATAGTTTGTATGTTCTTTGTGCTTTGAGACCTGATGGCAGAGCACAGTGCAGTAACAACTGGCTTTAATATCCTATCCTCCCCTTTCTGAGACACCATAGGAATGGACTGCAAGAATTACCAAATTCAAATAATTATGGTCTTGCCACACACAGTTACTTTTGATTAATGGCAAGTCATTTCACCCTGAAGTTTAGTGGGTAATACTTATAGCCTCGTAAAAGTGTGGTGATGGCTGATATCTCAGATAGTGCTTTGAACATGTGAAGTGCTATATAAACAATATAGGGCTATTGCACACAACTCAAGCTATTAGCATCTGAGGTGCACTGCCCCAGGTCCTCAAAGGGGAGGCATGTTTTCACGGGAAAGGAGGTGATGCTTGAGCTCTGTGTCTCTGTTTCCAGGTTAAGCATCAAGAACTTGTATCTACATGCTACCTAGAAAGATGGGGGGTGGGGGAGGGCAGGGGGAGGAAGGCATTTGAAATGCTGTTTATTACATAGTGCTGGATACCAACTAAAGGCAGACTGCATTCAGTTAGAATTGATTTCTGAAGACTTAAGGAGGTAAATCACTGTTTGATCACATTGTCTCCTTTGTGAGTGCATTTTGGTATTCCTGCATTTTCTTTCCTCTGTGAAAATTCTGCATACAAAACTATCATGCATACAAATCTATGACAGTCACTAACAAATACTTGGTAATTCTCATGTGTAGTTTGACATAGATGAGAGATTGTGCTGCTGCTTTATTCCTAAAAATATCACTATTACTTTACAGAAGTTGCACAAATGCAATTTGAAAATATGTTGAGCATTTCATGGCTGTCTGTGTAAATGTTGGGTGAAGTAGTCTTAAGTATTAGTATTAGTAGTTTAAAGTTAAGAAGGTAGTAGGGGGGCACTTGCTAAACAGCAAGTGTAACAGCTCCCTAGTAGAGCTGAAAGTACTGCTCAAATGAGAATAAGGTTTTCATAGGGACTGGTGGAATTGCCTAATTTGCCTCATTCCTGCTATCTGTCACACTCTCCATGCTCTGATAAATAAAGGCTATTGCTTAGGACTCGCAAGACATGCCTATCTTACAATCACTATAGCATGCAGTCTGGGGCAGTCGAAAGGCTCATGGCTGCCTTCAGGGAGAAGATGAAATTCCCTGAAACCCTTTTATGCCTGTCACTGCTCCAGGCTAAAAATAAAATTGTTTTTGGTTCAGAGTTGGCAAAGCATTCTTTTTGCCTTCTGATAGTGTAACTTCTTATTTTCAAAAATAGAGATCATTCTTAAATATTTTATGCTTGTTTTTTTTATTGTTGTTGTTATTTTTAGTGTCTTCAGCTAAGCCTTTAGGCATGTTAAATGATGTAAACAGAAGTTTTGGATTTTTGTTACTGTTATCTGGGAACAACCACTCAGAACAAATATGCCATTGACCCAACCCTATAAAGCTCTGAACACAGCATAAACTGAGACTTTGAAGAATTGGGTACATGGTTTAAATGTTTAGTATAGCAAAAACCATTCTAGTACAAAGTTACTTGTACTGGATCTAATGATTTACAGTGCAGGCTAAGCATAATCCCATGTGCTCATAGAGCAAATGCCTAGTTCATTTAATACTTACGTTTAAAACAAAACAAACGAACAAAAAAACCCCAAAACCACACACATGCAAAATACCCTTGCAAGGGTATTTGTAAGTAGTATGTATTTGTCTTAAAAAAAAACAAAACTCACAACAAAGAGGATTGCAGAAAAAGTTATAAAAGCCTTATCTTTATTGTTGAAAATAGATGCACCCTTGATGTTTTTAATCTGTCTGTACTCTCTCGGCTGTCCCAACATCCTCCTCGTTGTCCCTGTTGAGCTTAGCTGCCCTTTGAAAAGCACTTTGTGCTCCAGTGACCACTTTAAACTCTCTATGATAAAATTAAACTGGACTCCTAATTTATTTTTCCAGCAGAAAGTGCAAGTTGAAAGTGGTCATCAGCCCACAAACTTGTGGTGAGAGCAAAGATGATTTTAGTGGGAAAGGGGGAGTGAGGTTTAGTCTCCTTTTCTGTCCTTCTCAATCCCGTTCTCCTGCAAATTTCTTATATTCCTTTTGCTTTCTCCCCCTTCTGAGTCCCAGGAAATTGCAGTTAAGTTCCTACATCCCTTTCTCCAGCTTCCCTCTAAGTCATACTTTGGCTTAGATTGTGCTCAGCTGTCTCTCTAGCCCAGCAGCAGTGAGGCTTCCCTTCTTGCAGCCATTTGCTGCAGTAAGGAAGGGTAGGTCAGAGTATAAACCAATGTCTGGGACATCAAATGAAACTGGTTTAAAAATCCAGATCCTGTCCCTTAAAACCATAGGAGATGGACTAGGAGTTTGGCAAAGAAGTAAATGAGTAAATGGGCTGAGAGAGAGAATATGTAGCCACTGCAAGCAGGGCTGAAGGAAAGAATGCGTAGCCACTGAAAGCAGGGTTTATTAAGCTGCTCCCCTTCCTTTGCATATGCTTATGTATATTTTAAAAATACGATAAACATGTGCACACTATTTAATGTAATGGAAGAAAGGGAAATCTCTCTTACTCTTGGTATTTTAAGGACCAGATATTATACATCTGAAGCATCTAAAAAGCTCATCAAAATCAAAATTTATTTCTAGACAACTGGGTTTTACTCTTCTGCAGTAACTAKTGTGTTTAAACTCGTCGCCCGTAATGAACGAACCCTTTTTAGAATGAGCGGGTGACATTTTCTGCAACTAGCACCTTTAAAAACGTTTCTGGTTGAGAGATCAGCTATTGCCATCTCAGTAACCACTCTTAATCACCACAACATAACCTAAACCCTGATAGGGGAGACAGGTTGTTCTGAGAAGCTTTGTTTCTGAGGAGTTCTGCTTCTGCTTCAAGACCTTTGGGATTTCTGAAACCTTTCCTACTCACCTACAAATTTTATTGCTGATGGTAACTGGGAATTTGTGGTTCACAGATTCAGATTCCTGTGTTGCTTAAAGGTGTTTTATTGGTATTTTTCTTTAGAGAAATTCCCTTTAGTGAGAGGGCTGCACCGCTTAAGTCTTGTATAAACTCTATACTGTTGAACACCTAATGCAAAGACATTATGTTGGCTTTCAGCAGATAGGGTGAATTTCATTCTTAGTGAATATGACCCAGGTGCTAAAAAGCTGTAGCTGAAAGTGCCAGGTTAAAAGCACAAGTCAGCTAGGTACATAAATATTACATGGCTACATCTTTAATGGGTTCCTGTCGTAGACTTGCTTTGTTTAAATATTTCCATAACCCTGCTGATTTATTGCGTCTTTCCTAGGAGTATGCCGTTAGCAGGAAACTCAGTTGAAGCACTTTCAATCATGTTGGAGGATCATTATACTTTTACTTGAATAACTAATTAGTTGCAAGAAATTAACCACTGCTGTTTAGCACAAAAACACTTCTAAGAAGGCTTTCATTTTTGTTGTGGAAAATGACCTCAGGCGCTTGAGGAGGGGGCAGAAAGGAGAAATAATGATCCTGCTGTCTCTTAATATAACTTTTGTTTTCAATTCAACCTGATAACTAGCAGGCAGCAAAGCTGTCTAAATAGGGCTCTGCACTTGGGCTCAGGATAAATACATTTTAATCTTGCCTGTCCCATGGATCTGATGGCTGACCTCATTCTATTGACTGGAACTGGCTTAAGATTCCAAATTCAGTCCCTTAAGGCTATAGGAGGCAGAGTATGAGACTGACAAAGAAGTGAATTAGTGAATGGGATGGAGGGACAGGTATAACCAAAGAAAAGATGTCACCAGTCTGTTTGTCTCTGGTCTTATTTTTCCTGTTGTAAAGTGTGGATCATGCTTAGCTGAAACAGGGGGGTCTTGAGTATATTGCTCAAGAGCTCAGTATTATTGTCATATGCCATTAGCAGCACCATTAATGTAAGACAGTGAAGTGAGGAAGGAGAACAAAGAATAGCCACAATATTTAGCAATCTACCCCTCTTCTAGCAAAAAAAATTGAAGGGAAATTGAGGACAAATGGCTTCCAAGATCTAGACTCTTCTCTAATATATAAAAACAGCTTAACAGGGCTGAGTGTGAAATCCTGGTCACTGGTTTTTCTGGAGCTGCAATTTCATCCCAACTATTTGAGAAATATATGTATTTTTCTAAACTTATAAATACGTTGTAACCAAAGTATATAAAAGTCAGTCTTCTCATCTTCTTTCAGTTTTCTCCTCTCTCTTGCAGAGGAAGTGAATTCCTCAAATATTTGGAGAGGAAGGGAGAGAAGTATTATGCAGTAATGTAAGGGCAAAGAGGTTGTGAAGTTTATTGGTATTTCTTGTTCTCCCCTTCCTTCTGCTTACCCCCACTTACAAGGTTAGAAAGCTAAATCTTCAATATGTGTACATCAGCTGCAGTGACACAGAAATGCTGGGAATTATTCAGCGTAAAAAGGCTTCTGTGGTCATGACAAACTCCTGCTGAATATCAAAAATAAGGAGCTGGAGCCAAAGGGTTTTAAAACACACAGTACCCCATTCCTTTAATACCTTTATCACTTCTCCCCTTCCTCTTCCTTTGCCTTTCTTCCAGTGCTTGCTCTTGAGCACCTGTTTTGGGGAGTGTACCTGAAGGTTAGGATCAGAATCCCATTCAGGTCTTTATGATTATATTGGAATAACTGCATAATGTAAGTACCTTCTGAAAATATTGACATACATCTTTTTTTTTAATTTTGCTTAATTGCAAAATTGCAGCTTTATTGGCACATGGGAATACAGTAGAGAGGAAGGTCAGGGCTAACTTTTTGTGTGGGGAGGTTTGATGTATGTGTCAGGAAATCTAACTTAATGTGGAAGTAACCAGCAGAGCTGCCTTCTGGAAAAATGACACAACAGCTTCATTCAAACCCATGATAGCATTTTTCTTGAAGAGCTATGGAGCAAGCAATTCCAGACTGGCCACACTGCACTAACACAAACTGGCACAAACACAGGCAGCCAAGGGTGTGTGTGTGTGTGCTTGCACATGCAAGGCACTCTGTTTCAGGAGCATGTCTGTACACAGCAGCTCATTGGGAAAAAGAAAGGGGAAAGGGACTAGTGAAAGTTCTTCTCTGCTGAAAATCACCTATTGGTCTCTTAAAACTCTGTATTACCCTGAAACTGCATGCTCCCTTGACACTCAGTGGAATTTCCAGACCTTTTTTTGTTTCACTGAAAAGCACACTCTGAGTGCAAGAATAGCACAGAAATTTGTTAAATTCACTGCAATGTCTCTTTCAAATAATGAATGTTATAAAACAGAGTAATGTAAAATTCTTTAGTTCTAGTACCTGTGACTCGCTTAAACTGTGTAGACATGCCTTGCAGTAATTACAACTGAATAATGTACTGAATAACATTGAATATAAAATCATTAACAAACATCCAAGTTATAGGCTGTTGACAGATGCCTCAGCTTTCCTTTCCCCTTATGAAGATGTTCTGATTTGCTTCCATCACCTCTTTTAGTTTCAGCTGCTCCTTCATTTTGATCTGTGACTGCCCGATGAGCTTAATGTGTCTTCAAATTACAGGTACTGCATACAAGAGCAGCTTCGAGCTCCACTTTGGACTTCTGCCTGTGGTTCAGATTGGGTTCATTTATGAAATATGAATGCCTAATCGGATCTAAATCTTGAAGCTCCTTCCTACTCTAATTCATGCCAGACTCCAGTTATTGACTTGCTAATGTTCAGATATCAGCTGTCTCTCTGCTGTGAAAATCCACGGTCCTTTGTAATCTTGCATATTCAAAAGAGGTAGAGAACGTGTAGTCTAAAAAGAAGTATCTTGGGAGAAGAGAATGCAAGACTGCTTTAAGAGGAACTTTGAAATACAATTAAAACATAGGCAACTAAGTTTGCTTTACATTCAAACTTTGGTAATTGGATGAAATCATGAAATGTGGATCACTTGTTTAGATAGTGTTGTGCAGCTTTCACAAATGAGTCAATAGCAGAGCAAACCCTAGACCTCTTTACTGAGAAAATGCATTTATATGGGCTGCGTGCACTGGGCCAAGATATTGATGAGGGACAGGCAGAGAAATATCATCTTAAGTGGATTATAGGAAAAAGCATGTAATTATGTTCATTCTTTTCATTAGGAAAACTCATTTGTATTAGTTGCATGTAAACATAGCTAATTTTCTATTTCATTAGCTATGCATGCATGCAGTGAAAAAGACCAAGTAAATGAGAAGGTGGGTTAGTCGCACATTTGAGACTCTGCCCTACACTTGGGCCTGTGCTGTGTAGATCAGATATGAAGGAATTAGCTAGAAGAGCGTAATCCAGACACTTGATTACTTCAGAGAAATGGAAAGAAAGGTTCACTGTGCAAACTGAAAGAGGCTCTGAATTAGAGAAAGAATGGTTGCTTACCTGGTATGTGTGTCCAGTCTGAATCTTGTCCTCTTTCTTCACCCTTCTCCGCCCCCTGAGGACATTGAACCAACCTTATTTGTCTTCCTTTCCAGTCTTCGCAAGCTGTAGGTCTATAAACATGGTTTTATGTGTATGATTAAAAATTTCTCTAATGTTTCAGATGCGCAAGTGTTTCAAGCTTTTATGTCTTACCAATTAATTCCACTTTCACATTCAGCAACAAAACATGGCCACTTTTTTCAAACAGTAACTGATTTCCACACACACTTGGTGGTAGTGAGTTGRGGGTTCTGTAGTTCAAAACTCCTTGTAAGTGTAGTGGATGCATATGAATTCACCATCTTTATAATTGCAAAGACTTGCTGGAGTATTATACCTCGGAATAATTTTTTTTTTTAACGGAATGGAAATAGGGATAGTTTTATTGGTCAAAAATAAGAACAAAATCTGGACTTTGTAGCATATGCTCTGTCTCATGAAAATTAAGGAAAGAGCTAGCAGTCTGTCTTGGCTTATGGCTTCTTTGTGCCTAAAATGTTTGATTATAAGTTATAGATTTTTGTCAAAGGTACACAGAAGCTGGACAATGCATTTGGTCAACATTGCCTTGGCTTTGGCATTCAGCCCAGGATTTCTTTTTCCCCCCTGCCCCGTCTTTCAAAAAAAAAAAAAAAAAATTAATGGAGTCTAGGGGCTTAGGACCAACTCTCTCATGCTTTCCTTTTTGAGTCTTTGTGTAATACTAGTATCAACTATTCAATCAGCATCTTTGAAAAGAACCTACCAGGTTGCCAGATTCATGATGCGGAGAAGCTAAATGGTGCCAGAAATCAGTCACTTCGTGCTAAATATGGCTGCTGGCTCCTTTCCCTGTCTGTCAGAGCCTGTAAAAAGTCTAATGCTCTGCTTTTCAGTGAAAAGAGGGTAGTATTTAAAGAAAATGACATCTGAAGTTGCTGTTATGTAATACTCTTCTGGCCAGCCTGTATGGTTAAGGAGTAAAACTGGCCTCAAATGATAGCAAGGTCCTATATAGATTCCTTTTTTGTATCTTATATTGCATGGGATGCATTTATGTTCAGCTGCTGTATTTGCCATTGAGCTCTTCACTTGCCATGAGTTGTGTTTAGGAATTTTTAAAATTCTTCTATTTTAAACAAACTTTAAAACTTAATTTTGAAAATGCAAGCCAGTTGTACTTTGTTCTGTTTGAAGACAACCTTAAAACAGTGGTTTAGAATGAATGAAAAGGAATAGATTCATTCACCACAATGGATCACTTTGGTTCTTTTATTAAGAAAAGGTGGGGGGAAAATTTTTTTCAACTATTTTGCTGCCAAACTGCCTTGCACATGCACAGAACTTCAGCCAGCAGAATACCTATAAAGCTGTTCAGCTACCCTCTTTTTTCATCAACCAGATGATGTCTATACGGACTTGGCATGCTGAAAGCTAAAATGGTGTAATGTTAAAATTAAAATGAAAAAAGTAATGCTGAATCTACAATGCAAACAAATCTTTTTCATCATTAACTATAAATGCCATTAGAGGGGAGGAAAAAAAAAACTTAATTCCAGTTTTTGTAGAATCCAGGGACCTTCCCAAAAATACTGATAGCCAGTTTCTTTTATGAGACACAATAGAGTGAATTTTTTTCATTCACGTTAAGTGTATTTAGTCTTTATATATAAAAATATAAAAATATTTTAAATAAATATTTATTTATATATACATAAAATATATAAATAAATATTTATTGCTCACCTAGCTTAGGTGCTTAACCATCATCAAGTGCATAAACCCCAAACTGAAATCCTCAACCCCCCTATTCAGCGGTTGTCCCTCTATGGAGGTGCCCAAAGCCGTTAGCCACGGACCTATCTGCTGGCAGAACTGGTCATTGCCTAGGCCTGGGCCTTGCCAAGGAGATGCGTACCGAGCGTCCCGCTGCAGGAGCAGCCTGCGGGGCTTGCTCCAGCACCTCTGTGCTGGTCCTGGGATGAAAGGTGGGCGAGTGTGGGGTCCCCTGCTCATAGGAGCAGAATGTGAAACGCAAGGTCTCTCCCTCAGAGGTTGGTGTCTCGGCTAATGAGCTGTAGCTTAACATACTCTCTGTAGCCAGCTGAATATTTAAGTGCTCCTTGCAAAGTGTAAAAGCTTATTGAGGAGGTGTTTGAGAGCACTCCTCACATCAGAACACCTGGTATCAGGGTAGGGGAAGATTTGGGTCACGATCATGTTGACAAAGCTGGAATTTGAATCCAGGCCCTCCATGCCTGGATGTTCCTGGAGAGGGAGGCAGCAAAGCACCTCTCCCTAGTCAGCTGCAAAAGGAGTGTTTGGAGTGCCAAACTCCAGAGGGAGGTCCTGGGATTGTTGCTGTAATGGCAGGAGGGAGCAGCATGAAATCCAGAGTTTCAAGGCTGCAGTTTTAGACTCATGACTCTCCTCATTATTCCCCTGCCTAATTTAGGAGCTCTTTTCACTGCGCTGACTTCTGAGAGTCCTTTTACATACAGAGTTCTCTGAGCACTATATATAGTTGACTAGATCTCTACAGGTATTTTCAGGATAGATGTTTGAAATATAACTGCAACATTTATCACCTCTGTAACTCTAATTCTTTTTGTTGATCTGATCTATCTTTTGGAGGTTTTCTTTCTTCTTTTTCTTTTTTCTCTCCTCCCCTCCTTCCCACCCCCSCAATTAAAAAATGGGTTTAAATAATTGTGGTTTTGGTTGACTCTACTTGCCCTCAACTAAAAGGCTAATATTTCTTTGCTGGATATTCTGTTTTCTTCCTAGGCCTAACTTGATATCAGCCCTTATCACTCAGGAGCTCTCCCTTCAGCATGTATGACACAACACAGTCAAGCAATCTGCACTCGGGATACATCTTCTCCAGCTGGATTGTCYTCCAGGAAGAGGTTTAGCAGGTAAATTGGAGCCACCAAGAGCATACTTTTAAAACTGATTTGTTATGAAAACTTTACACTGATATTTTTGGCACTTTCCACTCCTTCAAAAGATCTAGTCATCAAAAACAATCTAGTTACTCCTCTCCAGATGCCTTTGGGGATACTTGGGAATACGGATTKTAAAAATGTGTGCAAATAATATGAGCCTTGCTGCCTCTTGTTTGATTTCTTATTTGTTAATTTGAGACAATRAAGGAGAACATATGTTGCTTATGTAAAATGAGACTGAGTGCACAAACATGGAAAACGTGTCTGTTCTTGTGAGAGGTGTGGTGTGCAGTAGCTAATGATGAGGCACAGTTGAAGAGTTATTTTGACTAAAGTGGATGCTCTCTGCAGCAGTTCTGGTAGAGCTACTCCTTCAGACTGTGCGGTTCTTCCCTCCACCTTCCATGCCTCTTTTCTTCCCATCACCACAGTGCTGTGTCCTGCATTTTCTCTTCATGGCGGGAGAAGAGGGTTTATGGGGGAATGCTGCCTGACAATAAGCATGTACTTCCAGCTGGGGTCTAATGATAAAATTCAGAAATACATTGCAAAAATACACAGCAAGATGGGTAGAGGGGAAATAATACCTCAGGAGCTATCCTTCTGTTGTGAACTGTGGCGATATAGATTGCAGTGCAAGGTGTTACGTGTCTGTGGCTCATGACAAGTTGGTAATTATACACTGAAGACAATTCAATGCACCGTTTACAAGTTAGTGGTGAACTTGTCATGGATACTCACTTGAGACCTGATTATATTTAGGTTTGTTTGGCTTTTTCATCATACAATATTCACATCTTTTTCTGATTTTTCTTGTATGACGGGGAGGGGTGGGGAGAACAAAACAAAAACCTAGAAAGCTTGTCCTAGGTTGGGCAATAGGGGCATTAAGTTATGGAGCAGAATGCAGACAGATGTTTCTATGGGTTTTGATTCTCTTTTGGATCATGTTAATTCACTTTCACTCTAGTGAACATTTATGGCAAATGTCTGATTATAAAAGTAATTATTGATCAGGAGACTCCTACTGTGGTAGCTTAAATAGTTTTATTTTAACTTGTATAATTTTTGTAACATTAAATCTACTTTTTTTTTTTTTTTTTTTTTTTTTTTTTTTTAAAGCATAGCAACAGCATCCCTTCCATAACTTTCTTCACAGCCCCGTGCATCTGAGTGGTGGTAATCAGTGAAAAATCCAGAATGGACAGATTGTTTCTATTTCATTGTCCCATTGAGTCCCACCACAGATCTCTGAATATAGGTATTTGCTACTTGATTATGCAAGTCAAATAAATTAAAAACTATATTAAAACTAAATTCTGCATTGCTGGATTTAATAATATACAAATTAGGTGTTGCAGACAGTTGCGCTACTGTTGTGTGTTAGTTTAAAAGATGGAAGAAAGCAAAATGCTTGTTTAGAGAAGACAGCCACACCTGTCTTAGGTACCTAAAGCAAATTAACACATAGAGGTATTTATCAGATAATTCAAAATTTGGTCATTGTGAACATGACTGAATGTAAACAGGTCTGAATAAAGGGAGATCTCAGATGCTAGCAAAATAGACTTTCTTTTCTTTTTGCCAGTAAAGAGTGAAGAATTCTTACTATATGTCGAATCTTGTTGTCTATTTGATGGAACTGCCAGGGCAGGTCTATGCAGCTGAGAAGCGAAGCAAAATTTATTTTTGCATTGGTTTTTGTAAAGGCCTGTTTCCATTAACATTCTACAACCAAAACCTTCCTGAAAATGGACCAATTTAAGCATTTAATTGTGTGTCTTCCTATATGAATATAGAAGAATAGATTTATTGGAAAAGTAGTATATCTGTTTTATTTTGATACATTCAAATTGAATAATACACTTTTTTTACTATATTTAGAAAGGAAGAAGATATGAAAATAATTATATAACACGATATAAATGGAATGTATTTAATTTCCTGAGAATCATGGAAATATGTAGTCTAACTTGAGACTTCTTGTCTGTTCTTAAGGGGATTCCAAGGGGAGTTTGTTTTTCAAGAAAGGAGCAAAAAATCAGCATCTACAACAGTAGATCAGAATAAAATGAAGATATATATTTTAAGTCATAATAAATAAAGTTTGCAAGAAAGCATTGAAAGTTGTGTTTGTCATATCATCATGACTGTTCATGAAGAACATAATTACTTTAATTCCAATTGTGCACAAATGTGGAAATGATGGTCAGGTGCTTTCAGTAGAAGACTGAAATGGAACAAATACATATTATTCTCATTTGGTTTTGCTTCTTGTTTAAATGCAGTCCTCTCCTGTAGCATTCTTCTGCTACAATAATCGGTGAAGCTCTTTGAGGTCAGCAGGACCATATCAGTAAATTCAAAAATGGACTAGAGATACAGGGAAAGGTATTCTAGTATCCATTTCCCCCCCCAGCTGTTTCATTTTACCCCTGAAACACAAATTACATCCAGTTATGGTCAAACATGAATTAAATTCCTGTGCTTTTTCTTTAGTATATAATACCACTTTTTCTCAAGCAAATGTCTGAAGAGACTATGTAGTATTTTTATCATTACTTGAAGGCTAGCAATCCACACCTTTATCAAACCAACTGAAGGAGGCAAACTCTATGCAGAAGATCTCCAGTGGTAAGAAATCAAACCTAGTATCTTTTAATAGATACTTCTCAGAGTCTGTCATATTCACTTAAAAGCAGTGAATTGTTCCAGGGGTAGCTTTGGGCTAAACAGTAAGTCTTTGGAGTAAGTTTTTCAGAAGGGCCTATTGTTACTTTACTTTGCTCTCAATGAAGTTAAGTGAGAATTTTATGCTGACTTTTAATTAGAGTTGAATTTAGGGAAGGCTAATTACTTCTCTGCAAGGAGGATTTTTTTTCAGATCAAATCATCAGAACAAACCATCAGTACTTGGAATGAATCCAGCCCAGGCTGACTGCACCAACTTCTGAATAGCCTTTTAAACAGTTCTAATGAATGACATTAATTTAAAAGAAACTAAATATTATTAAGGCGTTGATGAATGTGGTCAGATTAAAATGATGAAATACTAAAAGTATCTTCAAAGAATCGTTCGTGGCTAGATTCAGTGACTGTTAGTAAGTCATTTAATACACTGTTAACATAGTGGTCTCGACTAAATTTAGAGCATTTACTGGCAGTTGCCACAGGATAGTATCTGGCATACCACAGTTATTTCTTAGTACAAAGACAAGTAAATAATGTACAGAAATTAAATGCTATAGCTAAAATGTAGATATTCTCAACTTTAGTCATTGGCTGATGATGCAGGCTTCTGTATAGACTTGACTACGTTTACTACATGTTTAAAGTTTGTCTCACAATATTATTGACATGCCAGCAGAGGCTGAAGGAGACAGAGAAAATAAGGGGGGGGACTAACAGTGCTGTTCAACAACCTAATGAAGGGGTTATAGAAAAGACGGAGCCAGACTCTTCTCAGAGGTGCACAGTGAAATTATAAAATGGGGAAACAAGTTACAGCAAGGGAAATTCTGACTAGGTATAAGAAAAAAGTGAGGTGGCAAAGCACAAGAATATGCCCAAAGAGATGTTGGTAATTATACACTGAAGATGCTTAAAAATCAATTGGACAAGGCCCTGCACAGGGTAATGCCAAAGCTAGCTCTGGTTTGAGCAGGACATTAGACTAGATAAGCTCTTGAGGTCCCTTCCAACCTCAGTTATTCCAGGAGTCTCTTTGCCAGTCATGTTGGGTGTACATMGGGGAGGCTTGATGGAACTGTCCAGAGACACTTTTGTTAGTGAAAATGTTTCAGACTTTGGTACATAAACCCTTAAATAAAGGTACAATATTTAAGGATTCACTTTGTCCCAGGAGTAGTAATGGCTATATTTCCAAAGTTTATCTGTATGGAACCACTGACAGCTGTTTGCAATCTAATGTAAAAGCTGATACTGAAACAAAGGGGGTATGCAAGTGGCCATCTATCTAACTGCTAGCTGTATTTTGCTTACCACTCGGAAAAATATTAAGTATTCCTGACCTTTTTTGCTTCAAATTCCTTTTCTGGTCTAATAATGGATTTTTGATATGCTCTAGAGAGCAATAAACCTCACAAGACTTTAAAAAGCAGATATATTTCTACATGTTTTGTCTGTCAGCTGCTTGACAAAAACTTGTATCTGAAGGACACTAAGCTTTCTGTTCTAAAGGTCGGGAGTAATAAATGTATCTTTTTGACTATTGACACTTTAAATTTTCAAGAGAACCTTATATTATTTGGGCTTTTCATATGTGTGGATAACTTCAGTGCCTGTTTAATGTTTTGTTTGAATGGTGAGGAGGACTGAGTGAATGGCTGAGGGTTTTTTTGTTTTGCTTTTATACTTGGCTATCCAATGCCAAATCATTGTAGTTCTAGATGAAGTTTAAAATAGAATGCTTCACCATTAGATTGCAGGAGAAAAAATAAACAAGCTAGGTCACTTTTGAAAGTATAAAATACAATTTTGTTTGCAATGGAAAGCATACGTTTTTCATTTTGGACAAAAATGAAGACAATATTGCAATGCTTGCGGGGGGAAGTTGCATGCTAATTTTTTTGGTGGAAACAATTTTAAAAGTTGAGTTGAACTGTTGAATATATTCTGTTGCTTTAGATAATCTTGGTAGCTTTAGTGTTTGCTCTAAAGCTTCGTGGATTTCTGATATTTAGCTTTTCTGAGTTGAGACTATGCCTTTAATAAGCAAAAATCATTAGTACTTTGTATATGATCTTAGAAATAAGCCAGTATTGAAAAAGCTGGCTTACTGTAGTTTAATAAACGTTTTTTCTTAGTGTGAATATTATGAAACACTAGTTTGAGGTCTTAGCGTTCAGAGTGATGAACATAACCTTCTTTAAATTATACAGAATCCTAATCTGAAAATAAGAAGCGTCATGAAAATTTGAAAATTCTTCTTTAGATAAATAAACCTTTTTCAACTTAAGTACAGCTGGCTGTTTGAGGGCTTCCAGCAGCACACCAGCTTTTAGGAACAGACCTCCCCCCAAATCACTTTTGTGACCTTGAAACAGCTTGCTTTTAGGTTTTGATTGGGGGAGGGGGGATTAAACCCAGACCAAAAACCTGGATTTGTTACCTAGCTTTGTTAATGACTTTATATGACCAGAGGTTCCTGCTATTTAACTTCTCAGGATCATCTAGGGAAAAAAAAAAAAAACCTCAGATCTTTGTCATATAATAGTTTAGAAATTGAATGTATTCTTGTTTGAGATGCTGTCAAAGTACAAAGTGCTATTTGATCAGTATTTGTTACTGTGAATAACTTTTTGTTATTGTGAATAATATGTGCAAGTAAATGTCTGACTCCAGAAAACAGTGTTTCAGTATATCTGGGATATATTACTGAAACTGGAAACAAAAAACCCTGTAACATTAAATTAAACTAAACTAGATCAGGTATATATTTTTAATTATGCTAACTTCTATCTATGACTTCCTAACCATATCCTGTATTTTCAGTTTAAATTCTCACATGATGTTTTCTCTTGGGCCCTGTATTATTTGTACCTCTAAAATTTCATTAATGTAAATGGGAGTCTTGGCTACATGATGAATGAACTATTACGGCTGTCTGTGTAAGAAGTTTGTGGCATCTAAAGATAGAATTGTCTCTCATGCCTATTCATTGGCAGAGAAAGAGGGTGATTGACAACAAGTGGTACAGTATATGAAAGAACAGTTAAAGCACAGACACGCTGGCATTATAATACAGTGCCTCATTGGGTGATGTGGTGTTTTGACTACATGGCTGCCGCAGGTCTGTAATTTAAATGCCATTAATGGCACAGAAAAGCAATAGGGTGGCGGCTGGAACGCTGTAAAATTTCTGGGTCTGTAGCTGCAGTGCAGATAAACTGGCCCTTTGAGCTTGTGGTGCCAAATGTCTAAAGCTGCTGTCCTTCCATGAGGACAGCAGGTTTTGGTTTTGTGGGCTTTTCTTCTTTTCCTTCTTGTAGCACAGGCAAACACTTTCTATTTAGATTGCTTGGCTCATATCATTACGAAGATCTAAGGTGAAGGGAGGCTGCTTATATTTTTGACTAACGCATGGCCAGTTCACAATAACTATTCACACATTCAGTATAGAATTTGCTATGACTGTTTTCTTTGTGCTTGTGGCCTTTTGAATATGCTGCTTTATACTTTCATTAAAGTAGCACACAGAACTAATTTTACCAGAACCTATTGGTGTTTAGCTGTAACAGAGTTACGCATAGTCCTGTGACTGCATCCCAGTTATAATATATCATTTGTTTCTAACAGGCTGTTGTAATGTTCTGTTTTTTAGGCTTGTTGTCTTTTCCCTCACTCGTGCGTGCTCTCGTGCGCTTGCTTGCGTGCGTGCTCTCTCTCTCTTTTTATATGTTTTTTTTTTTAAGTTATAACTGACTGCTTAGCTTATTGGACTTAACCGTGGGTAAGCACGTTTCCTTACCCGTGCAGAAGCCAGACACTTAACGCACCTTAGCATAATGTATGCTGTAATTGTTTGCCGAATTTGGAGCAAGTCTTTCCAGAAACAGTTCCTGATCTCTGAGAACCTTGYAAAATGTGAATGGTGTTAATTATGAAGCTTTTTAAGTATGTATTTCAAAGCAGGAGAAGAAGAAATGCTGTGCAAGTGAAACTTGTTTAAAGTGCACCAGCATTTCTAGCAGGAGATTTTGGTAATAGATGTATTATTCTTCATACTGTTAGAATCCAAACAAAAGAATGGGGTCTTTGTAAGCTGTACTAAATCATATGGGTCGTTCCCCCCCCCCCCCCCCAGCCTTTTTTCTTTTCCTTCCCCCTCTTTACACTAATTCACTGTATACAGGTCTGGTACTAGGTATATGCTAGTTGTTACCAATTTTGGTTAAGCCCATGTACTTTTTTCAAAATATTCAGTGCTAACAGCTTTTAAATCCAGCTTCTGTTCTGTGAATATGTTGAAACTAAACATTAATAGCTGTTAAAGAGATAAGTGGCTTCAGAAAAGAAAAGCTATTTTTATTAGAAAAAAACCTCAAATTCGGAGTGTGATAAGTGTGTGCATATATGTATGCCTTTCTCCTCTCGCTTAAAAATAAATGACAAATTCAAAGCATATTTTTCTGCTGGAAAAAAATATATGAAATAGGTCTACTTTATACCTAAGGTAAAGAGAAGCGAAGAAAAATAAGGCTGTTATATTAATCCCAAAACTTTGGCTCTTAGAAGGAGTTGCTTAGAGAGATTTGTTTTATCTGGTATGTATCAGTCATCTGTAGCTACCTCTTCTAAGCAGAGCCTTTGAAACATAGGATAAGCTGACTATCACAATGGCTTTTTATTTATCCTGTGCACACATTTATATAACAGCTCAAGTTCTTTCAGAATCTAGTACTAGAATGTGCATAAAAAGCATCTCATGACTGCTTTGGTTTTGTAAAGAATCTTGATCAGTAGTCAGTAAAATACAAAGAGTCCACCGGCCAAATGAAAGCAGCTGTCTGTGCTTTTCCCCTTCTGAATATTAGTGAAGAAAGATCTCTGCTAAAGAAAGATCTCATCATGCACAACTACTTTCTAGCTTTTTTTTTTTTTTTTCCTTTCAAATAAATGTTTAGTGGCTTTAAATAAGGTCTATTTGTCAGGAAGTCCAAAAAACTTTACCTAGAAAGTAATAAATCTGGGAAGTTTCAACTTTGGTATAAAGGTCTAACAGCAAATGCAAATTAACTGGTATAAGCTTGGAACATGTTGGGGAACTGCACTGCTTCTGTCTTGTGGAGGTCATTGTTTTCTTTGTCATCATTTTTCAGAACTGTCATGAGTAAATATCCACATTTCGGCTCTTTGGGTGCAAGTATTGAGAAAATCTTTTTTTCCCCTTCCTTTCCCTTCCCTATATTTTTTCAAATTTTTTCTTTTACTGCCCTACCAATGTTCTTATACCTCACTTTTATTACAGTATGTCTTTCTGCTTGATTATGCAAGAGAAGTCATAATACAAGCAAGTGAGTTTTCCTGTACTCTTAGTTCCTACTGTAGATTTTTTTTTTTTCTTGCTATCTCATAGGAATCATTACTTATGAAACCTTTGGTTCAGCGTGATTGCGCTTTCTTACTCTGGCTAGTCACAGTGATTAAAACAGCCTGTTGCATACTTAGTACTGAAAAATCTAGTATCTCGAATTATTAGATCAGCTGATTTTTTGCATACTGAACTTCCCAAATTCTGTATTTTGCAAATACATGCAAGTGTAATGTAGTTTACAGTTCACCATATATTACATACATAGGTGTGCAATCTGTGGATGTGAAATTTCAGTAATTATTTGCTTGTTTAATTTCTATGACTTGTATTTCATGTAAGATTAAAAATGAGCTGAAGCACATTTACAGTAAAGGTAGAATTTACATATGCCACATGTGGAAAATAGTCAAAGGGGACTATGGACTGTCAAAATTCTTGCAATTTACTGTGACTTCTGGAAAAAAGGATATGATTTCTTCCATAAAGCCCTTGTTGTCACAAAAGGCTTGGCTGGCAGGCTGGTAATTCCTTACTCTTTCTTGAAACTCATGGAAAACTAGAATTTACCTAGAGCTTAATCACCTATGCTAGCATCTTGTTCAAGTTAGTGGAAGTGTTTGCAAGAATAGTAGAGTCTGGAAGAGCTTACGGATATTGTAACAGATGTTCTCAAACCAAATTGCTAATACCTGTGAGGGGTCACAGACTTTCAGAGAAGTCCAGTTTGAAGAGAAATAAGTGTTTTTTGTTTTGTTTGTTTTTTTCCTTGTGTTTGCTGCCACGAAGCCTCTGTCCTTTGGTTTCATGTTATTCCTCACAACTCGAAAGAAGTAATGGCTAGTATTTTCCCAAGCTGTTTTTTAATTTCATGAAATTTTAATTCCATGACTTTATACTGGACCTGTTGGAATAACTTCTGAAATGGAAGGAAGCTATTCTTCATTCTTAAGTCAATTTAAATATAGAGTGAATGTGCACAATGTTTCCATGTTATACAAGCGTCTCATGCACTTACATAACTTTATTAAGAAGTGTTTTGTACACGAGTAATTTTTTCAGTAACTAGAACAGTTGTTACTTTTCTGCTAAGAGCCCTGAGTGCGTTCTGTAACAATTAAAACCCTGAGGAGAGCACAGTTCACTTCCTGATTTAGCAGCACAGTCCCAGCTGCTAGCGGGATAGTAGAATTCCAGATGTTAATTTTCTGCCATATGGAATGAACGGGGCTGCAATTGTTAGGAAGCAGGGATATGATTTGGCTATCTAATAACCCTGTATGCCTTGAAATCCCTTCGATGTGGCTGCGGTGATGTGGATATAGAATATTCAACAAACTATATTATGGGGCACAGTCTTTCAAAGGCCTTCATACTGCTCAAGTGCAAACTGCTTAGGTTGGAGGACATAATAATGGAATCTTTAATTTCATGTAAGGGGGAAATTAGCTAGTGCTTAAAGCAGCATARAAGATAACATATCCAGTGATCAAAAGCTTCTATTCATTACTTTACTGGCTATCTTAGCATGAGCTGTAATTGCAGTGTGAATACAGAGGGAAAGAAGGAAACCTGTCTGTGGAAGTATTTCTAGATGTTCAACACCAGTGTTCCTCTCACTGCTAAGTGGGGCTATTCTTACAGCACACTAAAAGCTTAAAGCT
Organism: Apteryx rowi; assembly: GCF_003343035.1. Classification (NCBI taxonomy): domain Eukaryota; kingdom Metazoa; phylum Chordata; class Aves; order Apterygiformes; family Apterygidae; genus Apteryx; species Apteryx rowi. Next base: position 2,407,340 of record NW_020451027.1, on the reverse strand, counting down.
TGGATTCAGTAAAAGCAAAGAACATGAGAGCAACTTTAGTCCTTGATATTCCTGGCTTTTTGCTTATTTCAGAATATATTCTACCATGATTCAATGCACATGTGCTCAAATTCCTTTAACATGTTCATGACAGGATTGGGGGCTGACCCTGGATTCCTTCCACACCTAATTATTCTAGTAAATGCTATGGATGTTCTGGTTGTGGGTTCTTTTGTTTTATATTATCTCTGCAGATCATCTAAATAATTTAAATGTGCTAGTAGGCAGCTGATCAAGGGCAGAAAGTTTCTCAGGTGCTAGCTAATCATCACTTATGACAGAAGAGGAACACTGAACACTAATTTTCTACAGGACTGCTAATTGCTAATAACATGTAGATGAAGAGTAGCTTCCTATGACCTGCCTGTGGACCCACAACTCCAAATGGGGGGGAAAAATTAGCCCTAACTTTCTCTCAAGGAGTCACCTGTGATATTGTTAGCAGTGCTGCGTGCAGGAAACTGAACATTATTGCTGCGAAAGGAAGCTTTACCTTACTTTTAATGAAATATTTGCAACACTTTCTATTTACTGCTTAGTGAGCCATAATAGTGTTGCATGAGGCTCCAGCTTTTGTTGGCCAACCCAACATGCTGTTGGCATGTTGTTCAAAAAGTTCAAGTTGTGGTTGGAGTATGCATGTGTGGAGGAGAGGGGGGACAACCTCTCCAATAGAAGTGTTTCTAGAAAATCCACCTAAAAGGTCTGGCTGCAGGTGTTTTATTTGTATCCCACAAATAGTACAGTCACTATAGTGTAGTTAACATACAAAGATTGCATGAAACTCAGCATGGATAAATTACTTGAGAACTGAATCTGCAGTTTTTATTGTAGTTCATGCTCTGTTGGTACCTGAAGGAGCTAGCTTAAAGGCTGGAACTGCACACTGAGGAGACAGCCTTAGATCTTCTCTTTACCCCTTTTCTTTAAAGGTGAATAATAAGAGTTACACTTCTTTATTTTCATTTTATGTACATACAGCAAGCAAAGCTTCAGAATGGCTGTACTGCTAGGCTAATAAAATTTCCGTCTGCCTCTCCCTTGAGGAGAAATGTCTAATATGTAAACAAACACTTTTTTTAAACTTAATAGCTTAAAGGCAGGAGGAAGAGGCATCCATATACTTATGTTCCCCAAGCTCAGCCTTTTAAATTCAGTGTTGTCAGTTCCTCCCACTTCATGCTGGTTGCACATAATCTTCCAGTGTAGAGCAATCATCATACTGTACAGGAAACATGGCTAGGGCTTACTCACCTGGGACTCAAACTTTTTTTTTCCTGCTCCTAAACTCTGTGGCTATTTCTCTTTTACCTTCCTAACCTGCTTAGCCTGAAAATTTCAAAAAAAAAAAAAAAAAAAAAAAAAAAAAAAAAAGGGGGGGGGGGTGCCTAGAAAGGCAGGACCTTGATTTTGGCTGATGATGCTAATATAGTATTTAATAGAAATTTGTAAATAAGATGATAGTTGGTATCTGTCAACAGTATACAGCTTGGCTGTCAGGAAAGAAAAATCAAGATGGTGGTTCTCAAATTCCTGGAAGCATACTTTGTTTCACAGAGGTAGAGGCTGGTACAGGGTTAGGAGTAGGGAGAAAAGCATCTTCTCTCCCTTCTGGGTCTGTGGAATTGGACATCCCCTCTGTCTGTGGTCTAGGCTTATTAGTAAATGTTCAAGCAAACCTGGAGGCATCTCCTAGATGAAGCTGCATCTGTGTAGCTTTTAAACTCAATTAGCCCTCTCTGTTTTTTTTGCATCCTGCAGCAATTATAGTGGAGTTTAAGTGGCTGTGTGAGAAACAGAAGATGTCGGGGTCCCCATAACCAGTCCTCTTTCTCCCTCTTGTGCAGTGGACTACAGCTGCATTTTATGTGGCTCTTTTGCAGCAGGTATCTTTTCAGAATATTAAGAYGTAAATGACACTATAAGAGAGGATGCTGAAAAAGTCACTCAGCAGCAAAGAAATAAGTGATTTAGCTTTCACTACCTGACATGAAACTCCTTTAAAGTACGAAGAATGTCCAATTGTGCTGTGCTTTGTGTAATATTGACATGATTGTGTGGCTGAAATACCTGCTGGGCAAAACTGATCTTCTGAGGTTTGTGGTCTTCTGTAAAATGCAAACTTGTGATTGCTTTTTCTCTCAACTATTACTAATGCAAAGAAAAAGTGGCCTAACAAAATCCCTATATCCTTTTTTTTCTTTTTCTTTTTTTTTAAAAAAACCCCCTAATATCTGCCTTAAAGAAGAAAGCTTTGTTAGGGTTCAAGCACAAGAAAATACTTGGCATGGTTTGAACGGCAGTATTTTTATACTCTATAATATGCTTTTGTTGGATCAAAATCTTCACTCCTTCTCCTGTTTGATCTAAAGGTCCAACTGTGTTACATTGATTTGTTAAGTTAACGCATTATGCTTGTAATATGATTAAAGGCGGTATTAGAACTTTGTAGAAGGTATGTTTTTCTCATTCTGTTAGTATTTCCTTGCATTTCCAGAAGTATGCAAAGCTAACTACATCTGGTTGACAATTTATTCCCCCTCCCTGCCCCCCTCCCCCCCAAGGGGGGAAAACCTTAGATGTTTTTAAGAAATATATTTTTCCATGGACACTCTTCTGGGGAGGCTTTTTGCATGAGGAGAAGAAAAAAGCCCCTTGCTGCCCCAGAGTGGTTGATAGCCTGGTGTTTATGGTGTGCCTCCGGAATGTCAGAGTTCTGTTTGTTTTGGAGTAGGGCCTGGAAACCTGGGTTTCCAATATTCTGTGTGAACGTCTTAACTGTCAGACTACTATCCATCTGGGAAGAGATCAGGCTGCTAGGTTTTCTATTTCACCCTTTCTTTTGCCATGACCTCCTTTGCCCAAAAGAAAAATAAAATAATTTAGAAGTACCTCTTTTYAATCTGATGCAAAACAAAAACTTTTCAAACTTCTCTATCATTCTGTGAAATAGAAATTTTCCTTTCTAATCAGCCCTAACAGTAATACACAGCTCTGTTGCTTATGGTGTCTTGTAAAGAACAGACCTGGACCTGGACTTTTCTCTTAGCAATGAAGTGATGCAGTGGTCTATGTGCAGAGAGGAAGGCATTGTAGTTGTGGCTGAAGAGCTCTGTTTGGAGCAGTGGAAAATTCTTGCACTTATTGCATTGAGTCTTGCATAAAAGCATCATCTTGCTGTCCTGCACACTTAAATGTATACTTGATATTTTGCTCTTTTTGCACATAGTGAACACTAGAATTAATGTTGTCAACATGAAAGCTGCTCTGAAAAAAACAAAAACCGCAGTATAAGGGAAAAATTCCTGTTTGTAAGGCCAAAGTGACCCTTTCTGGAGGAGAAAAAATATTCAATATGACATGTCTAAATCCTTCCTCTTAATTCATACAAAAATATACAAAGCCTTAATTTTATTATTGAATATTACATCATCTCTCCAAGTAGAAATTCTGAATGGAATTGGTGAGGTCTATTCCAAAAGGTGCAGCATGCATGCTAGGACATTAGATAACTTTTTTTTAAATGTACTTGAGCACAGGTATGTCTGATTTCTGTAAAGCTTGTGTCAGTGTGCAAGAAGGCTTATGGTTGGATTATGCTCTGTTAGGATGCCCCTGTCTTTTAATGTTTTTCTTCTCAACACTTATCAGTAAAATATGTCTTCATGGATTTCTGAATAATTACATTGCAAAAAGAAATGGACTCTGTCATCCAACTCGAGGGATTTCCACCTAGTTTAAAGACTGGTGCTTTTTTTCTTTTATTCTTTAGAACAGATCACTTCTTAATTAGATCCTACCTACTTTCCACATAAGCTGTTCTTCATTTTTAATTCAGAGGAACAAGAGGATGTAGCATTAGATATATTTGATCTTTTAAAAAATTTCAGTCTGTCTTTAAATACTCACAGCACTGAAACTTTCCCTTGAAAGGCTGCTGTGACATTCAGATGTTTGTTTGGCTGGACTTGAAAGTGTGCTTTGGATACTGTTTAGAAAAATCTAGTGCCCCATAAGTGCAATACACAATAAAAGGAAATAATGTTCAAGACCTATTGTGTGTGGATTGCAGCAGACTGCTTTTCTCTTAATGCTTTCAGCTTGCTGGAGAACAGATTGTTTTCAAGGTCTGTTCGAGTTACCTATGTGAAAGTCTTCATTTTGGGTGGTTCTTGGTTTTGCTTTGACCTGTTTTTACAGTTCTTAGTGTTGCTTGCCTAACATGTGCAATGAACAGCTGCACCACCAGGTTCCTGCAGATGGTGTGAGCTGGTATGATTTTTTTATAACTGCCTAGTCTATGATGTGCAATCATAGACGCTTGATTTAGGAAGAAAGAATCATATTCAACCATGCATGTCTTCAAATGTCTTAACCTAGACCTAGGAAAGAAACCTGGCATGGTATTTTCTGACATACTCTGTACTGAGCCACCTAGGATGGCTTTCTCTGGGGCTCCTGAGAACATCAGAAAGTTCAGAGCCTTTGAATAATTGCACATTCCAAGTTCCTTGTAACATCTACAGCAATTCTGTTAGTGTTACCCCTTTTAGGGCTCTTTGGTAGTAAACATCATCAGATAAAAGGCTACATACTCTGGATTTCTATTCTATGAAAGTCCATTATATGCACAGAGTGGTGCCAACTGACTGACTTTTGAGCCCAGCTTCTCACTGAAGTTTGTGGCCTGTTAACTACACTACTTCTCGCTCCCTGATTTTTGGGGGAATTTTGTTCATTAGATCACTTCTGTCTCTCTCATTTTCCTGATTTCTTCATGTATGAACTTGTTTTATAGGAAATATATTTCTAACTTTTTTTTGCTTAGGCGTTCAAAATAACTGTTGAAATAGTAGCCATGACACCACTGTACTGTATCTGCATTTTGGTATCTGCACTTTCATATATTTAAAATTCATAACTGAGTTTCTTTTCAAGATAAAAATTTCAGAAAGACAAAAGAAACTTTAAACAGACCTGTATCAGTATGCTTATTTGTGAACAGAGTTAGATATCAGGACTGTAACATAGTGTGTATGGGTGGCTGTCTGCTTTTTTTCCCTCTCTCTTCCCCCTTCTCCCCCCCCCCCCCTTTAAACTGTAGCTCTTACTTGGCAGTGTTTGTGGACACAGTATGCAGTTGTTTGCAGGATTTGATACCTTAGTTTGCTTAGATTTCAGTTTGGTTTGTTCTCCTTGCTCTGTGAGAGTGAAGTGTTTTGTGATGTCCTCCGGGAGCTCTCCTCCTCATTTCTCCTGTCTTTGCTGTCAAACGACCGTATCATGGGTATATATGCAGGACTGTGTGTGCGCGCTCGTGGCATTTGCTAAAGAAACACCGCCAAGTTTGTCGAGTCATAAATGTAATCATCACTCTAAACTGCATTCTTTAGAGATTGAGATTGAAAGGGAAAACAACAAAATCAGTGCTGCTACTCTTGAGTTGCRGCAAAGTGTTGTCCAGTGACCAGGCTGCTAAGAGTAAAGCTAGGACTCCTGGGTCCTCTTCTTGATCCTGGTGCACCAAATTGTCCTCTTGTCCCATGCTTATGCCCCACCACAAAACCTTGGCTGCAGCCCCCTCCAATTTGGGGGAAGTAGAAATATAAAGATATAATCTCCACTCTTAAAGAGTAAATTTCTAGCCCTTTTCCTTGTTAAGATAGAATGGAAAACATAAACTAACGATAAATGTCAGCTAACCGCTAGACTTGAAAGAACCAGCAGCTGGCTTCTGCTTACGAAGCAGAGCAACTGTGTGGGAGGAGATGTAAAGAACCACCTCAAATACCCACTCTTGCTGTTAAAAAAGGACTACACTGAATATGGGGTTTAACCTTCAGAATTCTTTTGCTGTTCTCTCATATTCTTAATTTAAACTTGTATGAAAATGCAAAATGGCAATTGATTAGTTTCAGGCAAAAGCTTCAGACAGAGGCCCATGTGCCCACCTAAAATGATAACTTCTACTAATTCCTTGCATGAAACAGGGCACTTAATTTTTCTAGATCAGTTTTGTATCTGTTAAACAGTTATATGCATCTCCTTAAGATTTGTGAAACTTCTTTAGAGAAGCATTGTTTGCAGAGATTGAGAGCTCCTCAAATCAGATGCAATGTTTCAATGCAGCAACATTATTAACAACACTGTTAGAGAAGTATTGAAATAGCAGCACTTAAAATGCATCAGCAGCAAACCTGAGCTGATAGTTTTGCTTTGACTACAAATACACACAAAGAAATGATCGGGTGATGCGCATTCATGATGCATAATCTGAGATCAGAAATAGTCCACAGGTTTATAATAATGCAAACTGAGGGAAATTCTAGGTTGGTAACACCAGTTGACCTAAAAGCTGTCCAAGCAAGGTAACAAAGGTTTCTACTAATTGTGAGAAGTCCATACCTAGTGTGGAAGAAAGGGTTAAGGCTGAAGTAATTTTTTTAGTGTTTTCCATTTGTTTTGTTGCACTAGTTCATAGAACCTCCATCACTTTCAGACATAGAAAGTAATACACAGTCCCATTAGTTCATGGCACAGAGTGTCCCCCCCATTCCCCCCCCCCCCCCAAAAAAAAATCCTATGGAAACTGGATCAACAAGCAGAAAAAGGTCCTGTTTTTTGTCAAAACATAGTCAAATAAAAGATTCACTTAACCAATGTATCTGAAAAATGGGGTAGTGATTTTCTTTATCTGAAAACTTAAAAATTCTTTTATCTACGCACCGAATGTATCAGGCAGATGACACTGCTCTCATCAAGTCTGGTAAATATTGTTCAGTATGGGAAGTTTGTTTTTTACATGTTTGAACAACTTGCATATGCAAAGAAGAGCTGAATTGAAACTCTGTTATTTCACCTGCTCTTCTTTTAGAAGTGTCCTTTTTTGTTTGCTGACAACTCCCACTCTGGAACAGTTGTCCAAAGATCCAGGAATTACTATTAACTCACCAAGATGGGGTTAGGAAACTAGAACTGGTGAGCAAGGGCTGGAAGGGTACCTGGAGGGTATTTGTGACAGATAAGAGTAATAGAGAGAGAGAGGGCAAAAGAAATGATCAGCACTTCTGGCTTTTTAAAAAGTGGGGTGCAGATGACTTGCTGTTATGTTTTGCAATGTCTTGTTCCCGGACTGCGGGCTTAGACAGCCACATCTTTAATTTGCCTGGTCTGTAACAGCTGCTTCTGCTGCTACCACAGAAAGAAAAATTATAGTTTCCAAGCCTTCATTTCATCCTTCTTACCTATAATCCTCTAGTTCCAGTCTGTCTGACCACTTGACAAGGCTTTTTTAATTAGCAGATCCTTTTGGGGGCCCTTAAATATGCTTTGCATATACAGAAATACTAAACAGCATTGGAAACTTTTGATGAGATGGAAAAACATCCTGCTGGAAATATAAAATGGCACAAGTGCCTAAAAATAATGATTTCTATAATTGAGATTTTCATGTGCTTTATTAGAAGGCATCATTTACCTGTGGTCCTGATCTAACAACAAAAACATAGCCTTTTAAAAACTCTAGTCTGTTATTTCAGTCTCTACACTGTTTTGTTAATTCCCCTGAAAAAGGCTTACAAGCTTGGGTTGGAACAAAAACAAAAAAAGACCCTAAGATGAAAACTTTCATTCAGATACTCTTGTGTGTTYTGTGACATGGATGTGCTTGCTTTATTTGCCCAGATGAGACAGGTGGGGTTGTTAACCATCGCTTCCCTTACAGCTGAGACCACTGTACTGCCTGATCATTTGGCTGAGGTGACACATTGTTAATGAAACGCTAGTAAACAACATCAGTTAGGGAAGATGCGCTCCACTGCAGAGGGTAATAGCTCTCACTACTGCAAGTATTTTAATGTAATCAAAGAAAACAGCTTGTTTTAATCACTTACTAATTGTATAGCAGAACCAACTAATCTCTAGGACATACCTTGGAGACCTGATAACATGCTTTGACTGCTGGGGAACTGACACAGAAGACATTGGTCAAATTGCCCTCACTTAGCTTCGTTTGCTGGTCTGCAGCTTTGTTGTGATGCCTCTAGAAGACAAAGAAATAAAAGATTTTTGTTTGATAGCTCAGGATATGCTCAACAGATCAGCCAATAATTGGTCTTCCCTTGGATTACCCAAGGGAAAGTCTGTCAGTGGTTTTGTACTAATTCTTTTCTTTGGAATTTCAAGTAAAGTATACTGTGCTTCAAGTTTGCTCTGAATGAAATTGGATTCTTCAGAATATTAAACTGAGAGACAATATTGTGGGGGGAAAAAGAAACCTTGTTTTCCCTACCTTTAAAAATCACAAGTAGGGCTGTGGTATTTTGTTTCTTGCTCTTCTGGTTTGCTGTTCTGGTGAGATTATTCAGACATGCAAAACAAAGAATTCTCCAGAAAGGAAGCTGTAGGCTTACTTTTCAGTAAGTGTTATTACTTATCAGTGCTGTAGATAATGGTATTAATAATCCTCTGAAAAATCAAGTATTGAACCTGTAAACACAGTTCTCTTACCATAGTGCAGCTTTCAGTTTATTTTGTCTTAAAACATGCACACACGCATGTGTGTGTGCACACACACCCCAACTCCACCTCCCCCCCCCCCTTACTTAGATACTCTAAATACTCAGAAGTCTTGTTCGGAAAGAAATACAGCTCTAGGTAATAGTCTGATCTTTATTGGTACCATGCACTAATCCTGCTGAAATCTGCCCTGGAAAAAAAAACCCAAACCCACCACCCTGCAGGTTTTCAATAGCTCTGCAAATTGGTCTATCCTTGGCTGCGACATTCAAAGGCCATGGGGGACTACATAATCGACTGTCCCCTTTACCCTGAAGTACAAAGCATTAGGTGATGGGGTCCCTAAGGCCTTCTAGTCCCTGGCATTCAGGGTTGAAAATGCCAGCACCCCCCTAACAAATGCTTGAGTTTCTTTATTAAAGTTGCTTTGTTAAACCGGATTTGTGAATTAAGTCTAGTATCAAGCAAGTATGGTATGTTAAATCTAAAAAGACATTTTTTCAAATCTATTTTTTTCAGTGGTCCTGTGATGACACTTTGAAGAGTTTGTGGTCTGCAGAATATTATAATTACAAAGCATATGCTTAATAAGACTGTTCTGTGGAGTTAATCTTCATGCAGATTCATAGGAGACATTTTGAGATTTTCAGATCCATCTTGTAAGTGCAGCTACACCTTCTCCATTACAAGTAATGGAGGAACATGAAAGGCTGAATTCTCTGGATAGCCTTGAAAATCTCACATTAGTTATTTCTCTATTTTATAGGACATAGGGGGAAAAAGCCCTCAGGAATTAAATCACCCTAAACATCAATGCTTAAATGATGTTAAAACTGAATGTTCATTGCAAGGCACGGTGCTTTAATTACATAATGGCCATTAATGCTAATAAATTTTATGCTAAATACCTACACTGTACCAAAGCCAAATAAAACACAAGCCTCCTTGCTTTTCACACTCTGTGCCACATATTGCCAGGACACGTGGTCATTAAAATGAACTCAGTTGCAATGATGGGCATTAGATGAAGAGGCAAGATTTTGTTTTGGCTTTTGTAGGTTGAAATAATTCTAGGATTTGATCTTCCTCAAGTAATCTTTAAAAGTATTCAAATAGAAATGGTGTTAGCAGAGCGAGGGAAGAGGCAGGTATTTATGTGAATTTAAGTGATAGTATTTTTCAACTGCTGTAGTGTTTCTACAATCTGATGCTACTTTTCCTCACCAGAAGACTCTTTTGGTAGTCTGTAGAATGAGTTTACCAGCTGTATTAAAGCATGTTTGTTACTCCCTGTTCATAAACCTGGTCTTGTTTCTTATTTCATTCTCTGTTCTGTGTCTTTCACCTGGTCAATAACTGCAGCCCTTACTCTTTTTTTTTTTCTTTTTAAATATAGTTCTGCTCTTAGTATTCCTTCCAGAGCTTGTCCACAGAGCTAAGTCTCCTTCTCTTGCAATACTTCAGGAAATCAGGCAATCAAATCACTTCCTCTTTTTAATCTATGTGTTTAAGTGGAGCAGTTCTCCTTTCTCTGGGTGGAGGACAGGAGGAGGTTGGGATCAGCTTTATGAAAATATGAAAGAAAAAAAAAACACCCCCCAAAACTGTGGCAGTAAGAGGATCAAAATGATAGATGCAGCTTCCTTCTTATGCYTCTGCAATGGGTCAAGAGCTTGGATCCCCACTGCTGTGGGAGGCTCCCCGCTGCTCGGTGTGGCCTGACTGCGGTGCCGGGGCACGGGCACGGCCCCGGCCGGGGCCTCGCAGCCCCGTGTCCCGCAGCTGCGGCAGGCGCGAGGGAAGGAGCCGCTTGGCTGCCTGGGCCATGGCGCCAGCACACAGCTCCCTGGCTCTTGCCGATGTTGTCACAAAGCTTTACGGACAGGGTTTGGAGCATGTTGGGGGTAGCATGGCAGTGTCCGAGCCTCTCCCCCCAGGATGGAGAGGAGGGCGCCCGCCTGAGGGGGCGAAGGCCGCTAGCCGCGAGAGGGAGCGTCTCATTAGGGGAAGCAGGTAGCCGGGTGGGGAGACGAGCGCATCGCATTCGTTTGATCTGGCGGAGAGTGGAGACCAAATGGAGGGAGGGTGGAAGCGGTGCCTTTGTTGTGGAATGGTTGCGCCTGGGGAGGATGGCACTTCTCAGAGCAGATGAGAGGACTTTGCGGTGGTGGGAGCGTGACTTGAGGAGGGGCTAAGTGACGGCTGGATGGCAAGTTGCACAGAAACAACAAATAACGCTTAGATACTGTCTGGCTAYGACGATTTAGAAAATGCCTGGATTTTCTAAGTGGGAGGATGGTGGGATCAGCCAAAGGACTGTGAAGAAATTTTTAATTAAAAATAAATAAAATGTAAGCTTGTAGCTAAATTAACATTCAGTGTTCAGGGTTTGTTCTTGTGTCCCCAGCCCTTCACCTCATATGGGATGAGGAAAGTATGGTTGTTTCTCAGTACAATCTTTGGGTGTGTTTGTGTGGTGTTTTTTTTTTTAAATATTGTTCTTGACTAGTTTTCCTCAAACCCTGTATAATGATCAGTGTAGATAACTTGGAGTTGTTTTGCTTGCTAGCAAAAAATTACTGGCCCGTCATTGGAGCAGGGAGGGCGAGGGTGGGCACCGAGGGAGAACGGCCCTGGCCCCGCGGCGGGTCCAGGCAGGCAGAGGAGAGGCTGCCATGCTGAGCGGGGAGAAAGCAGGGCTCCTCCGCACAGCGCCAGCGGCCCGGGGACCCCTGGGACTGCCACAGCGCGAACAGGCCAGGGCAGCACCAGCGCGCGCCCTTCCCAGGGACGTTCCTGGTGTAGCGCGGCTGTGTAACGCCTGCTACGTTGGGCTCTCAGCAGCTGTATTTTATCCTCAATTGCAAAACCTGTCTTCTGCTAATACCAGGGAGTGAAGGGGAGGGCGGGTCATGTCTTTAAAGAGTTTTTCAAATAAATTTAAAAATTGGGGCATTTAATTATGGTTTTTAGCCTTTTTATAATTAATCTTTCCTATGTTCTGCTTATCTTAGGTTAATGTTTCTGCTGAAAGACTTGAAGACTTTGGTTGAATTTGGGTGGTTCTGTTGCTTGTCGCCAGATATGCAGAGGCAGCCTCACGTAAAAGAAAAGGGCTATTATAAGCAGAGGCTTTGTAAAAATGCTATATGTTGATGAGCAGTAATTACCAGAGCTGTGAGCGTTTTGAAAACCTTACTGATTAGTAAGCCCTCATTTTTATGTCTTTGCTTCCAAAATTCCCAGTCTGGGAGCTTGTATTATTGTTAAAAGCAGCTACTTTGCTATTAAGTCCTAATAGATTGGAATCACTTCTATCCATGCCTAAAATAATTGATAGCTTTTAGTTTTTCATACTGTTGTTGTAAACATYCTTTTTATGTTTAAATTGAGAAGCTCAAACAGTCTTGAATTTTCCCATTGTCAGTTGTGCTTTATCCCAACTTCCTGATTAACTAATTTCAAGGAGAAAATCACGTTCTGCCTTTCTCTTCCCCTCTGCTTGTCTGTGTTCACCTCCGTGCTGATCTCACAGCTCAGCAGCAGACCCGTTCCAGCTTGGTGATGAGTGCCAGTCACGACAGCATTACAGGCCAAAAGTGGTAAACTTGCTATGAAAAGCTTGCAAACTTGGAAGTGCTTAGGTGCCAGGGTTTTAAACTCATTGCAACTTTTTAAATGACACCCTGGGGGAAGACTTTTAATAGTAAACACATTCAAACACACTTGATTTAAAGCTGGTTTTGCTTTGTTTTGGTTGCATGTGTACTACAGCATTATCGGGAGATGATTTAGAGCAAGAGCAGTGAACTCTCAACTTGGATCTTGCTGAACCTAAGGTYTTCATGACTGAAACTGCTTTTCAGACTTCATGGAAGCTCCCCCTCCCACCCATCACAACGCTTTGCAGTTTAAAATGAGCTATGGGTTAAACAGCGCTTGTAGAGCTTACTGAATAATCAAATATAATTTCAAATTTTCTTGAAATATTCATTCCTGCTTTTGCTTTTGAAACGATATGTGCCATTGTGCTGCTTTTTTCACTGGTGGTTTCTACACAGTCTCTTTTCCCTGAGAAAATGGGATCTGCGTGCCTTTGTCTGGGGCTGGCTCGCAGGCGTGTTTTGGCAGGAGCGCGGACTGTCGAGGCACTCGAGAGGAGGGGCCGCGCACTCCCTCGTCAGCTCCTCGGGCAGCTGTAATTTTTGTCCACTCAGCAGTACTGCAGGGGCTTAGAAAAGGGGGAGAGCTCATAGCTGTTGAAAGTCAAACTCTTAAAATARTTGCCAAACTCTAACAGTTTTGAGGAAGGTGCATGTGGAGAATCTACAAATGTTTTAGCTAGAAAGAGATATAGATTTAAGGTTTTAGAAAATATCCATTTCATGTAATTGCATACCTTTTCCCTGTGTATCTGTACAGGTACTGTTACTGTGTTTATAGGCTTGATTATTGTGTGTTGATAAACTGGATTTTTTTTAACCCTGATGAAAATTATTTCTTTAGTATTTGAGATCTGRTTCTTTCCAACAAACAGATTGATTTAAAACATTGAAAATCTTCTCTAACTTTTCTTTTAATCCTCCACTACAATCTTCCTTCCCAGGCTGTATGCTTTCAGCCACCATGTGATGTAGCCAAACAAAAATTAGTTAATTTTTTTTTTTTTTTTTACAATAGATGACAGATCCCCTCATATTAGAGAAAGCATTTTTCCTCTTCAGCATTTTATGGAATATTAATGTTGATCTCTCTTCCTCATTTCAGTAGGCTATTTAAGCTCAGGGCTCATACTGTGAGCTGTTAATTAATCAGTGTGACAGATGAAGCAAGTATCCAACTATGAAAGAAAACCTTACTTCAGTGCCTAACAATACGGATGTGAGTGTGACAGATTTAAAGGATTTTTTTTTTTTTTTGTGAATATGTGATAAGGAGTCTTAAGCTGTGTGAGGTAGCGATGTTTTTTCACAGTTTGYGTCTCTGCACAAACATTAAAGGGCTCATCAGTATTTTGCCTTGAAAAGTCTAGACAGGAGTTAAGAGCCCCTCCTACAGTTTGAAGAGATCCTGTTTCCCATAATTAATAACAGGAAGCAAGTAAATAAGGCTTTACTTACAAATGAAACTGCAACAGTAACATGTACCCAGAAACATTAGCTCCTAGCTGAGAAATGTAGCTGAGGTCTGTCAGTATTAGTGTACAAGAAAAGATTACTGAGCAAGCACATTAAAGCTTTGCTCAAGTCTAACTCAATTATGTGATATCAAACTAAAAAGTCCAAGAGTAAAGATAATGCATTTTAATTATTGATAGTGATTCCTGACCTTTGTTTACATCTGTATCATAGTCCAAGAACTCTTCCCTCTGTCATTATGTGAAACTCTTTGAGTTCAAAAGGAGATTTTCATGTTTATTTAAAAGCTACCAGAAGGCATTTCAGACATTTCCTGGAACAAACTGTATATATGTATTTTAGGAAGATAAGAAATGAGAGGAAATTGAGGAAAAGCTTTTAATTTTCTTTCTTTTTGAAGACAGTGTTGTCCCTTCAAAGATATCTTTCTATAAAGTAGTGTGTGGGGGGGTGTGTCTCAAGAACCCCCCCAACCCCAAATTCCTCTCGTTAGAATCATGTAAACAACAAAAGGAGAGTAATTCTCAACTCCCCTGTACCACTGTAAAACCAGAGCAGTGCTATTCATCTGACTGAGCTATTAAGATCAATTAGRTAATTCCACATTGCAGTGCTAAAAATGCAATCTCGCCCTCACCTGATGTGCTTATAACTTTGGAGGCAAAGGAGGGGCTTGTGGGGGGTGGGATGTTTTTTGTTTTCCTGGGGAGCAGCAGTGACTTAATGTGATATTCAGAAGCGCTAGAAAGCAGGTTTAACTCGGCGTTTGTGCTGGAACTTAAGCCTGAGCTGGTTGAATTACAGGTTCATCATCTGACGTGTCTACTATATGATACAATTGTATGATACAGACTGTATGTTATCTTAGCGCTGACCTTGAGAAGAGCAGTGAAGGTTTCACTGATTCTTAGACATACTAGGCTGTAAATTCCTACTTTAGCTGTTTAATTTACAGTTAACTACTAGAACTAAATTGTTTTTTTCCCCTGTGGAAAACTCAACAGCAGATCCAGTAAAAATGACAAGATAGGCAAAAATAAGCCTGTTTGTGCAGCTAATATGTCTTTCCTTTTCTTCACGTTTTAGAAGATTAACAGCCGTTGCTGTACAGGAACATGGTGATGAATACTAAATAGTCAGTCCATAAGGCATTTTGGAAGGAATTCAGTAAATTCAAAGAAGATATCCCAGCACCGTAACCCGTAATTTTATTTAATTTTGCCACTATTTACTTAGTATAGTTGTAGTTAATACTATGCAAGAAACAGACTATACCCAAGTAAAAGATTTTACATTGTATTTACATTGCTGCTGCCACTATCTGGCCACGTTAAGATGTTTACTGACAGATATTCTATTATTGTTGACCGATTCAATGAGATATTTGAGCACGTATACCTAACTTTATGCATAGGCGTTTCCCATTCAACCGAATGAGATTATATATTTCCACAGTTTGTAGTTGGACTTCTGTTATTTTCTAAATGCATTTTCTCCCCAGTTAAGTACTGAGTTCTGCCACCTTTAATCATATGTATCCAGGTAGATTAACTGCTTTTAAATGAGACAACTTATGGAATATGGTGCTATTTGACACAAGTGCTTGGGTTCTTAATGGAAATAAATATCTCAAGTGTCACTTCAAATGACTATTGTAATGGGAAAAATTTAAAAAAAAAAAAAAAACTTCTTGGTTGCAGGTGCACTTTTAGGATGATTGTAAGCTGTCCCATGCAGATTTTTTTCTTACCTCAGAACTGTAATAATTGATGCAATGAAGTGGAAAAGATGTATTTTCTTTACCACAAAAAGTTACTTTACACAGCAAAACTCTGAAGAAAATTGTGCAAATTTATTGCATTTGGGGACCTTCAAAAATCAGGTATTTACATACTGCACATAATAAATCTAGGGTTAGAAAATGCTCTAATTACAGAACAAACAATTTACAAACTCCTTTAATAAAGAATTTCAGTATCTGACTTGCATGTTCCAGAGAGAATTTTCAAATTGAGCATAATCTTTGTATTCGGTTGTCGATGTGCATTTTTCATGAATAAGGAGGGAATTTTCATGGTTAGGGTGTTTCTTTTAGGAAGTAACACTTTGATTTGTGTTCTTCCAGCACTGGACTGCTTTGATTCTTCAAGCTGGAGGATTAGAGTCCAGTTCAGCACCATATTACTGGTGCTTTGGGTAGTGGCACCTGTAGATTGATTAAATCTCTATTTCAGAGAGATTAAGGAGCACAGTAAATAATAAGATGATGTAAAATAGTTTTCCATATATAGTCCTGGTTTAATCTAAAAGATGCTAATATGCAGAAAGTACAGTGCTAACAGGACTGACTACTGGTAGCAGAATTCTATTATCTGAAACCTCCAGATATGCACAGTATCCAAGTGAAGCTCTCTTGAGAACTAGTAGTTTCCAAGATATTTTCTAGTTTTATTTTATGGTAGGATTTATGGTTTATTTTATTTTAGTTTGGTTTATTGTAAGCTCTATCTTGTGCTGTAGYGTTCTTTTCCCAAAAGGATGAAGGCAGTTTTTTGTAGGATATTATCCAAAGCCCTCACTGGTAAAATAGCAAGGTTCAAAGTAATTATAGGTAACCCGATTATACCACAGCTTTTAACTGTATTTCATTTTGCCCTCTAGGATTTTTAATTACTTTGTGCATATTCTTTTTTCTGTGTGTGACCTGACCTGATTCATTCCTGCCTCAACATTCTTAAATGTTTTTGATTGTCTAATTTACTTCAGGGGAAAGAGGATGTTTATTTTTGATTCAGTGATAGACTACTTATAAGAAACCTAACTAGAATAAAGTTGAAGTAAAAATGCATTTAAGTTCAACTTCAAATATTAAAGTTTTTAGTTGCATTCCAGTCTCTTATTTAAGTACTTACTTTAAGGGTTTATTTTTATAGCTCTCCATATTAGAGTGGGAATTGTTTGGAAAAAACATCTCTTTAATCCACAGAAGTTGGGAAACTCTACTTATTTCTTTTAAGCAATAACCTAGTTTTGGCACACAATTTAGAGAAGATATTCCTATTCATCCTCCTTTTAAATGAAATAATGATTGTACAGATGTCACTAGTATACAGTTATTGTGAGCATGTGAAAGTAGATTCAGGCAGGTGGAGTATGCCTTGAATTTGCCTGAAGCTTTACTTTTACTGTTGGCCTGTTCTGGGGAAGTTGGTCCTGTTGTGTGCAGGAGCTCTCCAGGCTGCCAGTAAGCAGTACAAAGAAAAAAACGTTCTGGGATACCAGCAGATAATAAAAAGTATGGATTGCCAATAGGATGGGTGAATTCAGACATTTAACTTTCAAAAGTGTTCATTTTAGGCACTTAAGTGCTTTAAACTTCTGGATTCTTGTCAGTAAAATATGGAGCAGAAGACACCTGCTAACATAAGATGACTGGTTATTTTCTGTAAAGGGGCAGACACTTAAGGCTGCATATACTTCAACAGAAAGAGCTGGCTGCTGCCAGAGTGGGGAAGGCTCCTGCCTCTCTGAAGTCTCCTCTTGTGCCATGGGAGTGATGAGGGCGAGGGCAATGCCTGGGGGGCCCCACTGCAGGGCCACCACTGTGAAAGACAAGGGAAATGTAGGCTATGGTAGAGAGGGGAAAGAAAAAGAAAAAAGATAAAAAATAAAAAAAATAAAAATCAACATATGGGGAATGCCTGAACTAGAAGTACAGATACTGGAAGGAAAGGCTGGTTTTGTTTTATGTGCGAAGATAAGCTTAAAAARGAGAGGAGRAAAAAAAAAAGTACCTTCCTGAGACTCATTTCAACCATTGGAGACACAAACTCACCTGTACCACTGCCAGTCAGAGGAAGAAGAATGAAGCACAGTAAAGAGTTGCATCTTCTCTTGATAGCAGAGGTTTAAGGGAATACCTGCTCCTTTTATTACTTCTTGATGTCCTAGTTTAAGCTCAGGCTTACCAAATTAATGTGTGCCTTGCCTGATTTCAGTGATGTTCTTACTGTAAACACAACCACCTGTATTCCTTGGGAAAGCCAGGAGGGGGGAATATGTGATGATGAGACTGGACTCTTGTTTATTTGCCTGAAAGTTTTTATAACTACCTTGGTGTGCTTCTTTCCAGTAAYGTTATTTCTCACAGATAATCTGAATATAATATGATTGGAAGATTTGCTGAGTAAGTGGGGTTTTTGTTTGTTTTTATAGTAAAGGATCTAGGGAGAAAGAATAAAGATCAAGGTTGACTTCCTCTACCACCATTTTTTTTTTTCCTGAATGGGGGAAAAATTTCCACAATCACAAACAGCATGTTCTATTCTCTTCTGTAAGTAGCCAGCACTTTTTTCTTTTTTGGCAAGTTCTCATCCTTCACTAGCTTGTATACTTGACATAGGTGTAGTAGAAGCCTTCATTTATGATGCAGGAAGGGAGTTTTTGTTAAATAAGAAAACCATAGACTCTACACTTTTATTTTTGGCAAGCTCTGTACAGTACTTCTTCCTTGAGTAAACTTAGTATAGGAACTGGGACTGATGCAGCCAAACCTGTTTCATGAGTACATAAATCATACCATTCAACAAGAAGCTTTTTCGTAAATCATTCTCTTCACAGCATGTTGAATAATATTTTGGTGCATGCAGTTAGTCATGCTTTTTGAACAGTATGGTATATAATACCTTCATTTTACTAATTAAATTAGCATATATAAATGTTAAGATGTTAATGCTATATACCTTCAAGTTAAGACTTGAAATATTTTTCAGTGATTCTTGTCCATCTTGTTTTACTTCCAGAACTTAAATCTGTTCTTCACCTGCAATAAGGTCATAGCTGGCACGAAAGCACTACAGGGGCATGTATTGCTGTTGTATGCCAAGGCTTAGTTGGTTGAAAGAATTTGGCCTTTGGCCCTGTCCCTCCCTCACAAGTCCCTCCATAACTGTGGCACAGCAGTGTGCACCCTGACAAGCCTTACTGCTTCTGGAGGTACTACAGCCTACTGTAGTGACAGGTTGGTTTGTTAGAAAGAATTGTTAAAACCTCTTGAACAACTCTGTTTACAGAAGAAGCTGTATCTCATGGCATTTAGTGGGTTCTGATGCTAGAGAAGCTCACTGTGACTCTTACTCTCCTTTGCCCACTTCTGAACAAAACCTCTTTGGAAGTGCAAGCAGTTCTCCAAGAACTGAGACCTGCTCTGCATACTTGTTGCTGTTTGATTTGATTTGACTCTTGATAGCATTTTCATTTTTAAATATAGTATATATCTTTTCAGATTCTGATTATGCATAGGATGGCTATATAGGATGGCTAGCAAAAGTGTCCCACAAAATGTCCATTCAGTTCTATCTGTTGGTTGTTAATTATGTATAATTATGTATATTTTGGGAATATTTGCTAAAAGCAACTTTGAGGTACTTCTGGCAGATGAGATTAAACACCAAGTTACTTAATGGGAGGCCACATTGTTGTTGTTACGCCTGTATAAGGGTGGGATAAAGTAACATGACTCAGTATGTTGAATACATGGGACCACTGAATGCTAGATTCTGATTTATGAGGTCCTTCTCATACTGAAATGAATCACTGTATACCATTCATTGCTATTTTTTAACTGGGAAACTGATAAATATTTTATGACCACAGCTAAGCAGAAAACTCAATTTTTCCATCCCACAAAACTTTTTAAGTTTAAAACCAGTTCTGTTCTGCATTAAATTTCAGTGAAATTTAGATAGAATGAGGAGATCTGTCTAAAATGACACTAAAATGTTGAGATGATACTGGACAGGAAAACAATTCTGAAGATGGGAGACTTAGCTATTTTGGAGTCAGTGTGTCTGTTTTTGGCAATGGATTCTCTTTTAATCTTTAGAAATGTTTCCAATGGCGTTTTCTTTAAAAATGGCACAACCTCACATGAAGTTTATCTTCATGAATCATCATTTTCCAGCTGGACAGAAACCTTGATATTCAAAGGCTGCACTGCTTGTGAATTAGGGAATCAAACATGAAGTGAAATCTTACGTTTTTGGTGAGAAGTGGCACTTGATCCTTGAGGCAAACAACTTCACTTCAACCTACATGACACATCACATTACTAACAAGTGCATCAGCAAGGCTATAAGATGAAGTGCCACTTTCTCTTAAATTAAAAGTAGGACACTTTCCCTTTTCTGAAAGCTCTATCACTTCATATAGTTGCTTTTGCAAATGAAAAATGGCAATGGTTCTGTGCAGAAGTGGTATATGAATTACAGAAAAGCAGCTTATGTTGAGCTGRGTGGCACGAGAAGATGCCAAGCCTTTTATGAGGAGAGACTGCAGGACAGTCATGCTGAGATTACAGAACCTGTAAAATTTGTTTATGCTAAGTCTCYCATTGTGAACTAGGGAGGAGGAAGAATAAAATGCATTTATGGTTGTATTTTTATTTGAGCAGGCTCAACAAATATGGTGATCTAGTAAAGACACAAGATACTTGAAGCACCTGTACAGAAAGTACAGAGATCTAGTACACAGGTTTTCTAGTTTAATTTCATATGCTTTCCTCAGTATCCTGATCTACATTACTACCTCCAGTTTTTGAGGGAGATATACAATTGTATGTGTATGATATACCATATACAATTGTCTAGATTTCTATTTTATTCTCTGCTTGGATAGTTCAACATATTGACAATTTGCTTTGCTCTACACTGGAGTGAGTAAAGGGAAAAAGTATGTCACCCCACAGCCTGGCAGTTCGGGAATGAGCAGTGTGGAGTTTCCCATCTCAGATCATTCTGAACCTGGAACAACAGGAGCCTTGATAAACCTGGGTCTCCTGCTGTCTCCACCACTAACTTGCCCTTTCCCTCCCCAAGAAGTGCTTCAGCTTTGAAAATGAAGTTTTATATAAATGCTTAAATCAATGCTAATATGCTTTGTTTATAACACATTTTAATTCTGGTGTTTATTTTGTGATTGTGTTCTAGATAGGGATAAAAGCAACTAAAAGGCTCACCCATAGAGGTAAAGAAATGAATTGAGAGAACTTGTGTTCTGTATGTAGTTTGGTATGTTGCCTTGTTATAATCATTTTTTTTGTTTTAATGTCTTTGACACAAATTTTATTTTCAGGGGTTTGAATCAGTGGAAGAAAAAAAAAAATAAAGTAAGACTTACATTCCTCACTGCAATTTTTTTTTTTTTAACTCTCATTCACAGAAGCTTTAGCTTATAATAATAAAGACTGGAGTTGTAATTAGCTTTTCTGGAGTATTTTTCACTCCAGCTGCACTAGACAATACTCTGACTTGTAGTTATACATACAGATATATCTACTTATTTTACTTTGCATTGCAGCATGTGCATCCCTAATTGGCAGTTTGCCGTTTATATGTGGAAAATGGGATTGTATTAACAAGAGGGAGAGACTGAGATGTTTCAAATGTCTGCAGTGCACAAATGTCTTAGTTATATTAATGAAGGGAGAAGAGTTTTAAATTTGAAGGAAGAAGAGCTTTTAATTTGAATTCAGTTATTTGGATTATAATGCACTAAGAGCCTCCATATGTCTAGCTGTAAGTTACAAATAATCAAAGCACAACTCAGACTGCCCTTGGAAGACTTTATATTAGGACAACCTTTTAGTTTCATTTAATGGTAGCTCTGTGTAGATATCCAGCAAGAGTAAATACATTCAATAAAGCCAATCATTTTTATCTTAATACTGAAACTTATATTAGAAACTGTTAAGATATCCTCTTTAATGCAGAATAAAAAAGTGGAGGCATTCTATTTTTTATGAAGTTAAACATCACAGGTATAAGTAGCAAGATACTTGTATACAATGCTCCAGAAAATAAATACTCCTTACTCTCTTCCACAACCAAAAAATTACCATTAACATCCCACATTTTCTAGCAAATCAGAAAATACCTAAGGTAGTTACAAGAGTGCTATCAGACACTGAATTACTGTGCTCTTAAATGGAGGTGATTGGCAGTCCCCTGGAGCACCTTCTGGGACCAAGTTTGTATTCTGCTAAATGCTTAAATGGAAACAACAAGGTAATTCCTAGATTTTTTTTTTTTAAGTTCTATTCATCAAGGACCATACATGCTTTTTCTGTCTCTTCAATGCCATAAAAATATAAAATCTTTTAAAAGTGCTTTCAGGCAGATTCTGTTTAGGGCTTTGRTTCTGTTCTCCCTTTCTCTGTTTAGTGCATAGTGAGTACTTCTAGTAATTCAGGTGCTACAGATGATAGAGGGACTTTCTATGTTAATAATTACAGACAGAAAAGTATTGTGTATTTTGGAGACTCTGTGCCTGCCAACATAAGGAACTGTATGAGTAGTTCTGAGCGCTCTAAAGCTGTGCCTTCCTAGACAGAGTGCTTGAACTAGACAAATTCATAGGCTCTGAAGACTTTCTGAAACAGGCTGTTTGCTATAGCTTGCATAAATCTGTGCTGAATGAGTACTCAACCAGAATTATTTGAAAAGAGTTGATAGAAATATGGCCAAGTGAGCCAAACTGTTCTCTTTACTTCTGTAATACCAAGCTGGTCATCAATAAGCTTATTCACTAATATATTCATGATTTATTCATTAGAGATGATCTGAACAGTGAGTCAATATATTAAAAATCACAAAGTTTGATCATTTCTAGATCTCATGATGAAATAGGGAGTTCAGTAACTTCCCCACTGCAATCAGCTAGAGGCGACATTGTTGAATTCTTATAAACCATTTGCTTTAAGCATGATCTCTGTTAAAGAAAATCCCCAACTGATGCTGCTAAACTTCAACCCAGCATTGCTGTGAACTTATCCAGCACCTCCCACAAGTCACTGACTTCCATAAAGTGAAATGGAACACATTTTCTCCTCCTTTTCCCTTTCATTTCCAAATACAGGGGTCTGGTCCTCTAGATAGGTTTCATCAACTGAGACAACACAGAGGGCAAACAAATTTCCCAGACAACACAAACTGATATTCTAAGCATTATCATCATCAATAGCCTCTTAAATATTTCTGATTTAGATGCTGGGGCAACTCTAGCCTTCACATCTGGCTTCAAGAGAAGTATGAAAATCATGATGTCTTGTGGTTTCCCCCTTGTTTTGTAGCACCCACATTTATTTAGCTCTCTACACCATGTGAACTGCATGGTAATTAAGGTGACACTAAAGAAAGGATATATTTCAGCAGAGTTTAGAAAAAGTTGGATGTAATTTAATCATCGTTAATCAGCCTCCACCTAATCCCATTTATGTCTTTTCCCATCAGCCAAATCTGTAATGTTTTACCGTACAGCTCTGATTCTGGCTTCAGAGTTTTGAGCTAGTCACTTTTCCTGGTCTAGTTCCATTTGATTTTTAATGAGAAACGAAATCTTTTAGAAGCCTACCTCCAAAAAGTAAAATGAGTTGAGATTCTGCAATATGACTTAAATGACACAATCACATGCTTTATGTCAAGTTTCAAACATGTTTGCCTTGCTTTGTTCTCCTAAAAATATGTTTCTCTTCCAATCTCTACATCTGCTTTCCCATCCTCTTGCCCCAATGGGTAAAAGCCATTCACTTTCTCAAGTGTTCAGATGAAGCAATCTATTTTTATCTGACTGATTAAAGGATGGCTAGTAAATATTTAAATACTTTGTGGCACCTGAATCTCTCTGAATCTCTTTCAATCTGAGAATTAATTCTATTAACTTTTCATAACAAGCCATTTGTTGTATGCCTGTTTCCAGTGGGGATCCTTTAATCAGTAGAGAAAATACCTGTTAAAGTCAGTGATACAGAACCATGGGTCAATCATTATTACGAAGAAACAAATGCAAAGAAAAAATACTTGAAAAAGAAATGCTATTAATTGGTGTGTTTGTGTGGTGGTTTTTTTTTTTTTTTTTTTTTTTTTTTTTTTTTTTTTTTTTAATTCAAGAGAAGAGACAAATGAGACATGTTCTTTCAGCATCATTGAGACAGGCTAGTACTGGCCTGTTGAAGAACATGCTTAATCACCATTGGCTTTGGAGTGAGGCTTTGTAGGTTTTGTTAATCTCAGTAAAAGGTGGAATTGCCACCTGTGGAAGGCAAAGGTGTCCAACTTCCATTTGCCTCATGGCAAATTTCAGTATTCATTTTTTGAGCAATCTGGAAGTAATTTGAGGATGAAAATGAGAAGAACTCTGCTGAAGTTATGTGCAAGCCTGTCTTAATATTGCTTTTCACCACCAAGTTCAGGAAACATGTTCTTGATTTATCAGGATAGGTAACATGATGGGTAAGAATGAGTATGACACACTAGGAGTGAGTCATCTTCTGCTCATCATTCATAGAAAGATAAATCCAAGACTTTTCTGAGGTGATGGGAAATAAGCTTTTGGTATATGAAATGTTTTGACTTTTAACTAAAAGGTTGAATTCCACAGTGCCACCGTCTTTTAAAGATGAAATCCATATGGCACTATATGGAATACAATATCCATTGTTCATACTTCTTGAATGACTTGGAATATTGTGTTAACATGATGAAACCAGATGATGGGATGTTCAAACATTAAACTCCATTCAGTGCTATTCAGATGTCTTCCTGGAGGATGGGGGAGGGATTCTCCAAATAACAATTTCAGAAAAGATATTAACTGTCAAGGCTAGAGCATCTGATTCAAGTGATGAATATGCTATATCAATTATTCAGTAATTGCTTATCTGCATTTAGGTAAGCTTGATCCGATTTCAGCTCTTGGATTCAGATGTGAATGTATGATCTAATCCAAAATGTTTACCCCCCCCCACACACGCTTAACTGAATAAGTAAAACAATGTAAAATTAATCTGGCAAGTACATTGGGTGATATGGGTTTTGCTTTTGTTGCTCAACTAACATCTTACAAAGGAAAAAAAAATCAGAAGGAGAGGGCAATAGAGAAAAACTAGGTAATTCAAAAGCAAGCTACATTAAAAAAATGCTAAGTAGTTAACAGTCACTCAGAGAGGTTGTATCTCTGAATTAGAATAACAAATGCTTCTAAAGTGAGCTAGCTATATGCATAGCTAGGTTTGCAGAAAATGTATATCAATCTTCTCYGTGTCTTAAAAAACAAACCAAAACAAAAACTCTTCAGTTATGCTACCTTTGACCCTTAGAGACATTTCACTACAGTGGGCTCAAAGCAGAGTGCAGAGAGACTGTAAATATGTTTAGACAGCTGGTACAGTCTGAGGCCTTCTTAAGGAAATGGAAAACAATACAGCAGGTCTTCATTCAGAAATGTGCTCGTATCATGAGGGATGCCCAGCATCTCTCAATGTAGGTAGAATGATTATTTTTTTCAGTGAATCGCATTGCTTGGCATGAAATAAAGTATGGATTTTCAAACAGAACAATTGAAAAGTAGTTCTTCTCCCCCACACTTCTCTTTCATGCTATGGTAACCTCACTTATTTCATATTTATGCAGTAAAAGAAATGTCAGCCAAATTATGTTTCTAAATTTAAAAACACTGGATGATAAATCTGTGGAAAGAAGGGTTTCACAGTTCTAGTTTTCTTCATGCTAGCCACCTCCTGTTGTAGAAAGCTAAGAAAAAAAGCAGCAGGAAGCTCACTGAGATCGTGCAGCCATAGGCTACTAGCTCCTCTCCCATAAAGACTTCAAATTTTCTTGACTTTCTCTGCTTGCTCCTAGCAATATTAGGCAGTGAATCCTGAGGGAATCCAGCAGGAAATCATTGCTGTCTGTTCTGTGTAAATCACTCAGAAGGGAAGAAAAGGAGAGGACATAGGTGCAATACATTACACAGCAGAGTGGTGCTGGAGAAGGACAGACTAGAGATCTGGCCCTTACTAAAATACAGTTTGTCACTTCAGCGGGAGTTCCCTCTGGTGATTTCAGTGGCCTTGAGGGTGTCTCAGCCTGYGCCTGCAGGTTTCAGAGCACCAGTCTCTTTCTACCAGGGGTGCTCATGTGTTTGGTGGAAAACCTGGTTGGAGTCCTAACCCCAGAGGAGGCAAGGAGGATTACCCACCCCTAAATGTCAACTGGGTTTCCCCACCCTGGTGCAGTTGCTACAGAACAACCTGCCTTGGGAACAGGTACATTATGYATCTCTCGGCAAACAGACTCAGTTATGTGACTAAGAAATATTTTCATGAACTTGATGCATATTCAGGGCTAGTTCTTGTTTCCTTTGACCTGTTTCTGTCTTAAAGTTCAGATTTTAGACTTGTATAGTGTTAAACCTGTCATTCAACAAATAACTCCTTAATTCAACTCTTTGACAAGGGGCATGAACTTCATCAGCTTTTCATGTAGCTCAGATTCTTTTCTTCGTTAACATGACCAATAGATTTTTTCATGGCAAAGATCTTAATTAAGTTACCAAAATTTTGCTACTGAGCCTGAGAAGTTCGGTGAGAATATTGGTACTAATAGGTTAGTCATGGTGAATTATGACTTCTCTAAATGAAGTAATGTAAACTTTAATTATTCCCTGAGCATAAATACAAAACTGGCATGGGATATTGGTTAAAGAGATCATGTTTCTTTTTCCTTTTTTTTTTTTTTTTGAGGACAGGATTTATAAGATTGAAATGTGAATTTAACCACAAAATAAAATAGTAAAAGTTTTTTGTTTTTTTTTTTTAAAAAGTACATGAGTTGCAAATGAGGGGAGGAAAGAGGAAGCTTGGATTTTGAAACAAAATGCTGACAGATGAATCCCACAGATTGAAGTAACAATGTCTCATACTTTGACTCACTGAAATTTCATGAGACTAAATGCTCACTTTACCATATTATTCTGTGCTTTGAGGAAACTTGTCTCTAATTTTGGAAGTAGGATAAATAAAGACAGACAATTCAGATTGTAACTTGGTGATTTATTTGCTGTTTCCATTAATGAAATTGTAGATTTGAAACCCTAATCTTTCTTGGGTGAGTCTAATAAATTTATATATGTATCTCTGTGAATGAACTTCCCCATACAGAGGCACTATTTTACTTGCATTTATGCTTTTAAGTAAAAACAAAACCAAAAAAATTCCATCCTCTCTAGAGTGAGTTTTTCCATTTTCTTATGGCAAATATCAGTAGATCCAATTCTTACTTCTTGAGTGCATGCTCTTTGCATGGGAATTCAGTGATTTTGGTGCAGAGCAGAGTGGTTTAAGAAGTGGGTTGGATGGGATAGAAGAGATGGGTGAGGTGCAGCTCAGCAGCATGGGGATTGTACAGGAGAAGCTGCCTCCTTGCTAGACTTTTGTGAGCTGACGCTCTGGAGCGCATCTGAGTTCTGATCCTGACGATGCACTTCTATTCTTTTTTCTTCTATTCCATGTCTTTGATATATTATGGAGTTGTTTACTGAAAGAAAATCTCTTTAAAAGAAATGTTGAACAAGACTGAAGTATTATATAAAAATTACAGAAGGAGACACCTACTTTCTTCGTCATGGCTTGTGTTAATGAATGTGGAAAAGAGCCTAAAAAAAAGCACAACTCAGATGCTTTGTTCTGATTTCCTTTCTTCAGATAAAATTTGTACTGAAGGCAATAGGAATCACTGTAAGTTAGAGGAGGAGGGACGTGTGTATTCACAGCAAAAAGCAGGTTCAATGGACAGTTTCCTATATTTTAGGTGGACTTCTTTTATAGCATACCTCTGTTAGAAGGGACTGATCATTCATTATGGCAAATGAATCAAGCCATATGAATACTGTCCTATTTCTACCATGCTATTTTTGCTGCAGAATTAGTATAGAATATAACAATTGTAACAAATTGGTTTAGAATTTACAGAGAATAAGCTTTACATCACTCTTTTTACAAGCTAAGCTTTGAGAGACATATTTTTGATATTCCAGAAGAGCAGAGGACTAAATGCATTTGTATTCTTGGTTATCTAATTTTTTCTGTACTTAGAATATAAACTTGACTAATTTAAGTTTTATTTGATTGTATACTTGCAAATCACTGTCAAATCAGTCCTTTACAAACATTACAAGAACTTCATCCAGAATTGCAATCTTGAAAAAGATTCATAGATAGTATCTAGCTAAAGAAATTTTAGTTTAAAAAAGAAAAAATCATTAAAATGACCTAGAGCTCTTTACTCCTCAGGTAGGTTCAGGCTGTGTAAAGACTGTTTTTTCCACTTCAGGGGTGAATGGCAGATATTCTTGATTTCACTGCTGGCCTTTATAAAAGACAAGCTGATGCTATGGGGATGAAGTGATACCTCTGAAAGACTGCAGGCATTCCTGGAAGCACCAATGCATATTCACAAGAACTAGAAAGAGGTGACAAAATATTTGAAAAATTAGAAATTGTGCTGCAAAAAACCCTAAGGTATCAAGAATGAAACAAACCGCTTAAAAACAAAATTAAGAAGAAACACTTTTCCGGACTAAGAATTCTGAAGTTCTCCAAGTTTAGTATCCACAAGGGTGTTACCACTGATATGCAGCAACCTCAAAACTGGTGCTCCTGATGAGATACTAAGTGAACTGTGTGAAATATTACCGCATTCTGTTTATTCCAAGACCAGCTCTTTGGTGCTGTTTCCTTCACAGAAACAATGTCTGTCTGTTTTCAGTCTACAGAAGTAGTTGAATTCTCAGCTGTGCAAAAAATACAATTATGACAAGTACACTTGACCTTCAGTGAAATTAAGGACAGTACCACCTGCACTAAATATGTGCTTTGTAAATAATGTCAGGAGCAAAGAGATACAGTCTGGATAGAAATCAAATCCAGTTGCCTGGTTTACTACAATAATAACATTTCAGGTTGCTTTAATGTTTTGACTTCTAATTGTAACCTACTCTTAAACGAGGAGTGTTGATGAGTAGTTAGCAGCTGCACTGTGAACAGGAGCACTCTTTGTGCTAAGATGAAGCTGCCCAGCTCTAGAAATAGTCTGTCATGCAGTAAACAACTTTTCATTTTTTTTTCTTGATTSCCTTGTAGTCCAAATGTAACAAATGAAATAAAGAGCCATAACAGAAAGCTGCCTCAGGACATTTCCCAGAATTTTTGGATTTTTTTGACTTTGCCTAATTCTAGAATAAACTAGTATGATCATAAAGTTTTCTTATAAAAAAAAAAAAAAAAAAAAAAAAGCAAGTCCTGAACCCTTTAAAAATACCTGGAAAATGAAGTTGGCCTAATTTAATTTGCATATAGTTGTCATGGAAAACCATGAAATACTCTTTTAGAAAGATACAGTATACCACAGCCTGCTTGTCACATGTGGAAAGACACTTCAGATAAAATGTTTAACTAGTCCAGAGCAAAAAACATCTCTATCAGGAAAGTTCTCTAAATGTAAACCCTCCTCAGACTTCTTTTTACACAGTGCTTTGCAGTACCACAGTGCCTGGGAGGTGTGTTAACCTGGGTTATCTGGGCTAGAGAGTTGTGAAGAGCTGTGCTTCTCCATAAAGAATATGCTGCCACTAGCTGCCTCTCTTAAATCAATCCCATTCCTCTTTTCTTTTCCTCCACCTTAATGACCTTTTTGCAATATAGCTCAGAGAAGAATGAATGTGGGGGAAGTTGGTTAGTTGTTAAAAGCTTTAAACATCTAAACCCTAACTTCTAAATTTTTCCTAGGTATAGTTGGCTAGTATAGATCACAAAGCGCTGGAAACCTGCTTCAGTGTCCTGGACAGTTCTGTATTTCTAGTAAACTTCATGCTGTAGTCCTGCAGAGTGCATTTTAGTAAATGGTATCATAAGGTGAAAAAGCTACAGATCTTAATTGCCAGGTCCACATCTGAAGAAGCAGTCACTGTCTTGCAGCGCTATGTGAACGGAGAAAATAGCTTTCTGCAGTGGCAGAACTACCACTGTAGTTTTTCTAGAAATATCATGAAATCTTTAATGGCTTCAAAAATGATGGTACTCAGCTTACACTCTTTCCCCTGGCAAAGTCCAATTGCAAGTCCTCCAAAATCTTAGTAATCTATTAATGTTAATTCATCTATGCCTTAAATTTACATGCATGTGCCATCTTTTGTATTATATGCATCACTGACAATTTCAGAATATATAGCCTCTTGTATTTATACACAGTTACTATACTCCTTTCTTATTTCTGTAAATCAAAGTTGGAAGACTTTGTGCAATTTAGGTCCTTTTATCACTAGACTGTAAAACTGTTAGGGTTTTTCTTTAAAGTTTATCAGGCTGGGTATAATTAATAACAGTACAAAAAATCAATTTGTTTTTGAGGAAAAGCAGCTAAGTGCCATGGCTGTTTTGTAGCAATGAGTTCTCTTGTTTTTGTATTTCCCATTTCCATAGCAAAGAGAATTAATTTAAGAGAGATCAGTAGTGTCACTGGCATATGTTGCATACCCATGCTATAATTCACAGTGCTGGGGAATGCGCAACACTAGTTTAAACTTAATCTTGCATCTTGCTATTTAGAATTATGCAAATAACATGCTCTTTCAAAGAAGCTTTTGTTTTTATTAATTTAATGCAGTAGTGACTAATAGTGGAAAATGCATAAAATCACTGTGTGTACTTACGAAAGAAAAAATTTGCTAAGCCTCGAYATTGCATGTCTCTGTGTAATGGATGTTGTTGTGTAAAGCCCTCTGTGCACTTTGCAGCATGTGAAACCTGCACAAACTTTCTAATAATGTTAAAACGCTTGCAAAAATGTTGCACCTGGAGCAGGGAGGAGTGAAGAGGGCAAAGGTCAGCATTAGGCATTAAGACACTGACTAAACAGACCTTACACTCGGTGAAAAGTCCAGACAACCCCTGCAGTGTCATCTTACAACTCTGGTTTTCTTCTTTTCAGGACATAGTAATCCATAAATACACTCAAGTCACCAGCAGCTTAGCTCTTTCCCCTCCCTCTCCCCCTTTTTAACTCTCCTTTCATTTTTGATTCTTACATAAAGATCTGAAATATTAACCCTTTCTATGTCTCTTAATCAACCTTGGGAGCTGCTTTTCTCCTTCACCGTTGTCATTCATTAGACTTCTCATCTTTTTAAATCCTCCCTTTTGCAAATTATTCTCTTAGAAAAGTGGTTTCAGACCAAACTAAATATATTGTTTGAAAACAAAAGCACAAACTCAGCATATGGATAAGATATTCTGGGAAATTATCAGATTTTTGCACAAAAAAAGGCAATTATCAGACTCTGCAAACAAGTTGAATGAATCCTTTTTCTGAAAAGTTTCTGAACTAGAAACTTAAAGTATTTCATGGGAAGTAGTGTAACATTTTTGCAACTTCTTTTGAAGTTATTTGTTTGGCTAGAAGAAACCAGTTTCAACTGGGACACTGCAAGAAAACAGTCGTCTTGTTTGTCATTGTTGCTTTCTTTAATCAGACAAAAACCACTCAAACTATTTCTCTAAATTGGAAGAATGTAGAGGTAAATCATAAAGCAGTGCTTGTACTTTTATCATATGATAAAGTCTTTCATTTTTGCATCTGCTACATTTACTAGCTGAAATCATGAGACCAAACTTTTAATCATTTTATCCAATCCCATTATCCACATCCCATGGCTTAAGGGACTGGGTAAACTGCTAATATAGTCTGGAGCCTTGACAGGAAAAATAGGCTGGTGAAATACAGCCCATTAATTGCATGTAACCTTACATATTTTGCTTACTTCCTCTTTTTATTCAGAGCCTGGCATGAGGCTCCCCCAGGAGATTTCCCTGTGGCCCCTTCCCTGCTACCCCACCCCGAGACAAGCAGCAGCCTGGCCACATTGCCATTTTCTTAATGATTTTTTATAACTCTTGAACAGCACTGACAAAAGAGAGTTGAAAGTCTGAGTGTTTCTTTCATACTGTGCATGAATATTAATACAAACATTCAGCAGAAAATTATTTTTTTTTCTCTTGCACAAAAATTGGCCCTATTTGCACATTGGGGACAAACACGTTTTTCCCCTGTTCCGTGCATGGGCACGGTGAGTCCAGTGAGTCACAAAATGGCGGCCTGACAAAATGCACTGTGAAGTCTCCTGATCGTCTTCAGGCCCTCTGGTTTCTAGTCCTGCCTCTGCCCAAGGGTTTATAACACAATCTATTTAGCTGTGAAATCAAAGGATTGTCAAAAGAAACAGAARGGTGAACCTGCGAGCACAACTTAACCAATGCAGTGCTGCGTCTGCTAACAGAGCATTTACTTCTCATGGTTGCAAAGGCTACTGTAGAAATTAAAGACATATTTCAGCAAGATACTTAAAACATATGCTTAACTTTGAGCATGAAAGTGGTCATCTGGATGCCTTCAGGCTTTAAAAGTAAGCACGTGCTTAACTGCATTACATAAGCAGGGCCTCAGTGCACAGCGACTGAAGGTAAATATCCAGGGCTGGGGGCTGGCGCTCCTCTTCACCCCATGCAGCGTTTTAGCCTGCAGTTAGTCTCCCTGGAGCAGGCTGCTAAATAAGCCATTCCTCTATAAGAGTTGGCATTTCAGAGTTAGGCCTTGCATGGCAGCCCTTTACGCTAAACATAGCCTGTCTGTACAGATGAAGCTGTGTCTTCCGTTTATCCTAAATTCTGATGTTTTGTTGCTTGTTAGTAAAAACATAAATAAATTTGAATGTTCAACCACATGAAAAACTTAAGAAAATTCAACTAAATCTGAGTATTGTACCCCCTCAGACACAGATTTTCTATCTTGTCTAGCTAAAGAAACACCACACCAAAAATGACCTGGCTGAAAAACCAACCAACCAACCAAACTGTATTGTTCTGTCTGGAGCTTTAGCCCCTTTCTTCTCAAACATCTTAGGTGCCTCAGTACCTTCACTGTCATATCTCAGTAGAGGCCTCACAATAACCACACATTCGATGCTTGAATTCAGCTCATGTGATGTAGATGAGAAGCCAGGCAGTTAAATGATTTGCCCAAGGCTACAAAGCTGCTTGCTGGGGAGCTGAAACTAGACCTTTTAGCAAGTCTGCGGGGCCAGTCCCAAAGTCTGTGCTTTGTTTTATGTTCTCGGGCATGTTTCTTCATGCACGTGTTATTTTGACTGCATGCTTGACGTATAGCAATGGCCATGCTGCCCGCTGCATTTTCTTCTGTTTCTTTCACCTTACATCTAACAAGTGATTGGGGTTTTAATGGAAACCTGATTAAATTGAGGAAAAGGAGGCTTATCGAAACTATTTTCATAATTATTTTTTGGAAATGATTTTCCAGAGCTGCTTGATTGCTTCTTGATTCAAGCTTATAGTGATAATCTAAAACCCACTATAATGCTAAACCAAACTGTGAATGGTAGAGGGAATTTGTACTAAATGGTACAGTAAAAATAAATCTGTAGCCAAATTTTATGTTTGTGTAAAAGTGCTTGCTCTGTATTGCCTTCAACTGGTCTCTCTTTTTTTTTTTTTTTTTCCTTCTAAAGGATTCATTCTACTCACTTACCTAATCTGTAGATTAAGTAAACATATAGGTAGGACCTCGTGTGTCTTTTGCACACTCTACTTGCTAAATCTCAATAAATGTAGTTATATTAGTCCACAAATGATATATTACTAAATCCAAATAAAATAGCAGGTAAGATTCTTATGATATAATCTATATGCATGTTTCTATAGGTAATATTTGTGCATGATATGTACAGTACTTACGATCTGTACTTTATAYGTATATCACTTAGACACAAACAAACCTGTGATCTAAAACCCGTTTAGTGTGGGTGGGGTGTGTGTGTAAAATCTATGTAGGCAAATTATAGCAATTAAAGATTTCAGGTGTTTTAATGGTGGGTATTTTGGACAGTGAATATTTTATTTTTCTATCATTTTTAAATGCTAGCTTTCTTTTTTATTTGGGAAGTACCATATCATTTACATTTTTGACTTCATGAAAAAAGGGAAAGCAGTTCATCAAGCCTTAGTTCACCCACACCTTTCCTTTGCTTTTATTCGCTCTTTGTTTTGAAGGGTTTTCTTTCTTTTTCTTAAACATTTGGCAATGAAATGATGCTGAGTACCTGTCTGTCTTGTGTGTGATACACACATGTATTGCTTGTTGCACGCATTTGTAGAAAAGGAACTTGGAATGATTTTTGCCTGAATGCAGCTAGATTTGCTGCTGTACAACTCATATAAATTAAATATTCTTAATTATTGTAGCTCATGCTAGAAAAGATTCGGGACAAAGGGGAGATTGATGCAGTGTGCCTTACAATGGCCCTACTGATTTCTCTACTGGCCCTTCCTCTGCACATGGTCAATTAGAATTGAAAATCCTGTGCTGATTTCAGTCGCTGGAATTTTTAAGCAGGTCAGGAAGAAAGATGTTATTGAAAGGAAAAGTCTCATCTAAATAAGAAAAGAACACGTGGCCATCTGGTCTAACTGTACCATGCCGAAAGTCATTTTGGCTCAGCCGTAGTTAGGTCTTTGCAACAGTTTGCCAAAATATCAAACAGAAATCTGTTTACATTAAAACACTCTGTGCTTTTTAACTATAAAAATGCAATGCACAACTCTCTTCCTATCTGTAATGCATGAGCTCATTTGACCTCATTACCTTAGTGAGACTGACTGCATTTCTGGTAGGCTCTCAAGTTACTTCTGCTGCATAAAGGTATCGTTGGAACAACCAATCTTTTGAAAGTTTTGGAAGTAATCCGGAGCAGTTTATTCTTATGATTGGAATTTGCACTTCTGCTTGAACAGCGAAAGGCTTAAGCAAGCAGATGCAAAAGGGGAAGCGAGGGAGGGAGAGTATTTAAAAAAGAAATTAGAACTTGAAGTTTCTKTGAGTAGCACCAAGGAGTTTGCACAACCAACTGGAGGCCGTAGGCTAAGAGATCATGTGTAATAGCCATCAAACTTGTAAGGAATGGAGTCATAAATAYGCATGAACTTCTACGATTGCTTTGTTTCAACATCAGCAACTATTTAGAAGTTTAAAGAAGTCACTGAAAAACACAGGTCAGAATTTTCAAATTTGGGTAAATAAACTCTTTGGGATAAAGCTAAATCACATAGCTCCAAATCTCAGGTCCCTGGGCAACAGCAGCTTGAGGCTAATGCCGTATTTGCAAAGATGCTGGGTATTTTTATCTCCTGCCTGCTTTAGTCAGAGTTCCTGAATACCCAGCACTTAAATCAAGTGACCTTACTGGGGAGAAGGGGAGGATGTTGAACTAAACGTGGATCCAAGGCCTTATATTTACATGCCCACATTTAATACTAAACTTTTTTGTGAATGAAAAAGTAATGACTAATCACAAACTGAATATATAAATTGCTGGTTGAAATATCCCTTCTATTGTAAGGTGGTGTATAAATCGCTTCCAAAGTTTAGGCAAATTGATTTGCGTAGCATTTCAGTCTTTAGGAAATGGATAAAAACATGCCTGCTTATTGTCATTCACTCAAGAAAATTAAAGTCATAGCTTCAAAATGTAGCTGCAATCATTATTTTGAAATACATTTGTGAAAGAGAAGTGACGAATTTTATTTTTCAAGCATAATATGCCAGAAAAAGTAGAAGGGGAATTAGCATATTAATACAACTGAAATTGCAAATATATCCAAGTTACAGGTATCTACTTCTCTTGTACGATCATTGTGTTGCGTTAACTACTGGTATTTCATACAAGGTATATCTAATATTCCTTCAGGAAGGTGTAAAATCACTTGTTTTAAAATTACAGGAATACAAATTTGAATAGCATTCTCARTTCTTTCCCTTCACTTCTTTGAAATACATTTTCTAGACTCTTGACTTTGCCTGTGGATATTGTTGTCACTAGATGCAACCTTTATTTGTATGTCTCTGCTGCTGTTTGCAAAGGAAGTTGTATCTGTTTCTTGGGCCTTTTCATTTTTGCTTTGTTTTCCTAAGACTAAATTTATGTGATATCTATGCTGAGTTCTTTTTTTAATAGTTCTTATTAGTAATATTAAAGAAAATCACTAAAAATATACTTTCTTTCTATTTAAAGATGTCTGGTAGTGTGACCAAAGTGTACTTTCTTAAACCTTTTCAGGGAGTAAATTAAGAACAGGATATGTGTGTGTGTATGCGCATACATAAAAACATATTTTCCTTCATGTCTTGTTCTCACAAAGTTCATATTGAAAAGGAAAAATTAATCACCATTTGTACCATACAAGAGCTTGTACAAGAAGACAATGCAATTCAAAATAATTTTTACAAATGGGTCCACACTGCATACATTTAAAAATTGAAAAAGAAATCTTTGAATCTCCCTTTCTTTCCCTTGGGTGTCTCTGTTAATCCCACCCCTGGCCTCACCAAACAGAGAGCAACTGTTTTGGGGAGTATCGCGTTCAGAAGACCAACTTTCTGGAGTGAGGACGCTCGCTCGGCCAGGCGGTGGTTCTCTGTGCGGTGGCAACCGAGAGGCCAGCTAAATATTCCCCCGCCACGCTCCCCTTCTTCACTTTGTAGATGACCTACCCACAAAGCATATGCGTACGGCAGGCTTAAAACTGCCACAAATTTATCTAGGAGGTCTTGCTAATCTCTAAAACCAAATATGTTTATTTCAGTATTTCTGCCTTTCAGATACAGGTCTCTGTACACTATCTGTATATCTTTTTTTATGCATATACAGCATCTTTTATAATCTTTACATAATGTACATGAGCTACGTGGGCAGTTATCTAAGTGATGCATGAACTTAGCATAAAATATTGCATTAATTGTAAAACTAGAGCAGAAATTATTATAAAATGAGAAATAAGGGACGCCCCTAGTTACACTGTACAGAAAGTGCATGCACATATATGCATGTTTTATATAACAATGCACGTATATATTTACAAAGTTAAGTATTTCATATTATCCTAGAATTACAAAGTTGAAACCGAGCCTGGCTGACAGAAGGAGAAAAGGTTTGTGTTTAATCTTTGTGCAGCAGGGCTCAGACTGCTGTCTGATCCGCACATAGCAGAGCACGGGGCTGGCCGTGCATTGCGTGCAGGCTCCGCAATTGTGGCAGGGAAAAAAATCTGGCTGGACTCCAGGCGGGCGAGCGCAGCGCTCTGTTGATCATTATGTCTAGCCTTCAGGTGTCTCGGCTCACAGTGGGCGGTGGTTGGGGGAGGGGGAGATAACAGGAGGGCAGACAAAGAATAAAATGGTGTATTAAAAAAAAAAAAAGTGAAAATTCACATCAAATCCTCTGTCTTAAAAAATGCTTCTTTTAATGTTCCTTTCCCTGCAGTGGGAGCATGCAAACATCTGTCCAGGAAGATTTATTTAAGCCATAATTAGTAGCGTCTGGAGTCTTTCAACAATTTCTCCTTATTGCACTTATTTTTTTCTTTTTAAAAGAAGTCTGCTCATCTTTCACTCAGAAACTGTTTTCACTTCATGCTTTATTAGAGATCCAGTGCAGCTAGGACCGAGCCAGATTTCTATTGTCTTTGCTTTTTCCCCTTCTGAATGTAGTTTTCAGAATCTAACTTTTGGTAGGGGAGGGTGAGGGTGGGAAGGAGTGTGTGTGTGTATATCTTATTAAAGATCTTACGTAGATTTTAAAAAATATAAACAAAATATGAATTAGTGTTTCTTATTATACAGTTAGCCATTTGGATTCAATTTCTTTCCCGGAGAAGAAGAAGAAAAGCTCTGCTTTGTCTGTTGCTTCTGTTTGAGAACTCTCATAAATCTTGCCCAGAAAGCAACTTAGACGTAATGAGATTTGGCAAGCACAGATTTGGGAAGCAATTGCAATGTATGTTGCTATGAATATTCCCTTTTTTCTGCCCCCTCGCCCTCCTTGCCCCTGCGCCCCTCCACCCTGACCCCCTGATGCTGTGCTGTGAGCCCCACTCCCTTTCCCACCCCACCAGAGTGCATGGAAGTTGCAGCCTTGCAATAGTTAAAGTTTCTTATCAAAAAGCCTCTCTGCACGCTGAACAAGTCCAGATATACGGCTCGTGGGTTTTTTTAGTACAGCCATAACCCTTTTCCTAACGCTGGCTCCTTGTGCTCTGCTCTGCCCCTCCCGCCGTGGAAGGGGTGGGATGGGAACCTCGAGCGGCTTCATTGTTCYAAATGTAAGAGCTATTTGCCCCAAAGTGTCTTTGCTGTCTTTCATAGCTAATTATAATAACTGTCAGATGTCTGGAAAGCCTGGGCTGTCCTCGCTGGCAGAGTTAAAGTTTGCCTTTATTTTCTCCCCTTGGGGACAGATCAGGCCTGATTAGACACAGAGTGCAAATAAAAGTGAACAACATACATGTGTACAGCTTTTTGTCTTTGTTTTTCTTCATGAACAAAGCAGCACGCTGGCTATGTCAGGGAGCGGTGTGGCATGCAGTATGTATGCAGGCACTGCCCTGAAGGATAACTCTTTTCTTTTTTTCTTTTATTGAAGCACGCAAGAAATAATTCTGAATTTGAATAGCACTTTAGATACTTGTTCATCTCATAAGAAAAAGTAACCACTAATTTGGTGCACATAGCATTTGGACAATTTTAAGGGGTTTCTTTTACAGCTAAAAATAAAAATAAATAGACCCTATACTCACAGTTTTGTCTTGCTGCGCTGCGCAGGTCGCGCTGCCTCCTTCCGCAGAGACAAGGTGGGCGGATGGCAAGGGGCACAATTCCAGGGTAGGTCAGGAGAAGCGTACAGCCGGGCTTGGCGGAGGYGCTCGGAAGTCAGCCCCTCATGCTCAGACATCCCATTGCTGCCGTGCAGGCTATACTATCTGCAGTTCTGAATTGAACTAAATGCTGCCCATGTGAAAGACAGGGGAAACACAGTCATGTGGGACACACGCACCCACTCGATTGGCTCGGCAGGCACAACTTCGGCAGTCTCGCGTTTCCACCATTGGTTAACAGTTCAAGCTGCAAGAGTCTAGGTCCTCCTAGTGAGTCCGTTTTCCCTTTATGTGTGGAAGAATGACTGTAGGATTTTACAGTGACAGGATTAGTTAAGAAAGGGGCTGGAKTCCTCCTTTGACTGAAGCTGGTGGGTGGGGATTGGAAGCTGTGCTTTTCTCAAGTCTACGTTCTTCCTTTTTCTGCCTCTGTTCTGTATGCCAGGAAATGCTTGCAGTTAACTTAGGAAGCAGAGAGAAGCTGAAGTGACTTTCTTGTTCAGGTTCAAGGGTAGAGATTTCGCTTTAGAGCAAGACAGCATTATGGGCTGTACAATGATTTCAGTGGACTAACTACCATTTATTCTGGCTGA
Source organism: Apteryx rowi (assembly GCF_003343035.1). Classification (NCBI taxonomy): domain Eukaryota; kingdom Metazoa; phylum Chordata; class Aves; order Apterygiformes; family Apterygidae; genus Apteryx; species Apteryx rowi. The sequence goes on along the minus strand of NW_020451027.1, from coordinate 2,368,446 downwards.
CTAAAGAGGGTGGTTATTTTTCCATTTCTAGATTTTTTTTTTTTTTTTTTAGCTCAGAAGGGACTGTATCAGGATCATCTGACCTGACCTTTTGGGTCACACAAGCCAGATAAATGGATCCAGCAGTCCCAAAACCTTGACTAGAAATTTGAGTTGAAATAGAAAATAATTTTTTCAAAACTATTGGATTTCTCAGAAATATTAGGTCATAATGATATTTAGTAAGGAGCAACAGATTTCATAAAATCTGTAATTGCTGATGTTTGGTAATATTGAGAATAATGACCTTATGGAGATTAAATAGGAGGGAAGAAGACCGACTCCTATTTTGGTGTTCTGTCATTTGCCTAATTTAGTTATGCTAGCATGAGCAGTAATTTGAAACGATACTCAGTCGTGTGTGACTTACTTTTCCAACTAACCCTTATTAACAAGACCTTTCTCAAGTCCCATATGCATGTTTTTCTAGAACCACAGAACACAGAGGTATGGCAAATTTCTCAGGGTTTTTTGCCCATCCTCCTTTCTGCGTAGGTTTTTCTCTCGTATGTTTCAAGTGCTTTGCTGAGTTTAGCTCTAATGCCCTGAACACTGTGGCTCATGTTGGTGGACTACTGAACTTAAGGTCCTGATTTAGCTGTTGAAGGGCTTAGCTAGACTTGGAAAGTGACCAGACTAATTATTTTGGAATTGCTAATTTAGTATACACTCGTGGGGTGGACACTAGTCCAAGCACAGACATCCTGCAGGTGCTGGTGCTTGCACTGCGCACAAGCCACTGTTCAGTAGTTACGCCCAGGTCTGCATGTCAGGACAGCTTTTTGTTTCTACCAGTCAAGCTTGTTCAGACTACCTTAAAACAATGTTTCTTACTCCTTGGAGTTCACCCTCTTAAACTATTTATAGACTTTTATCATCGCCTCGCTGACCACCCTTGTCATCACTTAGCTGAACACCATATTCCAGGTGTAGCTGCAAAGGAACCGTGCAGGACAGGGGAATGTTCCCCCTCAGCCTGTGACCTGATATCGCTGCAGCAAATCAATACATGTTTGTGAAATATGTGAGCAGCAAAAATACATATTTAAAAAATCTACTTACACACCTGACAAGGAGAATTTCAGGGAAGATGAATAGGGTGCATGTTCTACAGTGATTTCTCTCCTGGGAGAAAACCTTTTCTAAGGCCTTCTTTGCTTGTAAGAAGAAGAGGCAGAGCATTTAGTTTTCTTCTTCAGGTTCACTTACAAATAATGCTTAGCAATAATGTGAAAGAAAATAGGATTTTTTTTTTTAATTTTTATTTTTTTCCTGACAGAAAGGTAACTGTCTGGTTTGGATAAAATAAGGCTATAGCAGTAGCATCAAAACTTTCTCTCCTCCCTCCAAAAATGTTTTCAGCTCCACTGGGCTTTCCACATCTGGACTCCAGAACACTGAGGAGAGAGAACTGAAAACCCTGGGAGACATTTTCTTTTTTTGCAGTGCTGGTGGTCTTCATGATTTTGGTTACTTTTTTTGTTGTTGTTTAATTCAATTAAAGTGGGAAGAAATACTATTAAAAGAAACCTTACTCCAGAGAGCAGTAAACTCTTTGGTTTTAAGCATAGTACATGGTCTTGTCTTAAAGGCATCTTTTTCATGAATGTCAGTTTCTGGTTTTAAAATGTTGAAAAGCTATTTAAAGAGAGCATATAAGCATCTGAATTTGGTTAGTATTGTTTTGCTCTTTCCTCAAACAAATCATGGGTGAATTTCAGGGAAGTTTAGGACTCTGAAGCAATGATTATTTACCTGCGCTTCTTGAGCCATGAGGCAAAGGCTTAGGAGGTAAAAGCAGACATTTTGTGTATGTTATTAGTATTTCTGAGAAAAAATTAATACTAGTATCAATATTGTCTGCGGAGGAAGAAGTAGTGTCTCTGTGCATACATTTCAATGGAGACGTTATTTTCCAAATCATTTCCATCTGAAAGAAATCACATTGAGAGCTGGAACATCAGTTTCACTCTCCTTGAATAGTATTAACTGCTTCTTCACCCATGATGGGTTACTAGGAAAAAATTCAGAAGTGTAAGAGCCCAAAAAATGGGATCATCATAAAATTACCAYAGAGTGGAAAATAGCGTTATTTTGCAAATGCTGTCATTGTGATGATGCTTGAGACCTGAGACAAAATGTCATTGTATGAACAGGGCTGTAAGGTTCAGGATACCATACTGCTCCTGCTCTGTGGTCCTCTGTGGCTCCATTTGTTGATAAAATGGGTTTTTATTTCTGATTTTGGTTGGGGTTTTTTTGGCCCTCACCTGGCAAAGATTGATGAAGGTACTTAATTAAGCCAATGTTTAAATCCTATTGAATCAGTGAGATGTAAGTATAGGCTAAACTCCTGCCTGAATAGAGATCATGTTTCCAAGTATTTTCACTGTCCCCTGTTTGGGAAATCTAGGAAAGAAAAGGGTAGACTGAAGTTAGAAATGGCAGTCAGTAAAGTAGCTCTTTTCAGTTCATTGGTATTATTAAAGAGCATATGGTATGAGGGGAGAAAATAGGATGGCCTTGATCCTCTCAAACAGGGTGCATTCCCAAATAAATTTTCAAATCGGGTAGTGATTTTTCTTGTGTAAATCTAAGCACAATGACTATTGTGGGGGAGGAGATTTGCCCCCGGCTTCTTTATAGCAACATGTGCTATATGTTGAAAGGCAGAAATCAAAACATCAGATAAATTTCCTTCAGAAATGCTTAGAATAAAGGCACTTTTGTAGTTTGCAAGTTGGTGTGCTGTATTATATAACTGGATTCATCTGAAAACATTTTAACTGTTTCTTTAGAAAATCAAGTGCAATTCTATTGTATATATGATGTGGATTTCATCTTGCCCAATGCTTTTAAGGCTTTTCATTTTTCTTTCTGTAGCAAATGATTGAACATTACTGTATAGACTGTGTATTTGCTTGCAACTTTGCCAGAGAATACTTGCTGTTCTACACACCTTTGCTTGTTATGATTCAGCAGTAGGTGGTATCTGCTAAAGTTTAAATCTTGCATTAGTCACTGCTAGTAAAATCCCTCACTATGTTGGTAACACATAGGAAGAAAGCAATCAAAAAGGACAGGTGATACTGGAGAAGCTGGAAAAGGCAAAGAAGCAGCAAAGTTCCTGAAAGCCTCTGTGAGGGCAGGCAGGTGGACAGAAGGCATCCAAAAGCCGTCTCAGTAGCGAGGAACTACCGGAGCCTGGAAACACGTGCGCATCGCTTGCAGTGTGTGCATGTATTCCCAAAAGTGTTTTGCCCCATGGTTAAGAATAGCCCTGAGCTGACACGAGGGGAGTTTCCACTGGAGCTGACGCAGCAGAGTGCTGAGGGAAGGTTCGTTCTCATCTCCGACACCGGGAAGGTGCAGCTCGCTGACATGCTGCCTGAGCAAGCGAGCCATGCTGCTGTGCGTGACCCGGCTGCTCATGCTGCAGAACTTAGCGTTTACATAAAGCACAATCACCAGCAAAGCTGTTAATACCATCACTGATTTTTTGTGGGCTTTTCTTTTCTCAAATGATTCCCTTCTGCTTCCTCTCTCTCCCCCAGCTCTGTATGTAGGTAGTCAGGAAAGTAAATGAACCCCCATGAGACACAGGGAAGTTTTTCAGCAGGTGAAGGGGGAGCTGGTATCATACCGCTAGTGAAAGTCGGGGAACTTATTCCTCTTTCCTCCGTAGGCTTGCTTTCTACTTAGGGTCGAGCCTTGGTGAATAGATTGGATAGTTTGGCTGCAATTCGACCACCACCAAAACTACCTCATATTCTGTAGGTTCTTGACCTGCATATACTGAAATTCATGTTTGTGGCATTTTAATTCCAAATGCTTACTTAGAGCTATTAGATGTTATTTCACATTTTTAAATCTGATTTTGGTTATAGGAATCTTGGTGAGCAATTCAGATCTCCTCAACATCTCACTTAGCTGAACCATTAGCATTAGGAAAAAAATCAGGACTTTCAGATAATGCATTCTAAATTTTTAAAGCATTTTACAAGTTTTATACAGGTGAAAATTAAAATAATCTGATAAAAACTGTATTTGCAGAGAGAAATTTCTAGATATAACAGCACCTTCTGTAAATAATGGGTTGGTAACTGCAGTATTATTCAGATGAAATTGAGGGATATAAATGTTTGAGAGCTTGGCTGTATTTAGAGTCCCACAGAATTATGATCTCCAGTTAGACAATTGATCARCAAAGCTAAGCTAGCTATGCTTTTAAGCATATGTAAAATTCACMGTAGCCATTAAAGTAGCATTGCAATGAAAGATACCCAAACAATTTTTATATCGCATCTGCCGATTCTAGAAAATCTGGTGATTTTTWAAARAAAATGATGCTTTTTGGGGGGAGCTTTTCTGAATTTTGGGCAATCCTCCCATTTTTATCCCTTTTCTCCAGTCACTTCTTCCCATAGCTCCTTTCAGTAAAAAGGAATTCTTTATCTTTTCCCTAAAACACACAGGCCCAAAGCTGACAGTCCAATCTTCATTAAGAAGGAGGGAGTTTGTACGGCCAGCCTCACCTGATGAACCTAACAGGTCCTTTTTTCCTCYGACTTCTAACTGCTTATGTATCTCTTTCTCCTTTCAGGTAAATCACTTTCAGGTTTCTGTTTGATCCCCATGTAATCAATAATTATATGTTATTATATATATTTAAAAATATAAATATTATTTATTAAACTGCCATTTCCTTATGCAGGTCTGGAACTGGCACTTTCTATTTCTAATTTCCTTCCTCCGTAAGATATTATACTGGCTTCAAAATCTGAAATGTGCCAAAATTTTGTGCAATCCACTGTTTAGTATAAAAAGGATATTACTTAGCAGTTCACATTTAAAACGTATGTCTTTAGATGTAAGTCTCATGTGGCCTATTTCCTAGTTTGTTAATTTAGTTTATCCTTACCTGGGATAAATCATTTCTCTTTTCACAGAGGATGAATGTTTACATATTTCACACTGTATGTAAAATAATTAAACAAAACTTTTCCTCCCTTGTCCCAACCCCAACAGCACTGTCTGGAATAGAAGTGCAGTACCATTGGTGAGATTAAAACATCACAGGGAAACAATTCACTAACAGTTGCAATGTCTTTTTCAGTAAATATGTGTTAAAATATACGGCAATTTGCTCCAAAAGAATCGAATATATTGGGGACCARTATAATCTTGGGGCTAATTTTTCTTCATTTTTTTAATGAGTTGGATCCAAAGAGATCTCCCATTTTTAGATTTGTTCTTGTCTGACATCTCAGTCTTTCAGAGATTAAGGTATGTAGTTTGCCCCATTTCTGTTCCAATTTTGGGTGGCCCTAAACCGAGATAGTTACAAAAGGAATGTTTTTTATGCCATCTGCCCCGCACATTTTACTCCTTAATGAAATAATTTACTTTGTGCTTTTCTTAGGGGAAGYTAATACTGCGTAAAGGCAATGCCAACACTGTCATTTTCCTTGCAAGAAGTCAAGCCTGATACTTTAAGGATGTGCATTTTTCCTCTGGTAGCTTATGAAAATTTAAATTAAAAGGATTCAATAATTTAAGCAGCATAGTCTAGTGACTGAACATTGAAGARCAGAGAAGTTTGAAATAGCTAGCAAAACACTAGACACTTTGGAGAATATAGCTTGATGTTTTACTGCCCTAAGGCACTGATTCTTGCTAGGTGCACGCAGGGTAGAGATGTTTTCAGAAATAGGTTATAATGTAGTTGAATAGAACTGCTGTTTAGTAATGAAATTCTATCCTTAATTATATATCATATTATACATTTTTGTATTGATTAATGAATTTCTTATACACTAAATGCCAAAGAATCCTTCACCAAGAGGATTTAGATCTTSGGTAAAGAACAAGGTGGAGGCAGGGAGGAGGAAAGCAGAGGAAAAAATTCTGTGTAAACTGCACTTGTTCAAATAATTACCGTCACCAAGTATGTTCACATATTTGTCTGATCCTTGCAGGGGAATAAAATTCTGCCCTGAGCCCTCCTAAAATGCTCTCCTACTTTAAGTAATCTCTGTCATGTTTTTATAGAACCATCATGATGGTATCTAAATATCTAATTACTATGCTCTTGCTCCACTTCTCCTTTTCCTTCCCACTGTTTAATTATTGACCTCATTTGTGGCATGTCTCAGATCTAAGCTGACGGTTTCTTGCTGTAGGGACCTTGACTGAGATCCTGACCTTAGTGAAATCAAGGAGAGCGGATTTCAGTGTCTCAAGTGGGAGCAGGATTTCACCCTGCCTTTATTCAGGACACCTCTGGACAAAGGCAACAAGCAAGAAGGAAGAGCTTGAGTAATAAGCCAATTATTTCTTTTAATTAGGACAGTATAGAGAACTCTCAAACTGAAGAAAGGGCGAAATCTGCTGAATAAATTATTCACAGTAAATAGTCCACCCAGTTCTGGTTCTGGCAGAGATAAAGCTGCAGTGGCATCAAAGTGTCTGCTTTTATGGGGTGTTGCTCTGACACAGATGTCAACTGACAAATCAACACGAGGTGAACAGATGAGTCTTAGTCCCTGCCTTGCTCAGCTGGAAAGATCACTAAGGGTGGTCAAAGACTCTCATAAGATGCTCTTAGAGCATTCTTTAACTGTAAAAGATAAATAAAACTGGCTAGGAGGTAACTTCTGTAATCCTTAAATCTGCTTTGCAGATATTGCAAAGGCTTGGGAGCTATTCACCGCARCCCTGGCCACGGGGAAGCATCGTAAGACCTTGTGGCCGCCTGCCTGGAGATTGAGAAGTGATCTGAAAATGTACAGTGTTTTTTCTGCTGGCGAAATGGGTGCTGCTAACAAGGGATTCAAAGTAGCAGTGGTCCATTTCATCAGCGCTGAATTTATCTCCGTATGCTTTGCTGGTCTCCACTGTGATTTCTTTCAGACTAGGTAACAGTGATGGCAATTAGTGAAGATGTCATCAATAAATAGTAATTCAAGCCCAGTTTTGGGGAGGGTGTGCCGAATGTTCATACTTTTGCAAAATACCATGGAAATCACTTAGTGTTTTCTTTGGGTTCTTGTTATCCTGTACAATTTGTGCACCACCTTCTAAGCAGCTCTGTTGTCTTAGCCAAGAGATCATTCATATGTTTTAAATGACATAAAATTACCAAAGGCTAATTTTGGCAGCACCAAATTTTACTTTGAATAATAAAACAGATTGTTAGAAAAAACATAGATTATTTTACCCTTTACTTAAAGCAAATACAAAAATGATCTCCATTACTTTTTCCTGCTTTTTGTTCCTCCTTCTATTAGACTGCACTACTTTTACAGTCTTTTTCCTGAATGTGACATTTCAGGCCATAATTTAAAATCAATGTACTTTGCATCACATTTATGGAATTCTCTTAATGCTTTTTGGAAATTCCATATAATGATGATAAATTGCAGTTTATGGTCCTCTGCCATACTGAAATTCCTTACTTTACCGTGTCATGTTTTCATGGAGTAATGATGACAGTTAATGTATATGAGATCTTGGTTAAATTTCTGCAGCTTTTTAATACGTGCTATTCTACCATGCTAAAATTTCTGTAAATGAGTATATTCCACAAAAGCAGAACTCTACTGAAGATGAATTTTATCTTACTGTTAAAAACAGTACATCATAGACAAACAATTCATGTAGAAATATGTGCTTGTTCCTTTGAGAGAGGTGAACAGATAAACTGTCCAAGGTACAGGGAAATAGAGCATGGATAATGCAGGTTTGAGATATTCTGTTGCTTAAGTGATGCATTAAATCAATATTCTGCAAAGCTTTTTCTTGTTAAGTTATTTACTTGGCTGCTGTCACAATTCACCATTTAGGTCATCATCTTTAAAAATATATATATTTCTTTGTGGCCTAATTTAACTTTATCTAAATACTTCAATGCCTCAAGTAATGCAACTTCTTCAAATACTAAAAATATAGCATTGTTTTAATGCTAATATTTACACTAAAATTCCTTCCTTGGATAATAGGCTAGGGCTTTCAAATGAATTACTAGTTTATCTGCGTTAACATCTATTACTACAAATGAATAATGGTAGGAATAAAAATGATGTTAATAAACTAATAAAAAGTAGAAATACTTTATTAAAGTTATGAAAAGAGAATACTGAAAAGAAAATAAAGGCCAGTGTTCGTTCTTCATTTATTTTGATTTTAATGTATATCTGCATAAATTGAATCTCAAAAGCGGCTTCTTCTGAACAGTCAAAATAACCATTCAGAAATAATTATGGAGCTAATCAGTGCCTTGTTTTAACAGGAGCTGAAGGTGTGCCCTCAGTACCAATGTAATGATACCTCAGGGAAGCCTTCATCCTCCCATCACTGAAATGGCCGAGTAAGTGCCACAGAAGTTTGGCACCCGAGAGGTATCTAGTTTGTCAAAACATATAGACGTATCCTTGATCATGAATCACCTCTGCTGTGCTAAGATTTTACTGAGTTTAAGATAACAAAGTCATTTTAAAACATGCAATTTATACTATTAATATTTCCTTTAATCAAGTTTTAAAAGGGTAATATCACTCACTTCCTATTGTAAACTGTCTTAATGGTCTACCATCTACACGGGACTGTCTGAGATACCATTTACATAACGTGTAATTAGTCACAGTGTCTACATATGCATGTGGCTAAGTCTAAGTCTGCACTTCAGTTTCAGAAGGTTTTTTTTTTTTTAGAATTTTTTAAGGAGTTAAAATTGCAAGTGACAGCTACAGATCTGTGTGTTGTTGTGGGGGGGGGTTAATACTTTTTTGTAATTTTCAGCTAGACTTAGGAAAAGTATTTTCAAAGAGAATTTCCTCATCTTTCTTAGGGTATTTTAGCAATATGAGTGTTCAAATAGTGATGGAAACAGTCAAGTCAATTAAGAGGTTTGGGTGAAGGAGATTGCAAAGATTAGAATTAATTATTTAAGAAAGCAGAAGAATAAAACAGGTCATGAGGGGAAAAAAAAAAAGCAAAGTACTGAAGCTTATAAAGGAGAGAGAATGGGAACACCTGTTTTCCTTGACAGTAACGCAAGGGAGGAGAGGGGTCTTCAACCTAATTTGGAGGTAGAAAAATCAAAACCAAGAAAGGAAGTGCTTTTTCACACAATGTGTGATTAAACTGTAGAACTCCCTGGCAAGGTTGTTAAGGCTACAACTGTTTCCTAATTTCTATGTGGATTTGGACTATTTTGATACCCTTCCACATTTTCTTCTCTCTCTCTCTCTCTCTCTCTGTTTGTAGTCAAAGTTTTATTAATTTACTTTTGTAATGCTTTTTCTAATACACCTTTTCAGTTTGTGGGAACTGAATACAAAACAAGACATTTGCTATCTGTTTTTTTTGCAAATTGCAGAAGCTTTTTTTAGAAAATACACAGATAGGGCAGCACGATTCCTTCTCACCAGTACTGTCATGTGGTCATTCAGAACGTAAGCAAAGTTCACAGAGATACTATGAAAAATAAGGTGGGTCTTGTTCATGCTGCTTAGATAAGAACATTTTCATTGTGTATTGGTTTTTCAGAGAAAGCCACCATTTTCTTATCCTCAGTATCAGAAGAAAAGAGAAACAAACAAATCAGTTTTTGAAATCTGATTAATAGAATTTCAATTATGTAAAGCCATTGAACTCAGCAAAGGTAATGGTGAAAGAAATGAAAACTGTCTGCAGTTAAGTGGGTTTTCCGATTGCTAAGGTAATGGAGAAATATTTATGTACCTTTTTGAATAATAAATGCACAGAAGGCAAGACCTTCTTCAAAAAACACTTTTTGTACCAGCAGTAAAAATACTGATTTTGTTATCCTCCTCTGTTACCTATTAATGAGTTTACAGAAGTATTTTATTATATTTGAGTAATGCTGTGGGCAATGAAACCTGTAGTGCAATTGTCGAAAATAGTATAATGTCCATTTCTGAATTAGACAAAACATCTAAAGTGCATGAAGCAATAGCCTTTGCAATCAAAGCAGTTGTAGAGTAGGTAGTATAGTTACTTGAAAAATGCGAGCAGACTGTATCCCATATCAAATCAAAAGGCAGATGCTGTTAGCCTGTTCTTAGTGGGCTAAGAGCATGCAAGGATGCTATTGCTGAGACAAAATAAAGTTCACGAAGAAAAAAATGATGGAACAGCCTAACCGATGAAAACAAGAAGTTCCAATGAACCAAAAATTCACTAAATCCAAAGATATAAAGTGCTGACCCCTGCTGACCTCAACAAGTTGTTAATTAGCAGAGGATTAGCACCCTTTTCATGTGATGGCAATCACTAGAAAATAACGTCCATGCATCAAAGAACTTTAGGGTCTAACAAAAGATTAAACACAAAGATTCTGTGGGTTATAAAAGTGGAGTCTGAAAGGGACACTCTACTGTCCAGTTCTCAATTTTGAACAACTGACCAATACATTGAAAAACAAATATTTTGTCAGGGAGCTCAACTGAAATAGAAATATCTTCTTGTTTAAAAATACTATTTCTATCGTGTCTTTAATGTTAATGCTTTAAGCAGCAGTTATTAGGGAAAAATCTGGATGCATTTGAAATTATTGCCAATGAGACAGTAAGGAGATATTTTTCTTAAGTTCCCAGAAGGGCTTTAGAAAGCTTGGTTCCTGTTTTTAATGCCTATGGCCACCCAGGTGATTCAGGAATCTTTACATAAAAGGCGTGACCTGAGATAAACACTGTAAAAAACCAAAGGCGGCCTTCTCTTCTTTTTGCTGTGACACTGGTGTGAGGCAGCARAGGCTGCCGAGGGCTTAGCAGGGGTTGAGAGCGCCGGCCCCGCGAGGGGCAGCAGCAGCCGCTGGCGCGTGGGTGCTTTGGGGCATCTCGGAGCGGGGTGGCGCTGCRACCGGCGGCCGTAGCTGGTTCGGGAGCCCCCAGCAGCCGCATCGGGCTGGCTGCCCACAGGCCCTGCGCAGCGCCCGAGTGGCCCCCATGTGCCCTGCCACCCTCCGGCCCCTGGCACCAGCAGGCGATGGGCCCGCAGTGTCCGAGGCGAGAAGTTGCAGCCCTGGCTGGGCTGGTTTCTGGATCCCAACAGTTGAAAGCTTAAATCACCAAGCCTTTCTGCTTTGACTGACAAGGATCAAAACCGCTCTAGCAGGCTTTTTCAACCACCACAACTCTGTAAATGTGTTTCTAATAGTTTTGAATGCAACACAATTTCAATCAAGGATGTATTGCTTTCTCTAAAGGGCAGGTTGTTTCTTAATTCTGGAAATGTGGCTATATTCTGAATGTACCTACTGGAAAACAGAATTGATTTCCTTTCAAGACATGCACAATACTTGGTAATTTACTTCTGTAGTAGGTTTCTAACTTTTACTCTGACGTGGACTCCTGAAGCGGCGGTTGCTAGAGAGCAGYGTGACTGCGGTGCTGGTGGGGGCAAGCGAGGGCATGGGGCCGGCGGGCCAGGCGCCCCCGGGCTGCTGGGTGTCGCAGCCCATGCTGGAAGCGAAGCTGCGCCCCTCAGCTAAGCGAGGAGGTGCAGGAACCGAAACCGTGCAAGTGCAGCCAGGCAGCGTGTGGCTTTCGCCGCTCCCATGATTGCCGGCGTAAGAAACCTCCGTGAGCTGTCCACTGGGGGAATTTAGGCRCCACCCTGCCCTCACCCAAGCTAGTGATTTATGGCACAGCAGGTTGATGAGCATATTTGTTTGTAAAGCCCTTTAATTTCACTAGCCAGACAAATGTCTAAGCCATTAAACAAATGAAACCCTTGATTTGTCTAATTGCTTGTAGATAGGTAGTTCTGCAGACGAGTTACATTGTAAAAGTGACTCTCCCTGTAACGAAAAGAGGTTACTTTTGTAAAGTTTGTTTCCTTTCAGTTTTATCAAAGTGCAGTATTTCTGTTTTAAGGGATGCCTATTACAGCATTTGCTATTGTTTCTTTTTCATTCACTCATGCCTGGTTTTCTTATTGAAGTCCTTTTTCTTCCTTTTGAAGATACCTTTGACMTATCTAAGGTATCATGATGGACAGAGTATGCAATAATTTATATCATGAAAGGGGAGTAATCTTGATTCCAGCTGTGATTTTCAGTCTTGCATTCATAGTTGCACTCATCAGAGAGAGACCAGTTTTTGACTTTCAGATTTAAGGTCAGTCTGGCAGGGCTGACAACTGAGAAAAATATTTTTCAGGTAAACTGAGTGAATCTGACCTGGAAGTTTCTGAAAGATAATAAACAGGAAACTCTGCAATTTTTAGACTCATTTCTCAATAGAGCCACAACTGAAGCATAAAGATCTCTCTGTTGTGAATGTGATCTCCTCCTACTTATGGTGGATTCTATATGTTCAAAATGATCTTACAGTATTAACTATGCTCCAATGTAAATGAGCATGTGTTCTAATAGTATGTTTCGTTTGGTTTTGTCTCACCTCTTCAAGTATTGAACAAATATTTGAAGTCTCCTGTGCTTACACAGGTCTGCAAGAATATGCTATTTAATGTTGCCCAGTTAATCCCCTGATCTGAAAACAACCTGAATCAGCCTCAGGCTTCATATTTTAGTATTTCAAAAGAAAATGAAAACAACAACCATCTTCTCAAATAGAGGAAATTAGCCTACTCAGTCATGATGGGCTCTAATCATGTGTAACCATATATGAAAAAAAGCCATTGGTAGCCTAAGTAACCAATAAGTAGGCACTAACTTAACTCTTTTTTTCAGATAATAGGAAGTTCAATTCAGAAAGAGTTGATATTAGTCAACCAAAAGCGTGACTGCATTTAATTCTCTATTACAGTTCTTTCAGCATTCTGATGAAATACTGCCTGTCAGTTATCTCCCTCCCTAATTAGATAAACATTTCAACTGAAATTCTTGGAGGACCAGATTTAAGTTATGCTCATGTATGCAACTTTGACATTTGCTTTCTGCAAATGATCATGCCAGCAGAGTGGCAGCTATTTGAATACTGTTGAAAAGCAAGTAAATTCAAATGAGTATTCRTGGAAGGTGAACTAAACCTTGGGTTAGATCTTCACCTGCACAGCTGTAAATGTTTCCAGCAAAATCTGTGTTACTGTATACTAGATTAAGCCTTTCTCTTTTTGTATAAGACTGTGGTTTCACAAACAGTGTAAACTACTCTAAATTGTGCATTGTCCTTTCCAGCAGAAATATGTAACTGGGGATGGGAGAGCTGGGACTTCTCCTTTTGGTAGCATGGTTTTAGATTGGTTTAAACCAACCATGAACCCATGCTAATGTATGCTACAGAAAAGAGAGAAAAAGAGGGAAAAGACAAAAACACAACCATATTCTTTTCCATATGATTTTTCTACCACTTGAAATCCTTACATTGAGATTAACGTTTAATCAGAGTTCTCATAACTTTCTCAAGCCTTGATATAATTAGATTGTTTTCACTGTTCAGAGGTCACAAACAGCATCTTTTATTGATGATAGCTAAAACACAGAAATGCTGTCTAAAAATACTCAAAGTCAGTGTAAGAATTTTGAAAAGATTCACATTCCTGGAACTCACTCAAAATGCCTATTTTAGTATTTACTGTTTGTTTTGATTCCTTTCTGTTAACAAACTCAAATTTACTGCAACAACTAAAATCCACAGGTACTGAGGCATGCGCTACTTGGAATTGCTTAGAGTGAAGAAGGTGATCACCGATGTACTCGTTAGGTTCTGCTGCCTTTCTGTTTTTTCTGAAAGTTAGATTTGATAGGGTAGTCGTCTGTCTGAAATAGCATGTGCAGAAGACATGTGAAATGCTTTCTATATTCAATAAGATCACAAAGTGTAAAAGCATAAATAAGTGTATGGTAAATGACTCAACAATATCCCAAGGCTGACTTGCAAAACTGTCCTGAAGAGTTCAACAGTGAAGTCGCGATGAAATGTAGATTCAGTTCAATTACAGGACTAAGTGAATCAGTCTTAGGTTTTTCAGGGAGGGACTGGCTTTGACAATTACACTTTCTCTTTCCCTGTAAAGGAGTTTGGAGGAAGTGAAGGAGCTGGTTTTCCTGCTTGTCTGAAGTTGAGTTTGTCATGGAAAGCTCAGCAAATCAACAGGACCTTCCACAGAAATAAGTGTGGTGGAGACTTTGGCATAATAGCCCCTGCATATTGCGTGGTGGGAGCTATTTTCATTATTATTCTCCTTAATGCTATTCATTTTCAAAGTTAGTTTAGCACTGTACATCCCATTTATCACAAACTTATCTACTCAGAATGGAAGAGCCATATGGTGATCAAGGCTGGGAATTATGCCCTAAGTTTCACACTAAATGCACTTATATGGTCTTATGGCTACTTACACTTGGTGCCCATCTGTTAGGATGGCAGGGGGCCCACTGCAAAGTTGTCCAGACAACTGCCCTTGAGGATAGTTGCCAGACAATGTTTGAGCTTCAGTGGACATCACAGCAATGGAAACACCTTGTTTCTGCTAGAACTCCCTCCTTATACCAACAATGGCTTCTTATATTTCCTTGTAATTTCTATTTCACATAGAAAATATATGAAATAAAAATGTGACAGCTGTGATTTCTTCTGTCCTTTCCACTGCTGCAGATTATATTGCAGCCAGCAGATGTAAAAATCATCAAGAATTATTTCAAGTCAGAGAGACTGCAATAGTTAAAATTATGGCTATTCTGTGTACAGGACTTTTCATATCAAATAGGGAACTAGGAAACAAATGGATTATAATATATTTGTGGCAAAACTGAAGATGTAAGTGCCAAATGTCCTTCAGGAATTCAACACTCAGCTTCTGAAAGAAAAGACTACATGGTTCAAGCTGGTAAACACCATTCAGGAGGTAGGATGAACGAATACCTTTGCTAATTTCAAAATACTAGAAATATTTTGCTTTATTATAAAGTTAGAGAGTTAAAGTATTACTTTGGAAAAATATTTCCTTAAAGCTCTACAATCTAAAAAAATGAAGACAATGTACAAAAATAAAGGTAGGGAGAAAAAGATAAGATAATAAGAATAAAGTTAATGAGTGTACATTATATAGCAAATGAACATGAGATGATTTGCAAGGAATTAAAATAGAGATTAAGCTAAAAGAAGAGGAACAAGGATTGGGCACCACAGAAAGRAGGTGTCAGTAGCAGAGAAAAGCACAAAACCAGGCAGGTTTGCTTATTTTCATTAATCAACAACGTAGTAAAGGTCTTGGGTAGAGACTAGGGAATCGCTATGTTGCCGATAAAAGCAGACAGTCGTGTCTGCAGGAAGGAGAGACAAAACATAAGCAGGAAAAAGCTTTCAGGATAGGAAAGAAAAAGAAGCCTTTGCAAGAAGGGGAGTTGGGGAAAGACAAGAAATGAAAAGCAGGTGGTGGCAACTGCAGCTCAGTTCTTCTGCTGATGTGCGCGGACCAGGCCGTAGCAGGGCTCTGGTCTGACTAAGCACAGGAGTCCTTAACGATGCAGTGGGACGAAAGGATGTCTGCTGGTCTCAGAAAGCCCTCTCTGGGGCTGCATAGCTCTCTTACAGCTATAAGGTCTGCTCTGTCAGAATGTTATCTTCACCTATAGTGATAATTTATTGCTTTAATAGCACCACTTTCTGTATCTGTATGTTCCTAAGGGTCTTTAAACGTTGTTTTCTTGTTTCACAAATAGCTTGAGACAGAAATATTTTTGTTACTGAAAGAGATCAATTACTTGAAATTAAAACTCACAGGAGTGTAACTGTTTTGATGGAGATTGTATGGGAAAAGGTCATCTTGTCCAGAYGGGCAAAACTAACTAGGAACGCAGTTTGGTGATCAGAACGACTGCTGGTGACTGAGCAAGTTGTGTGCCAGGCCTTGGTGTCCCACTTCATGCCAGAAAGCACTGGGTTCCCCTGTGCCGGGGAGTGCCCTGGCTTCCCGCACTCCCTGGAGGAAATGGGCACCTTCTCCACTGTCTTGTTTTCATCTTGACACTGGAAAGGAATATTTAAAAAAAAAAAATCTGAGAACTTCAAGGTCACAGATGAAGGAGCTGTTTTCTGTCAAGCTTTAATAAGGAACAAGTGACTACTGGCTCTAGGATGCGGTGGTCCTCCCCAGAGGGCCCCGTGGGTGAAACTGGTTGTAGTTCCTTTGTCAAAACTCCCATAGGATAACAAGTAGGAAGGCCTAATCTCTGCTGTGAAGATGTTAGAACTTGACTGTCTACAGTTTGAGAGTAGAGAAATGCTATAAGCAGAATGTTTACCAGTGAATCTGATCATTTTTCAGCCCTATTTCTAACTTTCATTTCATAAATAGTTATTTTCTAAAATAATCACACAGGGCACCCTCTCAGCATTGTATGCTCCAGGAGATTAGGTCAAACATGCTAAATGATAATGGAACCACTGATGCAAAACAGTAATTTTGCTTCAAGTCATATTTTTCTAAGGACCCTTCACTCTGTAAATAAGTTTGGTTGTTTTTATATTGGCTTTACGGCGTTCTGTAGAAATCATATAACAAGATTAATATGTAAAAAATGAGGTTCCATATTCTTTAGTATGTTCTTTGGCTGTGTAACATTCATAAAGAGAAATTATTTAGATTCATACTGAGTTTGTAGGAGGCTTTTCAGATGTGAACAGAAAATGTGAACTTAATTTTAAGCTTGGCCCAACATTTAAGATAAAACACAAGAAAACACAGAGTTGTGCAGTTCGTACTGGACTTGAACTCCAGCAGAAAAACTTCTATCATCTAAGGTCCCCTGAAATAATTGAAACATAGTACCTATTAGTAACCGGATGTAATTTAAGCAAAATACATTCCGTTTTTACAGATGGGCCTTTCAAAACCAACTMTATAAAACTAGTTTATTTTGAATGTTTTGTTCCTGGAGGGACAGCATTTTATTTAATCATCATAGCTCTTATTTGCATATTGTGTCTCATTTGTTTCATGACCACATTAATTAGAAGAAAAGACTGTCTTGCTGTAAATGACATTTCAGTTTCTGAATGAACGAGGACATGAGCTTCAGGCAAGTTGCATTAATTTGGTCTGTACAGAAATTAGTAACAAGTGTGCTCCAAACTTTCCCTGCAAAAATAATAATTTGAATATTTATGCATTAGAAAAGGCCATTCCTGACCTATGGCCAAGAGATTATTTAGTTGTCTTATCTATGGGAAAATATTTTATGTTGAAGATACGTTACATAAATGATTTTTGAAATATTGAGAGCTTACTGTTCTTACAAAGACTCGATGAATTTGCTTCCTATATGCTTGATCATGACCTGAGAGGCTAATCTTGATCTGGGAATGGAAATGTGAAATATCTGTTTCTAGAGAAGTTCTAGACTTAATAAATATACCTTCTAATGAAAATCCAAGATAACAGATTGTGGATCATGTAATGATCAGCAGAAAAGATGTTAAGGAAGAATGTTGATGTACTTCATGAGTTCTGAGTCCAGAAGAACTATAGCACATTTAATCCAGTTCATTGCAGCCTAAAATACTCCCAAAACTATGTTTCGGGAAGCCATCCAGTCCTGAAGTGATGATTTGATGAGGGAGAGGATTCATTTGATCAGTTGTTGTTTTGGTGGTGAATTCCTCTTGCTTTTAGGAGTGAATGGCTTGTCTGAGCCACCCAGCTTCAAGCCCCAGCCTTTTCACTGTCTCTGACGCTTACCGTCATCTAGAGCTCTAACTCAAAACATGCATGAGGACAGGTAATTAACATTAAACTCGCATTAGCACTAAAGTCACAAGTCACTCTCTTATAATTACTACACTAGAAAAGTACAAAATTATAGGGAGAAGTGCACTTACAGGGAGAGTATGGCACTCAAATGTTTTTCAGTGCCATCCTCGAAGAGGAAGTTCAGACTGGTTGTAGACTTGAGCTGAAAAAAAATTCTGCTTGGAAGTTGCAGAAAAACTTCATCACATTCACATAAATTCTGGGAGGTGGACTTTTAAATCTTAGCAGTTTTATTAGACCCTCTTGATAAGCGAAGCATGCTCAGAGAGCATAGCTTCAACGAGAAGCCTCAAGTAGCCTGTAAAGCAGCGTTGACATAAAACATTTTTCTTTGAAGATTTTGCAGTCTCATGGGTTCCACTGGAGAGAGGAGATACATTTTCCACTCCACCATGCCTTCAGTCTTTCCTGTGCTTTATATTTGCAGACTGCATACCTTTTAAGATCAAGGAGAACTATGGTTGTCCTTTTACCAGTGGCTTTCTGAATGTTTGCCTGGAACCGGGACCAAATATCCTACTGTAAACTTTATGAGGATGCTCATTCTTAGGAGCTTTACGTTAAAAAAAAAACTCGTCTTGAAAGTCATTGCAATTAGTGCATACAAATAAATAAAAACTTGTTTGTTTTTAGAAGCTAGTTTTTTTTCCTTTACAGTTCTGATTTTGGCATGGGGAAATTTTGTATATCTGTCTCTCTATGCTTTTGTTTTACATATAGTATCTTCTTTTTACCATTCAGTTTTACAGGACTTTACCTCAAGAAAATTAACCATACTCTTACAATGACGATGTCACTCTCAGAACCACCTAAGAAACAATGATTTTATTTTGTCTTTGACTTTTCATTTCCATTTTTCATTTTTTCCTGTGTTTTGCTTCAGTCTTATTTTCTTACTAGTTCAGTAACTCTGGTCCTGTTTCCTACTGAACCTGAATTTTTTTGACTTTCAGGTGGATTGCAAGGGAGATATAGTCTCCTAGACTCTTAGAGAATGAACTGCAGTACAGGGAAAAGGGCAAACAAGCTTTTTTACAYCCCTCAGTGTACCTTATTCTTATCTTTAATCTGAAATTAAAAGATCCAAAAACATTGATCACAGTAATGAAAAGAAAACATGGTCATATTCCTTTTCATGTTCATTTAAACCATAATTGCTCAAAATAAACAAGACGAATCCTGCAAAGCAGTAGAGATTAAGTTTATTTGGCAACAATGGTCCCYCTTATACACTTGATTTTACCTACACAATCAGAAGGAAGGACGTCAGGTTAGGGCAGCTCAAATTAAGGGCAGAGTGTGATCTGTGGCCTGGAGTATTTTCCTGAGCAACCCACTGAGAAGCCTCGGCTCTGATGCAGTGGTCTACTTCAGCACTGAAGTCAGTGGTATTGTATCTACTTCTACAACAGTTGCATATATTCCATTCATTTTACATATGTGTTAAAGATTTTTTTTTTCCAAACCTTCCAATACATCTCTCACAGATAATTAAATAGCTTGCAAGTCTAGTCTAATAAAATAATTATATCAGGTTTTGCTTCTAGTCCATCTATGTTCCTTTTAATCTTCAAAAATGAAATATATTGCAGTAGCCATTATGGCTTTGATGCAAGCAAATAATGTTTAAGGGAGCTGGGTGTCTCAGCAAATCCCCCTTTATTCTGCAGCAGCTCTTTTCTTGCTTGCATTTTGTTAATTTTTGAGTGCTGTTCGGGAAGCCAGGAAAGCAGTAAAGTCTTTGAAAAGCATGAAATAAATTCTGTTCACTGAGTGGGTAATTGTTCAAGGTCATCTGTTCGTTGTCTTTGTCTTGATTGTTTGAATTAGTAGCTAATAATGGGGCTGAACCGTGAATGAATTATTATCCATAGGGCATATTTTGGGGAGTGTCAGGAAATATTACAGGGTAATTAAGGTTATCCAATAGCAAGGCTGTGTTACCAGCAGATGTCTAGTAATTACTATGTTTAAAAAGTGTGGGGATTAAACTAAGATTATAGCTTTTATATTGTCTGCCTTTACAAGTCATATTTGGAATTTATTCAGTTTATTCTGCTGCCCTTTTCCTTTTGTTCTGAATCTGTCACTTAAATTCCAACTTAAACACAGGCCTTTCCTGGTGAATTAAAATAAACATCAGCAGATGGTATGCACTGCATGTGTATACAAAATAGGAATGTGGTTATTGAGGACTATAAAGATGACTACATTGATAAATACTTACTGCTACTATTTATTTGTTAACAAGTTTTTGATTCCATTCTAGGGCTTGAACATCAGCCATCTTAGATCTGAAAGTAGGCCCAAGATGAGTTCTGGGAAATATTTTTCAACAGCGTAATTGTGTTTATTAATGATAGGAGAGCTCATTTGCTGATTTTATTACAATTTGTTGAGTTGGGTATCTTCCGGCAAAACCAAATGTCCTGAGTTCAAAGTTCTGCTGCTATTACTGACCCTAAGCTGGCTTAGTGCTACCAGAGGCCAGGSAAGGGGAAGCATTTGTTTATTCCCCGATCCAGCAAATTTGATTTTAGCAGATGGGCTGAAGGGAAATAATGGAATGGACAAGGATGTGTGGCATCTGGAAGGTCTGCATTTAGCACAGTTGAATGGTGGGGGACAACTGCGCAGAAACAGTGTGTGCAAGGAGGGAGCCTGAGAGAGGAGGTAACAGAAAGCCTCTCTGTACAAAAAGGTGGTAACGAGGAAGAAAAAGTGAGGACCTTGAGGGTTTACAGCCATAGAAGAGGAAAGTTGGGAAGCCTGAAAAATGGAGGAGAGGTACAAAATGCATATGAACAGGAAGAAGAATCTGGAGAACAGTGGGTGAATGCCCTTGAGCAAGTGATCTCACACGTTAATATCTATTCTATGTGCAAAATAATCCTATAACATGAATGGTGTTTATGTGCTTTCTGGTGCCTCGTGTAAGAGGAGCATACTGGGACCTTTTTTTTCTTAGCAGTAATTTAAAAACCCAAATAAGTAAAATAAAAAAGTTCACTTTGCAAATTTCTGGTAATTTTCTTAAGAGAAACTGCTCTAGAGCATTTTCATTCTGCCTTTCCACCCCCTTGCACCCTTTCTCATCTGACTAGCGTTAAACATTATTGATTTATCTGGCGGACTGGWAACACTGCAAGGGGAGAGTATATAGTCACTACACAGAAGCATTAAGGGTTGGAAAATCTAGTTACTATGTTCATGGTTCTTGCTGGTATGTGGATAGCAGCAGCTGAATTAGTCTATTGGAAGTATGGGTAGCTGTTGTAATCCCAGCCTCTGCTCACTTGAGTTGTCTTCTGTAGTCCTCTCATGCCAATCACAGTGATATCAGTTAATGCACATTTAATAATTTTAGAAATCGCTTTAGCCAAATTAGAAGGCAATCATTAACACTGGGATTTTATTAAAGTCAAAGGGATTGTTCRTGATCTAAAACTAGGCACAAGCTCAAGCTTTTTGCTTGATTAAAACCTTCTCACAGAATTCTTACTTGAAGAAATTCAAGATCAAAACTAAAATATGCTCCAAATCATTGCTAGATCTTTTGATTTTTAAAACTCAAATATCCTATTGGAGTTAATTTTCAGGAAAAGAAGTTATGAATTTTCATTTTTTTTAACCTCTATTGGAATAAAATCTTGACTTTCGGTGTAGAAGAGAAGCTGAGAACATGGAAAGGAAAGGGAGGGGAAGGGCAGTTGCCGCAGACAGAAAGRTTGGTTCTTGTGCAGTTAATCATAAAGGAGAAATATGAGGCGCAAATGCACCTCTAAGAGCATTGTCTATGTTTGCAATTGTTTCGAGTTTAAGTTTATATTCATGCCTATACATTGCAATTGGATTTTTATCTCCTTAGGTCTCCTGAGTTTAAAAAAGGCAGGCCCCTCATCAAATCAATTGAGAACTTCAATAGCAATTAGTCCTTTCAGTGAAATACTGTAATGCCTCTTGTTTGTATTCCAAGTCATTGA
Source organism: Apteryx rowi (assembly GCF_003343035.1). Taxonomy (NCBI): domain Eukaryota; kingdom Metazoa; phylum Chordata; class Aves; order Apterygiformes; family Apterygidae; genus Apteryx; species Apteryx rowi. The sequence continues at coordinate 2,346,682 of NW_020451027.1, read as the reverse complement.
TATCCATACATTAACATGATAAATGGTAAAAGCTGATGTAAAATGCTCCTAGCTTTACAAAAGACATCCATTTTTTGTTGGCTGTCCAATTATTACCATACAAATGCCTGATCCAGAGCCTGTTTAAACTTAATGAGAGTATTTTTACTGGCTTCATTGTGCTTTGGATCAAATTTGAAAACTACTAAASTTCTGTTTTAGCAAGTTATGAGTTTTCTTTAAAGAAAGTAAGGCTGACTTTTTGTTTGATGTGTTAGTTAGGAATACAGGAGTGGGGAAAGGCAAAGTTCAAACATTCACTCTCACTTTTGATCTGATTGTAAATTAACAGCCACTGAATTAGCAAAAACCTTTATAGCTTTTATAGCATCATTTTTTTATAGTTGGAAAAGCTCTAGTTTACCCTAAAGCTTTTCTTTTGCTACACTTTGTAATAAAAAAAAACCAAACTGATGATTATGTTTTCCCAATGCTGACCGAGTTTACTATTGCAGTAATCATGCTCCTACTAAAAACTCAAAACTACCAAACATGATCAAAGTCAATAAGTGCACTGGGCACTGCATTACTCCCTTGAGTATGCCAGTAATGACATTGGTTACCTGCAAGATCAGGAGCTTTCCTTATCCAAGAAAGTACATAAAACCAGAACATTATGGTTGCAGGATAAATACCGAAGGAATGACCAACATAGTGAAGATCTGTCATGTGTGAGATCTAGACAGATCCARTAAGGGTGGAAAGCATAACCTCGTTCATGGTCTGATTTTAAGACAGTTGCAGATTTCCTTAACCTTAATCAACATGTGACAAAGCCACGCTTTTGCTTATTTTTGGAAAATTTTTGTTGTACTTTACTAGAAGAAAAAAAAAAGGAAAGCAGCCTCCTATCCACTCTGGTGAGGAGAGATCTTGTTAACACCTCAGAAATGGATCAAGACACTATTAAAGCAGGCTTAATATTAAAAGTTAGGTGAACTAGTGAGGTACATTAGGGACTGTGCAGAACATTACTGTTTTAATATGTATGCATGTATTTGCACTAGTGTGAGACAACTTACCTTTCATATTGATCCTTGTATGCTGAAGCTGTTGATGGCAGGGTTTTTTTGAGCTTTTATTGACCTTTTTTCAACAAAAGAAGGGAATAAAGAGTACAGAAAGAAAGATTTGTGTGTGCATGAAGGGTCAATACTTTGCCTTATGGTTTAGCGAGGAAGAATAGCTCCTTGTTTTTTCCCACCAAATATATGGGACTTAAGTGTAGTCAATTTTCAGTATAAAACAGATATAAAAAATGACAGTTAGAAATTAGCAGTGCTTGTAGACTAAAATTACTTTTGAAGATGATTATTTTTACAGTATCGATCAGAATTAAGAAATGGCAAAACTTTGAACACTTTGTGTTTTACTTTTAATCCGCAGGAAATAAATATTTTAAAGCTGCAATTTTTTGTGATGATTACTAATGATATTCTTTGATTGAAACCTTAAATGTTTATGGAATTATCTGGACAGTTATAAAATTACATGTGGATGAAAATCAGTGAAACAGGATCTGTGCACACTTACTTTTGGAAATAATTAGGATTATTCTTGTATATGAGGCTAAATAGGCTTTGGCATGTTTGTATGATCAAAGTTGTAGAGATAGGGACTTTTTGCTGCAGTCCTGAGCTTGTTTTATAGGATTACATGAGATGTCTTTTCTGGATGAGCATCAGTCCTAAGTCAATGTTTGCAGACTGAGCCATGTGCCGCAGGCCAGCCCCCACCGTGGCGAGTGCGGCCGKTTCCCTTGCAGCTGAGCCCGCCCAGGCAGGCGGTGTGTTACACAGCTGTCTTCAAGCAAGCTGGCAGCTCCCTGGAGCCATCGTGAGTGATCAGGAGCCTGCTGAAGGCTTCTGTGTCTAGAAAATGTGACCTTCAGGTTCATAAAAAGGCTTTCATGGGAGAGGGGTACATGCGAGCTATCTCAGACCTTGGAGTAAAATTTTAATATGTTAGTTTAACTGCACAGACTGCTGTAAAGCTTCCAGACCCATGGCGTGAAGGTTGGCCATACCTGACTAAGGGATGTACTCTGAGCAAGGAGCTCAAACTCCCTGCTAGGAGCTAAAGCGATGGCCTTTAGCCTCAAGGGAGGTGGTCCCTGGACTCCAGTGTGCTCGGTAGTTCTCTGCAGCCCACATTGACTCTCATCAGGTACCTAAGCTGATGCAAAAAAACCCTCCAGTGTGGCTTTTTCTCTAGTCACTCAAAGATGACAGGATTTAGACCTCTAAATCATTTGAGACATGCTACTTTTAGAATGATTTTGAAAATGGATGAAATTAAGAGCATTCTTAATGACCTGTGAATAGGAATAAGATGGATGAAGAGGTATCCTGACTTCACTGGCCCATTGTGTAAGAGTAGCTAATTCATTGTAAGAAAACAATGATCTTTTTGGAAAAGTAAAAAGTTCTGACTTCTAGCTTCAAAAACTCATTTTTAATTTGAAACTGTCCATAATGAAAATGAAGGTGATTCATGATTGTTTTAAAATTTTTAGTTTGGCCACTTAACTGAGAAATCCATTTTTCACACAGTTCCGTTCTTGATCTCATTGAGTGGAATTTGAGGTTGTAACTTTTCCTCTGAGATCAGAATTGTGAAAAATGGACAGCATATGTGGCAATTTCTGATCTGACTCTAAAACCATGTGAAATCCAAGGTAAAATATCTTGGTGTGAAAGCCTGTAACTTTAACTGGTGTTTTTTTGTGTGGTTTTTTTTTTTTACTTTCAACACCTTTCAGATTACTGGAGCTCAAATCTGAGGTATATTAAGCATTCTTCTGGACATTTGTTTTTTATCAGTCAAGAATGTGTGCTCAAACACAAAATCTTAAAAGTAGGGGAAATAGTTCACTGCAATTTCTTCAAATCCCTTTTTCTRCTTTTGTGTACATCTTTAAAACTACCCAGCCTAAATATTACCTTCTTTAGTAACTTCAAATGTAAGTTGTTATAGCAGAGGGATGAATTAATTTGATATAGATTTTATTTTTGTTCTCACAACAGCCTCATCTGGCTCTGGCTTTAACAAGAAGGATGGCTGGTGTTTATTTTTAACATATTAAATCAGAAAGGAAATACAAATGGTCATTTCTTGAAACATGATTTGCTGAAGTCCTAAAAGCAAAGGGTAATTTAGAAGGGTATCCTGTGACAGGAAATGACAAGCTGCCTTCAGCAGAGCATCGGCTGGGCTGTGGTGGCTGGATCCCTACACTGCTGTTGACTTGGGGGAGAGACACTTGCGCAGAAAAAGCAGTACTTTGTTCAAGTCACCGGACAGTCTGAGGATTTGGGGAGGAGATAGGGAGGGGTTGAGGGCCTACACTGAAAAGGCCAGAGTCATCAAACTCGAAAATAGCATGTGTGGCCTTGTTTAGTGAAAATAGAGAGTAACGTGGCTATAAAAAGCAAAGTAAACTAGCAGTTGACTGCCTCTTTTATGCCATACACATCTTTGAAGGTTAAACTTGTTATTTTAGAAAAACATATGGTAGGTCTGAAAAGAAAACCCAGGTTGTTTGGCTTCAGTATTTTCTTATGTTAACTGAAAAGTCTTGCTCTGAAGAAGCAAAAAATCGCCACGTTTAACATAGTTACATTACTGACTAATGTGCTACCTTTTAAAATTCCATTGATAACATTGTTTGGTATCTAACATTACAGTGCATTTTGTAAGCATAAATGTAACTGTCATATTAACATAACTATATAAAGGAACTTCACTGGTTATGGTACAAAAGTGCAAAGAGCTAGATTTCCATACTGCAGACCTGACTAGCTGTGGAAATATTCTCTTATACATCCAGTTTTCAAATCAGTGCCACTTATTTTTTGTTTATTARTATTTTTCATAAGTAATGTTCAAAACATAAGTAATGTTCAAAATCAGCAGTGGCCATTTCATTTTGTTGGATTGTTGAAGGAAAATGAAAGAAAAATTTCTTCATAAATATAAATAAATATAAATTTTCAAGAATTTTATAGGAAAATGAAAGTAGGCATTTCATCCTCAACATGTGTACTGTAATACCTGCAATGAAAGAAGAGTCTCATATAAACTAGAAAGACCTCTGAATTTCCTGGAACAGTAATGCTTAAAATGCAGTCATCTCATTTTACTAACTTTTTTGGCACTTTCTGCACCCTAACTTTCTAACCCTTTATCCAAATTGTATTTAACAAGAAGAGGCTTCTTTGTTTTTCCTCCTGTCTTAGCATCAGTGGAGCTCAGATGTGCAAAGACAGAATTATTAAAATATTAACTCAGTATATATTAGAAATCAGATTTAGAAATGGGCAAAATCCAGGAATATTGTAAAGCATTTTTTAAAGATCCCTCTAATATGGAAAGCACGTTTGTTATTCTAATTTAGGTTAACTGAAGTCTATGAAGTTATTTACAAACATCAGGACTTCAGCTCTTTCTTTTCTCAGAATGACCCAGTTGGAAACTGGTTTTCTTTGGAAATACATTTCTTTGAGTTCTTTTGATATATCAACTGTTCATTTGGACCTCTAATGAGCTTTCACAGTTAGGGGTAGTAACCAATATTCTTTAAGTTATGCAATTTATTTATCTTGGGTTTTCCTTTATTTTAAAGGGATCTAAATTATTAGAGATATCATTATTTTGTACATGCAAAATTATTTTACTGTTAAAATCATAAATTATTATTGCAGGTCCAGGCATTTGATACTGTCATGGGTTTTCCCCTTTCTATGCTCCTGTCCCCTTCTCAACGTAGTAAAAATTACAATTTAAGGGCTTCATTATCCATCAGCTTTCCTTTACTACAGTTCAACTACAACCCCCCTTCTAAGGAACATCCTACCTACCAAAAGTGTTTTCTAATGCCCAGAGATTTATTTGCCAAGACATATTCATTATTTGAGAGCATTAGACTTCTTTGGGAGCAACATCTTTTCTCTCTGAATTAACCATCAAAAGCTCTATGCAATTGATTGGTGTGTGCGTTTGGGATTAGGATGGTCAGCTAATCTTCTTGGTGATGTTTCTGTTCTTCAAGTGGATAAGTAGTCCTGTTGCAAACATTTGTGCCTAAACCTGAATACTTTATTTGAATACTTCCATGTGTGCCTTTGAACTTGCCTTCCATAAATATTTGTGTTCATAAGGCTTGAAGAGTTTTGCATGGAACTGATTGCCAAGGAGACATGGACATAGTCTAGGTAGATTAATTAAAAGAATCAAGCATATGATCATTGGAAACAGGTGAATTCATTTCTTTTGAGTCATATCTAAAGTGACTAGGTGAAAAGGGTGGTTAAAATTAATTTATATAGTTGAGACACTGTTGGGTATATTCATTCTTTTCATCTATATAATTTGCTGGCTACTCTTAACCTCTGCTCTTCTCTTTTACAAACTTGCTTTTTTATCTCAGGCATTTTTTTTATTCCTTTGTAGGAAAAAAATGAAAAATACAAATCAATTTTAATAACAACTGACAGCTTTTAATGATTTACTGAATGCACACTGTGAAAAGGCGACTGAGTCATTGTCATGATATAAAAACATTTGCATGATCTTACTTTTCAATGTCTTTGTGGGGCTGAGTTCTTTCAGAGATTAGAAAGTTTACTTAATTATGGGATCTTTTCTGCTAAAAATATTTTTAATCATAGTACTGTCATAGTATTTTCTGATTATGTTATTGTGAGTTTTTCTGTTTCAAAGAATATGTAGTTTAAAAAAGTCTTATTGATGGTGGTGTAATATAACTTGCAAAACACGCTCTTCTGAAGAATGTAGCCTAAGAGGTGGGGAGATGATATAAAAATGCAAGAATGAGAGAGACTGCTTTTTTTAGAGTCTGCAGCAATGGGAAATTCAACACTCCTAAGGTTATTTCATGAAACAGCATTTGAGTATTGGTACAGTTCAGTACAGTGTGATAACCTGAACAGTTCATATGTGAGGAAATGTATACATCTGTTGTTTAGTTTACAACATCTGCCTTATGGCATCAAATCAATTATGCTAAACATCTCATCTAGGAAGCTGGTGAATAAACATACAGGTGTTCCTTGCAGCACACAGATTCCTAAGAACACATTCTCTTATTATTTAGAGTCCAGTTCTGGTGTCTTTGACTGTGACATAAGATAGTGAGTTATATTTCAAAGACTGCAGGTGTGAAGGTTTTTCTCCTTGTCTTGGCATTTGGAAGTGGAGAGCATGGGCTATGCGAGGTCCCTGGAGAGGGAGGGGAATGCAGCTAGGGCAGCCTTGCACGTGCACGAGGTACCGAGTCTGGGGTGACAATATCTCTGAACCTGGGCTGCCCGGCAGAGAGCAGAGGCAGCAGTCCTAGAGCCAGGGGAGAGAGGGGGGAGCTGACCCAGGCAATAGAATATTGTCAACCATTTCAAATGGGGCTAGCTGACAAAAACAGCTGAGACCTGCTGAATCACAGTAGTTTGTGTCTTACATATTTTGGTATAGTCATATTGAGTGCCTATTTATTGCTGAATAAAGGTCAGGCCAATATGAGGGCATAATCCAACTTTTGGTGATGATCTGGGGTATCTATCTGCACAGTTTCAAAAAATCAAACTGGAATGTCTTATTTTCTGCATGCGAGTGGTCTGTGGTGGTTTTTTTCTGCCTCCTCCTACTGTTACTAAAGAAGAGGGAACAGAAGTTTTTAGAGATCTATAAGCTACTAATTGTCTGATTATTGCAAGCTAGAAGAGTATATCAGAAAAAATCACTGTGTGACTGCCTGGCACTTATACTCTTTGCTAGCATCTGTTGATGGCCATTGCTAGCGACAGGCCTGATAATAGGATACTTTGGCTTCTTCCAGAAGGGTAATTTTACCTGCTTATAAATAGACCTGGCCCAGATAAAAATGAGATGGCTAGTGTGTTAAGGAAGTTGTTTTCTCCAGCTTAGTACTAGAAGGGATCTTCCGGGTCACAGTATTTAGCCAGTTGCTGTTCCAGGTGCCAAGGTTCAGCAATAGCTGAACAGGAGGACAAGAAGTCTGTACGCTGGGTGGGTTCACCATAGAGCAGGAAACTGAAGAGGAGAGGGAAAAATGATGTCKTCCCCGAGTTCTCAGTGGAGATGGTTTTCACTGCAGGGCTGGGCAAGCAAGTGGACAAAACAAGAGGGAGAAAAAGCCAAGCTCACCACCAGCAGAACCCCAAAAGCCCCCATATTTCAGTAAGGAATGCAGCAAGGTTTCTGTCCTTCCAGAGGTCATTCCCAGCAACAGGGATGCTGAGGCAGGCAATGTGTATCATGCTTTCTTTTTTTCCTGGGCCAGTGCCTCTCCTGTTTCAGAAACCTTTGTGAAACCTGTGTCTCTCTGCTCTCATAATTTCATGTACCTGAAGAGGTGTCTCTAAACCCAGACAGCCCCAGCCCTGGAGCACTGGAAGTGCCTGCAGAGTGCTGAAGCCCGTGTCTGACACAGGGCACCACACTTTGCTTAGAGAGCGCACCAGAGAGGGGACCAAGGAGGGCGAGCTGCTGCCTGGTCACACCAAGGGAAGATGGGGAGGGTACAGGGTGTCAGAAATGCACCCCAGCCCAGTAGGGTGATAAGTGTCCAGTGGGCCGCTCTCTACTATGGCTGCATGACAAAAGAAAACAACCTGGTATTTGTTAGGCAAGGTGGGCTCTGTGGTTCACCAAATGTGATGCCACAAATGGTGAATCATAGATGATGTGTGCATTTTGACATTTTGTCACCTACAAAAACTATCCTTACATTACAAGACAGAAACATAGCTTTATTCTAACAGTAGAGGGTCCTTTCTGGCTTTATGGTCTGCCCTACAGACTCAATAAGCTCTCCCTCAAGACCCTGTGAGAAGATAGTAGCCAATAGTGATAACATCAAAGGTGCTTCATTGAGCATGATCAGGGAACCTCTATTGTCAATACAAGGGGTGCTCTTTTTGCAGCTGCTTGGCAGCCAGCCAGTTACCATGCAGTTATGGAGCTCCTTAAAGTTGAAGTGGCTTTAGAAGGGTGATGAAAAAGATTGATGGAAGACCTACAGCTCTAGACTGTACAGGAAAGGGATTGCTTTCATAATACAAAGGTAATATTTTTGGTCCATGTTTAAAAAGAAAAAAAAAGGAAAGAAAGGAAAGGAAAAAAATTATGTATTTTGTCAGCTGTGTATGTCAACCTGGTGACTAGTGTGAATTAGTTAAGTGAAATGGTACCGGTGGTCTCTTGTCTCGCCAAAGGTCTATAAATTATCTGAGGTACAAAATTTGATGTAAAATATACAGTAGAGTAGCAGAAACTCTTGTGACCCTCCTTACTAGGGATTTCATACCTCTGGATCTGAGACCTTCTAGTGGTGGCAGGCAGTAACATGAGACATTTCAGTCCTGACTTGATTCATTCAGTGTGGGCCGAAAGTAGCAGCTGCTAGCTTCAATGACCGAAGGTTGAATAGCTCAACTGTAAATTATACTTTCAAAGGAAGCTTAATGGCCAGTTATTTTGTGACTTGCCACATTTATATCCTAGCAGAGACCAGACTCTGCTGCACATTAGCACCCGTACCCTGGGGCAGCTGCACACCTTGACTGTGGATCTCCATTCTGGTACCGTTTGGACAAATCACCTTAAAACTACAGTGGTGTTACTAGGCATCTTCTAGTGGTGTTGGAGGTACGGAGCCGTCTGCAGACTGTTTTGCTGAAACAATTGGAAGACAAGCAGTAAAGTCATCTTTCTGCCATGAGATTTTGGAGAAGTGCTACAGCTGACAGGGTATCAGCCATCTACAGAAAGACCAGATACAGATGGGGACGTAGAATATCTACAGTATAGACAGATTATTTTTACTCTGTTCTGTGTGTCAGCAGATGCTTTTCAAGTTAGTGTGGTGTCTCCTTGAATAATGTATGTTAATTTTTTACTTTCAGAAAAATGCGTGCATCTCAGTCTCTGCTAATGCTCTGTCACCTATATGAAAGAAAGCATGTGAATAGTAAAATCCGTTCTTCCCTCCATCCTGCTTGCTCAGTCCAATACCAAAAAAACAGTTAAGGCTTTAAGCTACCCCAAGATGAATGAACTAAAACTCCTTTGGTTTGGCACATTATCAACTGATGCTATTGTTACTCATGAAAGTAGGCATAAATTGTGAATAACGCAGTGCCAGGAAGCAGAGAATGAGGCCTGAAAGGAGTGTGAGTGAGTGTCCTCATCTTATTGCAGTTGCTGGCAAAGAAATGAGAAGAGACTAATTTACATTCCTGTAATCTTAACTTTTACATAGGAATATTATTTCCAACATGCAAACTCTACCTTAATATTACAGAATGAGTTTACGCAGAGTCTGGAAGTAGCCAGATTCATTGTTTGAACAACGTACATGGTTGCATGTGGTTGGAGAGCTGGACAGAGGGACAGGTTGTATCTGCTCCCACGCAACATTCTCTTACGGAGAGAGCTAACAAGCTGGTATTTAGTGTTCACACTGACAGATATGTACGTATGTATGTAGTGAGAGATTTCCAGACAGGCTCTTATCATGTATAAGAATAAATAAATACCTATTGTCTGATAAATGCATATATTTTACATATGATGTTGGATATGCAAGTTGAAGCCTGATTCTCGTTTGTTACAACCATCTGGTTTCTACAATGAAACTATATGCTATTTCTAATTTTAATGTTTTATAAGTTCTTTTGTTTTAAAARTGAAACTAAAATATATAAACTAGCTGTTTCCTTACAAATCTAGTTACATGCACRGTTTAAAATGTCTTTATGATCCTTTAAAAGTGGGAAATATTCTCATTAACTGAAAATACAGATTATAACATTAAATTTCTAATTAAAACCAAAAGATTTAAGTAAGTTCTCAGTGTCTGAAGTAAAGCTTAAAATGTAATTTGAATTTAGGTCTTAGTCATAACTTTAGATGATATAAAAGCCAAGTATAAAACTGGCAAATACAGAAGAAGAATTTTTCTGTTTTTTGTGAGGCAGAAAAAATCAGACAGATTTTTGCAATAGAAAGATGCCATAACATTTTTACTAAACATCCAATTTAAGAATTTCTTGCATAAAAAGAGTAAATGAGTTTTATGAATTCAGAAAAGGAAAAGAAAATTTAAACAATGGGATCAAGTTGTCTGGTGTTTTCATACAAGCATTACAGTAGCTGAACAAGTAGCCTAGGTTCTTGACATTCTACTACACAAATGATAATTAGGCAGTGGAAGTAGGGGTTAGAGGTATTTTCACTAAATACTAAACAAAAACATTGCTGATAACAGTCTTCAGATTTTTGTGTGCTAAAAATCCTAGTGAAAAATAAGAAACTGGGATTTCAGAACTTCATTTTGAAATACCCTCCTAAATAAGTAGAGGAAATAAAAGTACTGGTAGTCACCTGCTTATGTTTTTTTTGTTTGTTGGCTTCTTTTTTATGGTAGATACTAGGAACTATTTCTCCTACAGTAGGTTTGTTAAGACCTTTTTCTCTTATTAACTCTTCCAAATCATTATCCAGCTCACCTTCTTGAACTGCTATAGCAGCCAAGCCCAGATGGTTCTCATTCTTTCCTGGCATCAGAAGATTTTTCCAAAAATTTAAATTAATTGTGAATTTCCACTTAGATTTGATCTATTCACCTAACTTTTGGACATGTCCTCTTCCTTTATAACTTCCGTTCTTCATTTTTTCCTGTATTCCTGTATTGAGCAACCCCTCGCAAGCATGGGGCTTTATGAGTTTGAATGCATACTGTAACCAGACAGACTGAATTTGCAGCTTCTCCTTCTAACGTTGATACATTACTTTAAAAGTACTTGTTTTTCACATATGAAAAACTGCAAAATAACACATTTAGTAATATTAATAACACAATAATAGTKTTCTATTATTAATAAAGCATTTGTAAGGTTTTTGATTGGAGGGAGAGGGGATAACTGACTGCACTGTTTTAACAATGGCACAAATATTTCATAACCAAGTGATGCTAATAAACTTGAGCTGTCACGCTGATTAGACTATCCTTTTTGTGTCTTATCCCCTTCATGTCTGTAAGAACCACGGAGACCTACCTTGAGTGTGCAGCTGGGTAACATACATGCTGTAGCTGAGGTCCTGGGATGTATGCATCTTTTTTAGTTTTGGTGCACTTGGCTATTTGATGTAGATTCTTGGCTTAGATGATTGTCTCTAAAGCCCAATCATTCATTTTGCTGTCTTGCTCATGAATGCCTGAGAATTGACCTTGCTGGATAATAAGATTTTTTAATTTAATCTAAATTTAATCCACTTTATGATTAATTCAACCGAGTGAAGTCCTCTGGTTGTGAACAGCATTCTATTTTCAACTGGAAAAATGTTGTTAAATAGATATTTTAATTGTTATTTTTTTCTCTGTGATTGCAGACTGTATCTCTACTACTCAGTAAATACTTTTTTATCACTTTTTCATAATATAAGTTTCTTACGGACGATCTACTTAACATCCTCTTAGTGTTTTCGACAATCTATGTGTTTACTGGATTGTCAGATCAGAGAGCACCAGAAATGGCTTTATATTATATACCTTTTTTGAATTAACTATTGACTGATTATACAAATAGAGACATTTCTGTGGTGTTTTTCATCATTATTAATTTTCATGTTTTGATTTAAATAAAAGCATTTAATTATCTTTTTTGTGGGGGGGGCAATCTCTAGCATTCTGTATGGAAACTGTTTTGTATTATTGTTAGAGGCAGGTATAAAACAGGTGACAGTTTGGAATTTTTGAATTATTTTTTTGAATTATTATTTTTTTTACTTTAAATGAAGTTCTGGCATACTCTGTGAAATAGGGGTCTATATGAACAGTTAGAAGTGTGTGACATGTACAGGTTCTTCTGATGCAGCTTTCCTTGCTCTTTCCTTTGTATCAAATAAGCAAACTAGATGTGTGAGTGTGTAAAATATTTGTAATAATTTAGATTATATTTCAGTATCAAAACACAGTATTTGATTCACTGGGCTGGTACAATGCTTATTTGGTTACTCTCTAAGAACACATCAGTTAGTTAACTAATATTTTTTAAAATGAATATGTGTTATAATGTAGTTTATTAGGCAAAAGTTTTCTCCTAATAAGGTTAGAATACAGTTTTTGTTAATGCAGAATCAGTTTAAGAATTCAACTGGGCAGATGTTTAGAGTCCTCTGGAAACTGAGCAAACATTGAAGTTCCCAGAAGAGTCAACATACATCTGCAGATAGTGGCTCTTGGGAAAAGTACAGCTTTCATGTTTTTACTGTTTTTAAAAAAGTTTTAAAGTTTCAGTTTCTTGTCATGCAAAGGAATATGGTAAAATTCGGAATAATGTACTCTGTGGTATTGTATATTAATCTTATAGCAGTTATCATATGGCATGGAGGAAGGTCACTTAACTTTTGCTGCTCTTCGGTAATGACCATTGCAGTCTTAGCATGGGAAAGAGTATATACCGATCATCTTGGTCACATCTGCTGCCTGCACATGTTCAGGACTGTTTTGGCTTTTTTCTTTTCAGACAAGAATTGCCCACCTAATTTTATGTTCTTTGAGATATTATCTCCTTCAACAGCCTGGTGTGCAGATATTTGTAAACCTTCTTCCAAATGAGTCTTTTTTTTTTTCGGAAAGGTGGAAGTGGTAAGAAACCGTTAAACCAGTGGTTAAGAAGGTAGGTGTCTGTGGCTATTGATGGGAAATAGTCGTTAGAGGAAGGCTGCATCACCACTCAGGAAGAAGCATAAAACTCTTGAAAGCATTTTCTCCAGCTGTGGCGGAAGAACAATTTACACAGTAGAACTTGAAAGCCACATATCTTATACCTCATTTCTAGCTTAGAGAGTCCTTCCAGAAAAAGGACTGATTAGCTGCACTCATTTACAGCCCTTACAAAGGCTCTGTGTTTTCACAGAAAAGATGGGTTTAACAGTGGGGAAACAATAAATTGTGAATACGTAATCGGGTTTAGACAGGATGACCTTGAGGCTTTGCAATAAAATATTGCAAAATGTGAAAGGAAAAGAAGATTTCAGTTTGATTTTTATAACAGAATACAACTCCATAATTTACTGTCAGTATGTCTGCCAATATGTAATAGCCAATGAAACTTATACAGAAATKACATTTAAAATCATTTATGACTGTAAGCAACTTCCCTCCACCCAGTCATATGATTTCTTCACTCTGTCAGCTATTACATTTTTGGCTGAGGGCTGGACAAGATTTCCCTTCAACTTCAGCAGAGTCATTCAGTTATCTGTAAGGGCTGTGAGCTAACAGCTCTTAGTTTCTCTTCCTTCCCTACTCCCCCAAGTCTGTCTCAAAAACTAAAGAAACTATTTTTCCCATATAACTGTCCAGTACTCTGCCATTAAGTAACTTTAACACTTATTTCACATGACATATTGTTGGTAGCTATTCCACTTCTAAAAGATTGCCCGCTAGCACCCTTGGAGTAAATATTTGCAACTTTTCTTTGAAGTATGTATTTGGAGACAAAGCAGACCAGCATGCACTTTAAGCCAATATTTTTAACACATTTTTCTTTCAAGTAAGATTTAAGGAAAGCAATATGATAGTTTATAAGAGTGGTACATGATTCACTGCACGAACAGTGAATTTTATAGTCCTGCTTCTGTTACTGACCTGTTCTGTCATCATAGGCAGGATATTTCATCTCAGCTTTTGTGTTTTCTAAGGTTGGGGTGGTCACTTTTTTTTTTTTTTTTTTTTGGAAGCATCATTTAGTAAAATGTATTTTGTCTAATATATGTGTGTTTGTGTATATTTGATGACACAGACTTGCAGCCTTGTCTTTGGCCATCTTTTTTCGGAATTTAAAAAGTTTTTCTCCAGTGACAGCTTAAAGAGTAATGTTCTTCTGCGAAGAACAGCCTATCTCCCCCGCCTGGCCCTTACAAAGCAGAAGCCATGTCCCATGGTCTCGGGGAGACCCAAGTCGCAGGAGGGCTTGTTCCTCCTCCTCTTCTCTGGTGGCAGCAAAGTGGAGCTGTTCTCCAGGAAGGGGGTGGCACATTCACAGAGACAATCTGAAGCATACATGCAGGGCAAAAACTCTCTATAAACTAGTTAAGTGTCCTGTGATACTTATAGCAGTCTTGAATACTAACCAGAACTGGATTTTTTCATGCTCCTTCTGCAGGCCAGACTTCAGATTTCTCTGTTCACGAACAGTGTATTTCGATAACTGAACATTTTTTTACTCACTGGTTTATAATAGTTGATTTGGAGATAATTGCAACATCTTGTATTGATGCATGTTTCTAACTGAAAATCTAGGAGTAATCTGCATAATAATGTCTGCATGCTAGGAATAATCTGCATAACTTCATATGCTAAAGGATAACAAAGAAGGTAGAGATATGATAGTTCATACATATTGAAAGGTGCAAAGTCACAAACTGCTATAGTCTGGAGTTGTGRGACGTAACTGAGAAAGGGAAAACTAAGGATACCAAGCAGAACTGTTTTGACTGGTATTAGTCTTTCAAGTTCAGGACCTCAAGACAATAACAGACCCCACAAGGAATTTTACTAGCAAATAACCTAGTTTCATCATAGGTTACTTTGGTGGTTCCCAAACTCTGGTCACAGTAAATGATGCACATGTTGTTTGTGACCAATATTGCTTTTATAGGGATTTCATTTTTGAAAAAAAATGGCTTTGGTGTACAGTGGTTCAGAAAAAACTCCTGAAGGGTGATAGTGATCCAAAAAAGCTTTGTCACTAGTAGACAAGATTGAGCACCTGAATGTGAAATGAATGGAAGCACCTCAAAAGGAGATTAAGAAATGGAGGGCATGATAGAGTCTATAGTTCTTCTCCATGATATCTAGCCTCTGCAAGAATAATGTCAGGAAAAACAATGTTTCTATTATGTGGGCAGCTGAGTTGGGCAACTCCAGAACTCCTCGAATGCATAGATGATGTATTTGGTTTGCATTGTTTTGCCTTTAATTTCCTGACCCAGAAAGCATATCTCCTGTGCTGACAATCTCCATTCTACATGAAGTAAAAAGGTGATGGGTAGTATATGCCTACCATAGTATGGATTTTGCTATTTGATACTAAGAACTGGATCAGCTTTGCTGGGCTTTACTGGAAATCCTAGTTAATGCCTTGCTTGTGTTGATATTTCCATGTGCTGATGATCTTGGGTAACGCTTCACACTACTTGTTTCATTTCTAAAAATTGGAGTCTCATTGAAAATCATTGGGATTTGAATTTTGAATTTTTGAGAAAAAAAAATCCCCCCCCTTTTTTTTTTTTTAGCTTCACTAATGCTGCTTTACTGCATCAGAGAAATATATAGAAAAGGGGCTGCATCTTCTTTGGGTAGATATCCAGAAGGTGTATGGTCTGAAACATGGGAAAAAATAAGGTGTATCTCTCTTCTGTGCCGCAGATGTCTCTGTCATCTTGGACAAACCACCTTGCCTTTCCATTCCTCGCTTCTCCGTTAATGAAAGGAAAATTATGGTATTTTTCTACTTGGAAATAAGTCACCTTACAGTGGCTACTGTGCTTATGTTTATATGTAAAATAACTGTTGTTGTCTTGTTTGCCAAAAACTCTATGCTCCCACACATTGGACTAGCATTATAACTTTGGAGAAGAGAGCCCTATCAAGGATTGTTCTTAAATGGGCACATCAGGTGCTACTTCAGTTCCCAAAGTGACATCTGAGAAATATTTTAGTGTTAACGGGTTGTTGTGCTGTTAATGTTTCTTCTCCTCTAATTCATCTACTAAAAGAAAAGAAGTACCATGATTTTTTGCCACTGACTTTCACAGTGGTTATGGGACTAAAGATGTCACTCTTCTGTGGCTATATGCTTCACAGGTGAATAAGATGACACACTAGAAATGTATATGCTTGTAAGAGCAGATGTTATCTGTCCATAGTTCAGGCAGCCCTGTGAAAGCCAGAAAACTTCTGAAACTCTTCCAAGAATAATGACTCGTTCCCCAAGACAAACTTATTCAGGATGCAGTCACCAGACAGAATTCAACATTCTCCGTTAAGAGAATCTGTTTGAGCAAAGGCAGTTATTACATGCTATGTCATTTTGAAAATGAAATTGATGGATTCTTCTCACATCTGGAGCAGACACTAATGGAAACTCTTGTGAATGTGCTGAGACCATTTGAACAGGCCACTAGAGAGCTAAGTGCTGAAACAGCCTGGTTAAGCAAAGTCATACCACCAGTTCTTATTTTGTGATAATTGATGCGTGACCCTCCACCCCCACCCAAAGTCATTCAGAAAGGAATCTCATTTGTTGCCAAAACATTTAGGGAAAGAAAAAATATGGCACAGAATATTTAAACCATTTTTCAGGTTTAGAAATAAGTCTCTATTTTTATGGAAGTTAAGTTCCACATCCCTTTCTTGAGAAGGATAGTGGAAACTTTGCATCAGAGAGGTTAAACAAGACTGTTAAGTGACCAGGGACATCTGAAGGGTCATGGAACACTTTTATTCCTTTGGCTACCACTATTTTTCTAAATTCCTTTTGAAACTGCTCAGGGAGTTGTATGGACATAATTTGGTTTGTTAAAACAAGCAGACTCTTCTGCTGTCCTTTGCCTATGCTGCACTCATTGAGCCCAAGTTAAAGCAAAAATCTGATACTCTTGTCTTCTGGGATTTCAAATAAACCATCTAGCTAACTAATGTGATAATTAAGTGTCTTGAATTCCATCCCACTAATTTGTCATTTAAAACAACGACAACACTTTAGTAGTTGAAACTTTTTTTTTTTTTTAATACCATGCAGATCATGTTTAAATCTCAAAGCCTGAATAGCTAGGCTGTCAGACAGACTACTTGGTCTGAACTGCTGATACTCATTTGCTAAAGTCACTTCAGACAGCATTAAGGAACTAGTTAATTAATCATTAAGCCAAAAAATAACATAAAAATGCCTGCTTTGGAAAGGAGTATAAGATTTATTTCTGCACATATATTTAATATTCATTAATTTCACTGAATGGATGGGATGTAAAGTTTTCTTATTGTATTGTTTGCAAACTGTTCATAAACTACCTGTGCAGTGCGGTCTGTCGTGTCCCTGCTTATGCTGGATCTATAGGAGGTGGGGGAAGAATAAGTTCTATTCGGTATTGAAAAGTATGTACTTCTCAATAAAGTTCTGATCATTTCCAGTACAAAAGATGAAGTTTTGAAGGGCTGCATTTATTTTAATGAATAATGGTAGCTATGTAAATATTGGGGAATAGTAATGCTATAGAGCACTGAGCAAAAGTTGAGTCAGCTCTGTGCCGGACGAGAAATCGGCTGTGTTGGGCTATGCGGCCCATTTCCCYAGCGCTTGTGCACTTACACCGGACCCCTCTGAGCACAGTAGGAACTGTGGAGCACTTGCAATAACCTGAGGGAGCAGCTTGAGGATTGGTGGGCTACTAAAAAGTGTTGGAGTGCACCAATAATCCTACTGAACTTGGAGGAGTTATTTGTGAAATACTGTGCTACCTGAAAGGAATATATGAATAATAATATCAAACATGAATGGTATGCATAGCAAATTTGATATTATATTCAGGTGATTAAAAAAACTCTCTCAAGTACTATATACAGTTTGTCTCTCCTGTGCAGTATTGTTTCTGTACAGTGGATACAGAAATAGATAAGGCTCTTCATAAGAAACTGAAAATATTTAATATTTGCACTTACAGTTTTGTTACATATGTCTTAGGAGTGTAATCAAGGGGACAGAGKTCTTACATGAATAAAATTTCTGAGGTTGCTTTGATCCAGTAGAAGCTGAGGAAAGAGAAGGAAGAGTTTGAAATCACAGGTAGAACTTTTAATGAATGCATTTAGTGTAATTTCTTCATATCTTCTACTGATTTTTCATTTATACAAATGGAGTTTGATTTGCTGGAAACCACACATCTTATAGTCTCAGTAAACTGTTAATTASAGATTGTGTGTGTGTAAGACCTGTGGATGGAAAACTGACTGCTTGTAGTGGATGAACTGAAATAGGTACATGTTACAAAAATCAGAATTACATAGGCTTTGGCTTGAAATAGTCTATTATTAGTCACCAGAATATTTCTGGGCATCGTAGTTACAAGGAGGAGAGCATGCAATTAAGGGATAGAGCTAATGAAGGGAAAAGTCTGTAAAAAGGTTATCAGCACCTATATTTAAGCTAACAGTATAGCACCTGCTATAAGTTAGCCTTGCTTTGAGCAGGGAGTTAGAGCAGATGGTCTCCATAGGTCCCTTCCAACCTGAACCGTTCTATTTTAACTAAACATTGCTCTATCCAGAAGTAGTGGTCACTGAAAACAAAACTCCTCATGGAAATCTCTTGGCTTTGGTGAAAGTTACACTGGGAATAAGAGGGAGAAAGGAAGGGGGAAGCTTGGAAGAGCCAGATATTTGCATTAATTACTGACACGTGGAGACACAAGCTAAGGTCTAATCTCTTATTCAGAGAACATGTGAACTGCTTCTTTCTGTCTTCCCGTATTTTTAATTAAGGTCTGTTTTATTTTGATGTGGAATAAAAGCAGATTATTTAACATCAAAAATGCTGTAAGCTTTAGAATTCCTGGTTGCCAGCCCTACTCAACTGGACCGACTTCAAAGAAGAATTATACTTTACATAGTTTATTCTTTCCATTTCTTTTTTTGACTGTAATGGACAATAGCTTGATTATCTTTCTTGCAAATTATGTCATTCTAATTGAGAATCTTTATTAGTTATTTCAACATATATTTTTAAGAATATATATATGTATGTATGTATATATATATTGTTTTACAACTATTTTAGGAAGATTATTTCTTAGAATTCACTCAAGGCTGGGCTGGGGGTAGAGGTGGTCCAAAGAGCATACAAGAAATATTTTAGTGGTCTAGCCAAAGCAAGTTTCCATTTTGAAACAAAAACATCAAAAGCTATCACAAGAGTTTCAATAATAATGGTAAATATTTTTCTCTTCTGTAGGTGGATGTCCATATGGTAAGAAAAGGTATGAAAATCCCATGTTTCATTTTTCAGTGATAATAAAGCAGGAGGGAAGTAGATAAGGGAAAGTAAAGCAAAAATTTTGCAAGGGAAAAATCAATATTTAAACCTTTCACATCATAACCAAATGCCCATACCAAAGTTATCCATAGAATCAACTTCTTCTGTAGCCCAATAAATATTTAAGGTCAAGAGACATAAGTAGATCACTGCCTGACTCTCAGCAGATGAGAATGGCCATCTCACTCAGCATA
Source organism: Apteryx rowi (assembly GCF_003343035.1). Classification (NCBI taxonomy): domain Eukaryota; kingdom Metazoa; phylum Chordata; class Aves; order Apterygiformes; family Apterygidae; genus Apteryx; species Apteryx rowi. The sequence goes on along the minus strand of NW_020451027.1, from coordinate 2,327,313 downwards.
GCATAAAAAGAGGAGCTGCAGTCTGCCAGAACAAATATCTGCGCTGCTTACTGGTGTGGAGAATGCAACTCTGCAACTGTTGACTAGGCAGTATCTCTCCAAAGTGAGATGGAACCAAATTAGGATACGTTATCTAGGAAAAACACTGTGTTACAATTTACATTATAGTTCTAAACTGGATAATTAATTATCATATGGTGCTAATACCCATTTTGCTTTTCCAAGGGGCAGGTCTGTGATTTAACATCTTGAGATCAGCTTAATCTAAAATGTGTGTTTTCTTTTATTTCACGTGTGTGTTCTGCATTTCCCTTTTCGAAGAGCTAGGACCAGCATGATGATATGCTGTGATGAGAGAAATATAGAGTTCATTGTTGTGAAATAGCTACAGAAACAATACGGAACCTACAATAAAATATGTGTGCTCTTCTATGGATTACATTTTCTGGCCCAAGCTAACATTTCTGGTAAGATTAGAAAGCGCACGTTGCCCCTATTGCACAAGCTGAGCTATCCCCAAAAAGGGCTTTAGTAATTTCACAAAATATTTTACTAAAACTTGTAGCAAAGGTTGAAGCAGTGTGAGRTGATAAACCTTCAGCATCTGTGCTTTGTTTTACTGTGGGAATGTCGTGAAGGAGGAATCCATCACAAAGCGTGGGATCACTTAGATTTTTGTGGCTCTTTGTGTCTGGATCTATTTAAACCTAGCATTTTCAAACAAAGGACTGAAAGACTTTTTCAAATAAAAGGATAATTTATAGCATTAGTTTATCAAAGTGAAATCAAAATGTATAATATATTTAACTTGAAAAGCATTTCATATAAAGATGTCATTTCCTTTTAGTGCCAGAATATGTGTATAGCCCGTAATATTTTCTTTTGTTATGTGGGGATGCACTACAGCATAGTACAACATAAATTAAAGTCCCTGTCATAACAATATAATATATGCAATTCCAGCAGAATTGTTTGTCCAATACAATTTTCCTTCTAGTCAGAAAACCCCTAACTGCCATGATGAAACTGTCTTTTCTGGCGAAAGAAGTTCCCTTGATCAGTGGTACAGCCCCACAAGGGATTTTCTTTCGTCTTGTTTGGTCATAAGGTTGTCTTACTGTGTAAAACTAGTTCAGTATGGTAAATTAAGTCTCAGCTGAAAGCTGATTATGTAGCGCAGTGCCTCCTCCTAATGCTTGGTTCCTTTTGCTAGAGCCCCTGTTTTGAAATAAGTGAATATTGAAAGTACAGTTGAATTATAAATAATCTGTAAAGGGAAATCCAAGTAAAAGGCTGAGCACTCTTTTTAACAGGTATCAAAAATCTTTTATATGTTTTAACCAYCACATTTCAATGAAGAGTCCTCTGTGCCCTAGTGCGAATTTAAGGGAATTTATTGGAGATATCTGAGCATGCTCACTGAAGCTGTGAAGTAACTACAGAATTATCTAAAACAGACCTTCTATTAGACCTAATCTGCAGTTTTCTTCAGTCTTCACATGACTTTTTCAGCAAACATGAAATTTTCTTTCACGGTGACAATCGTGTAACAAATCTTGAAAGGGCATTAAATTCTGCTGTGTAATTAATATCAGGCTTGTAGTTTCCATGCTGCTATTGTAACAGTATGGAGTTGGAAAAATTGGAATAAATCATGGTATTATCCTGCATGAATTGAATGAAGCATAAGTTTTGATTTCTGGTTAGATCAGAAGAATGAAGAGTAGGGCATGATGCTACATGGTCACCTGCTGTAGTATGTGAGGGGGCRCCCCTGGGGCTGTGCTACCTGCTGACCAAATGTGCAGGGAGGCAGAGGGACAGCCAGGGAGCCTCAGCTTCTGCAGAAAGGGAATTATTTAGTGGGGGAAATGGGCAGCACCGCCAGCTCTTCTCTCATCCTTTTTTTTCCCAGGATTTACAAGGTATTGAGGCAGGTCTTCTGCCTCTAGCTTGTTTAGATCGAGCTAGGCATGTAGATCAAACTTCTGTTTCCCCTGTATGGAAAATGAGGGAGGAGCACATTTAATGATAGTGATCATGAGTAGCCCCCAAATACAACACAGATTTTTTTTCTCTGCTCCTTGAATTGATTCTTTCAGAAATAATCACTTTAGCTCTGCACTGATGTAAAGATGAGGTAGAAGCTGACTCTTACACATTGCTCAGGATTTCTCATCCACTAGATATTGAAATGTTAAAATACTGTAAGGCTTCAAAGTTTTTAAGGAATGGAATAATCTTTTTCCCTTTGTCCTCAAAATTCTGAAATATTTTCTCTAACATAAATGAATATGAGCCTTGAGGATGTTATTTGCTGAAACTTTTCAGCATCTGAAATGAAAATCTTTATGCAGCCTGCACTTATGTGCAGCAAACATTGCCTCTATTGAAAGAATAGTACATAAAGTGTACATTGCTTATCGGTAGTATATGTATGGGGATTAATTTTTTCTATCTAAGAACACACCCCATAAGTGATATTTGCCAAATAAAAGTGATTTAGGCTTTATTCTTAGACTGTTAATTCTTAACAAGAGAAATGGGTCCTTTACAGCACAATTTCAAAGTCTACAGCTCAGTAACTTTTCAGAAATATTTTATATATAAAATTTCACAGACCACTAGCAAAACTGTGATTTAATCTTTTGTAATGGTGCTACACAAATTGAATTCTTTTGGCCACTATATTGCATGGTATGTGGTTATATAGTTTTCTTATTCACTGAATAGATATTTGAATTTTATTAAGCAAATGATCTTTGCAATATAGAAATGCATGTGTTACATAGATGGAGCAAAAGTCATGGATATGTGTGTGATTAGCAAAGAAATATCAGGTCGGGATGATTTCTTATGACCGAATGTTGAAATGTACAGGCTGAAATTTTTTGCTGGTATAGCGACACAACTTGAAAATCCTCAAAGACAGAAGGTGACTAACCTTATAAATATGTTTATCAACCTCTGAGAAGTAAAAACAGGAAACTGCACCTCTGGTCTACTGCTGAATGTGTGTGTCTATCACAAAGAGGAAAGTTTGCGATCTAGGTTGGGTTTTGTTTTGTTTTGTTTTTCATCTCCTGTAATAAGGTTACATGTCCAAACTACCCCTGCTTTCAGAACGCAGTGTAAATCTATCCYATACTAATATTTCACTTATATTCTTATGTAAAAAACAGCAAAAATTAATCCTAATTACTCTAAGTAAAGACTATTTTAGCAAAAGAAAACAGAGACATAAACAGGGAGACTAGAATAGTGATATATCCTTTCGATTTATCTTCTTGAGAAGCCAGAGAAAGCTTGATTTCTGTAATCCATTTACAAGTGTTAAAAACCTTTCTTACTTTAAACATTTGAACTTTAGAAAATTTCTAACTTTTCAACTATTTAAAACTTACATTAAAGGGAACTGCCTTGCCAGAGAACAAATAATTTATTTGACGGAATTCCATCTTCAGTTTCTGTATTGCTATAAGATATATAGGTAATGTTACAAAATCTAGTCCTTGTTTTTTTAATAAAAACCTTGTTTTACATTGTTTTAAAGCCATCTGTTTAAATTGAATGAGTCGTTTGAGGGTTTTTTTGTTGTTTGATTTTGCTTGTGACTTCTTCACTCAAAAAAAAAAAGTGGACCTGTACAAGGTATTGCCAGATAAGGAGAGAAAAAAAAAACAGCCAAAAATCCTGAGAAGGTTTTGTTTTCTGTTAGCTGTTTTCAGATCTGGTAACTAGGGTTGGTTCATGAAGTACGGGTTAGGAACCCAGGCATGGAAAGGACCAACTGGGTTGTCATACTGAGAGGTGTGTAACAAGCAGTTAATCCAGATGGGTCCGTGGGACATCTGCTGTTCATCCTCCCAGAGGCTGCAGAGCACTTCTAATACCTAGTAACAAGCTTAAACCTATGATAAAAGATACATGGTCACAATTACAACATGCCTCAGGAGGCTGGCAGGAGATCTSAGAGGCAATATTGATATCCCAGGGCATCACAATAGCAGAGAAGTTGCTAAGTGAGATTTCCAGGTGAGCCTCAGCTACAAACCGAGATCCGTGCTAGCAAGGGAGACCAGTGGCGCGGGCGTTTCTGCCAGGCTGACCTGGGGGGAAATTCCCTCCAGGGCGATCTGGCAACGTGCATGTGGTTGAGCCAAGCGTCACACAAGTATCAGAGAGATTTTCATATCAGTCAAAGCATCCTGTTTCTATTTCTAGCTARTAGCTATGGTGCCTCAGGAAAATACACTAGGGGCTAGCTAATGTGTCAGCAGAGGAAGAGCAGGCAATGGAAAGAATAGTGCTGGATCCTGCAGGCCATCAACGGCATCACTGAGGCAAGGCTAAATACAAACAGCAGTCAAATCTCCTTTTGAACCATCTTGTCACCACCCTCGCAGGGTATCATGATAAACTGTGTGGCTGGGGTCTCATATAATAGGCTTAAATATCTAGCTCCAGCTTCCAACCCTATCCTATTCAGTCCCTTGACATAAGTGTGTCAGGCAGTCCTAAGACAGATTTGGTCCCTTACATTACTACCTTGTTGGGAAGGCTAAACCGCTAATGACTAATTCAAATTAAACTTATGCAAGGCCAGTTTCTATATGCACTTGATCTTGAATCAAGATCTTGAACAGATACAGTAAAGATATTTGTACAGTAAAGATATTTGTATATAAACAAAAATATTTTTACCCCATGTAGAGTCATCTTGTTGCCTCTCAGTTTGTGTTTCTGCAGCCCATTTCCAAACAAATAATGATTGATCAGATCAGTTATTGAGATGCTTATTAGTCATACATATTTTAATAGTGTTGACTTGTTTTAATTGATACTGTACTTCACTGAGACTGGTATCTATTAGCCTGGCTTTGGTCTTTCTGAGCTACTCTGAGGTTTAAGGAAACACGAGGTAAGGTTCTATTTTAGGCCTTTATAAACCATACCTTTGTAGAATTAAAACTGAACTTGAGCAGCTTCTTAAACCTGATGCTTTTAATCTCTCATTCTCTGTTGCACCATAACACGTGGTAGCTAGCATGCAATGGAGTTGCCCAACTTAGTTCTCTTCACTGAGCCCATTCTTCTGTTTTCATCATTACCTACATAAGACTGAGCCAAGACCAAACCACGTTGTGTTTTAACCCTTGCTCCTCAAAACTCAAGTAATTTGAACTTGCCCTTAAAAAGATTTGATGCACCTTTGATAATTAAATCAAAATCTGTTTATTAATTGATGTATGTTTGATTAATGTCTTTCTCTAGTTGCTTAGRTCTGTGAATTCCCATGAATGATTTAAGGAATTTGATATAAGCTAAAATAAGTTAAATGTATAATTTTAAACATAGATAATTGAATGACCCACTTCCTTTCTGCTTAAGATGTTAAAGAGGCTTAATTTCAGTTTCTGATGGATGTGTTGGTGTTTTATTCAGCTATTTTAATCCCAGCCTTATATAAACCATGGCACTGGTGTATTTTTAAGCAAAAGACTGAGACAGGAGTTTGCATGTTTATTCTCAGAAATTGAACATGAATTTGGCAGCTTCAAAACCTTGAATCAGATTAACCTACTAGAAATGTTCCTCAGGTCTAAAAGTGGATGCAGCATCTTGTAAAAGTGTGAAGGGGAAACATTTCTAACGTGCTGTCTGACAGAGGATGGTGCAGTTGCCAGATAACGGAATTACTCTTTTAGTCAAATCAGTCCAGGTCTGTATTTCAGTGTTGCTGTTTCCAAGCTTTCAATCCTCTCTGCTACCATGTGAATTGTTATATAACTCAATGGTTTTACATTCAGAAGGGAATTTTTTTTTAATCACTATCTCAAACAATTAGCCTTTCAGTAATGGTAATGAAAAGAACAGTAGTACCATTCTGTGATACTTGTCTTAAATAATATTATGTCCTCTCCACACCAGCTCACAAACTACGTAAGCCCAAGACCAAAAGGTGAGCTCCAAATCCAGACTTGCCCAGTGTAAGAAGCTCTCTCCATCTTGTTTTTTGGCTTACCCACTCTAGAAAGAAAGGCCAAATGCTAAGGTTTGAAAGGCATTTGACTCAAGCATCTCCCAGTTCAAGTTGTGCAGTAGGTTGCAACTGCTTTCTCGTTCTAAAGATAGTGTTTCTTGAGCTATGATGGAAATAGCTTCAGAGCACAGTTAAGGCTAGCATAGATTTCGTTTGGTGCATTTTTATAGGATTTCTGCATGTTGCCTTACTGAAGCTATGCCATCCAGAATTTGCCTTATCCAAACAAGTTTGTCTTTGAGCAGCAGAATTAATGGAGTCTGGTTTTATGGATCCTATAAATACTGTGGATTTATGTCCCATATCACTCAATTCCATATTCCCTTGTCTCCTGTTTCCCCCCACTTTCCCTCCTCCATATGTTACTATCCTTGTTTTCTTTGCTATAATGCCAGGTGTCCCCATGTCTCTTTAATGTACTAGGCTGAAAATAATTCTGCAGAATTATTAATACATTTGATAACTATGGGTATAGTGTAAATAATAGTACACATTTATGTGTCTTAAACATTTTTCAAGTACCTAAATGCCAAATAAACCTGAAACACACTTTAAAATTTCCTAAGGTACTTAATAATTTTTGCCCCACAAGCTTTGGGTATCTAATTCATTGCATCTAGATCCTAAATTGTAGTGGTTTTGAGCAAATGAACTGGAACTTTGCGAGCTGAGGACATCAGAAAAGTAAGTACCACGTAGTTCAGCCTGGTAATGAAGAGTAATGGTTGATAAAAAAAAGAAAATGTCTGTCTGCTTGCTGGGAATGGTATTAAAGGACATAACTTCTGTCACTTTACTGGAAGAGATGGGGAAGCTTTGACATAAAAGTGCTGATACTTTTTCAGCCTCCGTGAACTTTTACAAAGTTTTTGTGCACTGTAATGTGGCCACAAAACAACAGAAGTTTATACAGTGTCTCAACTTTGCATATTGCATTTCAGGTTTGACTGATGTTCTGGAAACCTGCAGCCTTTCTTCAGTAGGCAGACTAAGGTTTTTTGTGCATGCCTGCTTTTCCAATCTGCCTTACTCTAGTCTTTTTGATCACTGAGATTTTTGTCCACTATGACCAAAATCGGGTACCTGCTTTTCTTTTTCTTTCCTGTCTAAGCTTATTCACTTCACATTTGAACTGTGGCATCATTTTTTTTTTCCAAAGGTGGTAAAGTCAGTTAAGACTATAGGAGCAGCAACACTAGTGAGATCAGCTGAATAACATCAGGAATAAATTTTGTCACARATTATGGGGAAAAAAAATTTTTCTTTATATGGAAAGGCTCTTCACTACCACTACATTAAGAAAAGATTGCMCCATTCGTGTGACCTGTTTTTTCTTCTTAAGGCTTTGCGATTATAATTTTTATTTCTGATACCTAAATTTAGTTCTGAACGAAGTACAGTAGCTCAATGGAACACCATGCATTAAGATGCACATTGAATTTCACATGACAGTCTTTACGTTTGCCGAAGGCTTGGGGGCTATAGTTTTAACAGTCATCTCACTTGCATTTAGGTTGAAAGCAGTTCGATGCATGTCTAGGAAATTTGTGTTTTGCTCATGCAGGGGATGATTCAAGTCTACAGCTGTCGCAAACAGTATACAGGACCTAATTCATGAATAAACTGTCAGTTACTCCATTCCCACAATAAGAGCAAATTAGAATCACAAAAGGAAATTGGYATGAAACATAAGACGGGAGTTAAAAAAAAAAATTGATATTAAATCTCAGCTTGTATTATTGCAATCAGATCTCTGTAAAGCAATTATACCTCACCCATGAATGCRGAATTCTACATGTGAAGTGTGTTATTTACCCTTAAAAATATAGTAATTCCTCTACAATGCCTTGAAAATAGCTATAATGAGAAAAGTATGTTCTTGCGTAATCATACTGTTCCCCCCGCAGTTATGTCCCCAATCTACCTAGAAATACCATGCATAGAAAGTACACCTTCATATCTAAAATGAGAATTTTCCTCAAAAGCTTAAGAAACCCAACAGATCTTTACCAAAGTGTCTGGTGGTGTCGCGTAAGGCTGGGGTAGTAAAGCCAAACCTGGAATGAACTTTGTTGAAGATCTGATTATTTCACCCTTCTCTGCAGGAGCCTTTGCCCATTTTGGCTGTAAATTATACCTTTGTTTACAGAAGCATACTGATGCAACATTTCAGATGGTCAAGTGACGTTTCTACTCTTTTTTCCAAGCACAAGAATAAGCATGAAGTGCTTATCAGTATGGAAGTGCTGATGCATTGAAAGCTATTATTTGATCCAGTTGTATGAGAGTGCCCAGACAGTAGAAATTATTACGTGTAGTATTCAGATAAATATAAACTGGAGTTAAATACATACCTCTAATATAAAACTAAWTAAACTAATACCTGCTGAAAGGTGATTGCTGGTAATGAATCAATGTCAGAAAAATATTGTATTGTATTAGACCCSCCTTATTTTTACTGAAGCGAATAAAGGACAGAAAATACCACAAGGAGCATAACTACTTAGGTCAGTATTTTTGACTGTGCCTTTCAGAGCTCCCTTGTTGGAAAGCTGTTCCCCAAAGATATGAGAGAGCTATTCATAAGAGATATATCTGTGAGTTACTGAAAACTTTCAGTTCCCTCAAAGGGTTAGTGCGGTCTGACACCATCACAGGAAATGTGAATACATTTGTACAAATAAGCAAAAGGTTACAGGTATGAAAAAGTCTTTAGATCTATAGCATAGCTAAATTTCTAATAGTTTCAAAGAAGTGTCTGTGTTTACAAATTCGGTAGAAATATTACTAATGTAGTCCTTGACCTCCTTTTTCCATCTCAAATATGCTTTAAATAATTACTTACTTTTTCAGTTTCTGAGTACAAACAAAAATAAAACCTTTTCTTTAGATACACGAACAAAAATAAAAGCTTTTCTTTAGATATACTTTTCTCCAAGCACCTGAACTACACCACTCTGCATATATTTTCTGCTTGTCCCCCCCTACAGATATCACTACAACCCTTTAAAGAGAATAGCAGGGGTGGCAAACTTGCTGTGATATCCAAAATAAATGTTAATCAGCTCTCAGTATAGTTTTCAGCTGATACCTTTTACTTCCTTATGTTACTTCTTGGGGATTGCAGAACCTGGGAGGAAAGCGGTGTAATTCTCTTTGCCATCCAGGCACGTATTACCACTATTCCATCAAATCCACTGTAAATACTAGAACTAGAACCACAGTCCACCTCATTTGATTATTCTGTACAGTAAGCATGAGACGAGGGAGTCTGTTAATTTTAAAACTAGATTGTCCCTTTCTGCAGGGTATTCTGTCAGTATTGCTGGGTTTGAAATACATTCATTGCCACTAATTTTTCTTATCTGGGGTGGTACTGTTGGCTGGTTATGTGTATGCATCATTATGCTTTCTTTCTAAATCTTAAATTCTAATCTAGTTTCACAGCATCAAAAGAAACAAAGTTTCCCACCTTTCCTTCTTTCTGTGTCACTTGAATACAAATCTCCACCTTTAGTTTACTCTTTTTCATGCAAAAATCACTTTCCTGACAGCATCTTCTGGCCAAGAGTTCAGAGGCACACCAGTAGATCCTGATTATCTGAACATACCTTTCTCTCTTATGTTCAAAATTTGTTTGGCACCCCACTGCGACAACAAGTATGCATTCAGTTCCACGCATGCTTGGGTTGTTGCTGGCTCAAATCTCAAGGGATGTATGTGCCCTAGTTTATACCAACTGTTGGATAAGAACAGTTAAATACTAACTGGGTAATTATTAGTGCAACATAGGAATTACACTGCGAGTTTGTCTGGCTCGTAGAAACAGGTGCAGCTCATAATGGTCCGGTTTTTGTACAGCAAAGCTTCGTCTGTAACCGCTCCTGAACATCACGTGTTGCACAGGAATTGCTGTGTGGGATAGCTACTTAAAATCACAGGTTACTGCTTTTAAAATCAAGCTAAATTCAAACAAGTTTGTACACTTTGGAAATTAGTATTTCCATACCTGAAGTACCTGTCATCACGTTACCCACCGTACTGTTTGTTAAAGATCAGTGGCATGCAAGCTCTATGCCTTGAAGCAGCCATCAAATAAGACCTTCAGTAAACAGTATCGCTGCTGCGAACAAGACTGAGGGATTGTCTGAGACAATTAAAGCTGCCCCGCAACGGCTCGTTCGGGTACGTCGCTTCACTTCCAGTTCAGTTGTCTCTGCGCACGGATCACTCGAGTACTCCTAGCTAGTTTTCTCCTAGCTTGTTCTGACAAGTTTGCATAGTGGCGGTTTGGTGCGCGGCCAACGGCGTGAAGAATTGGCCCTTGTCAGCGCCGAGCAAGTGCCACCAAGGGCGCGCTCTGCCCGGGCGGGCGCTGGCGCGGGCACTGCTTCTCAGCACCGCTCGCGGCTGCATTTCAGCTCTGTGAAAACTTAACGCTGCTAACGTGGCTGCAGTGTCGTTTGCTCTCATGTGCTCAGTGCCAAAAAAACCTCACAGTTAAGGCTGTTGCTATTTTAGAAGAGCTCTTTTTATTGCTGCACTTGTTTTTAAAGATTACAGGCCTTGCTTTCTGGGTATATGTAGTTGTGCATTTTTTTTATTTGGCATTTAGGGGAAATGTCCTACTGTTTTCTGAAACTTTTTGAAATATTCAACAAGTGCTTCTGGTCGTGGTTTGCTCTAGTCTTCATTTTCAAAACCTCTCTAATTTATATTTTAGTATTCAAAAGAGATAATTGCAGTGATATAATAGTTGACTAGAGTAATAGTTACTGGTTTGTTTATATATATATATATCTATAAAAACAATCATCTAGTGTAATACTTATTGAGACTTTCTTAATTATAAGGCTAYATATTTTATACCTAAATCAAAACAGTTATAACTTTTATTCTGTAGGTTGCTTGTATAATACTGATGTGTGTTCCTACATCAGAAATTGCCCTTACTTCATTATTATACTATTTAAATAGAGTGATTTTACTTAAAGATGTAGGGAATTTTCTCTGTCCATGGAAGTCTTTAACTCAAAATTGTAAATCCTTCTAAAAGATCTACTATAGCTTATGAAAGGATATTAGTTGTAACACTCATGATACAAGGAAACTGTTTATGGATTAACCTATGGGGGAAAAAAAGTAGATAGAGATAATGGCCCACTGTGGTCTCTAAATCAATAATTCCTTTAATCATTGGAAGAYGTAAAATGTAAAAAAATTATGCAGAAAAATAGAAGAACATCACAATTATCTGGTAGGGAGAAATAAATCAATTTTGATGGAGTTGTTTTCACTTAGAAGATGCATTTTAAAATTTAGTCAATATTCTTATTTCATTTTGATGTCATCATTTCATTTTTACTTGTATTGTATTCATATTTAAAATATAACTTCTATTGTTGCTAAAAGTTTTATTTCAGTAATATAATATTAAAATATAATGTGTCAAAATTTCCTTTCTGCRCAAAATTTTAAAATCCTGACTTCTTAAACTTTGTCTTCAGTATGAATAACAAAGAAAAGTCAGAATTCACTTTAGACAGAAAACTCTTTCTAAAAATGGGAAAAAAAGGTGAAAATATTTTTCTTTAATGGCTTTTTCTGTTATAGCAAATTTAAGTACCATTTAGGCCTACAGAAGTTAATATATTTTTATATGAGATGAAATAATTTTAAAATGTTCCATAGCCCTTTATTTTTTGAGGCTATTTTTATTAACGAGTCAAATATATTGGGGAATATTTGTGTATTCTGAATTTGTATACTCTGTGCATGCATGTGTATTTATTTAGGGCTGTAGATAAGTATAACTCTGAAAAAGATATAATTTGAAATTTTAAATGCATCCAGTCTATTAAATCTATGCTGCCAAAGACTAAACTTCCTCAATACTTTGAGGATGAAACCATGGCAAACATAGATAGGTAGCTTCACTCCTAAACTGGTGCTTGTAGCATGGATTCCGGGTAGAGGATGAAACAGCTTGAGATAAGGACATCATGGTTTCTTTACTTTTAGCTTTCTCGTGAGACTTTTTTGAGCCAGAGGCTATAGCTATAGTTCACATTTGTCAGAATTATCTCTGTATTTCTCAGTTTGTGTCTTTGTTACAAATGAATTCAGTAGCTATGACAGTGAGCTTCTATCATGGATGGACAAGCAGTATGTGATCTCCCTTCACTCTCTTTACTAGAAAACAGCAATTTTTGTGTCCAATGCCTGCATCATATATATGACTCTCTGGACTGTACTGGAGTTGGCTTTGAACTGGTTACATGTTTACTGGTATAAACATCTTTGTTCTGTTACCTCAGCTGTTCCCCCAGAATGGTCTATTTGACCTCAGTCCTCAAGTACTGAATGTGTATCTCTGTATTTTATCCCAGGATTGGATTGAAAATAGAAAAGGTGTTGGTATTTTCCCAAATTCTTTTCAGTACATGAGAAAATGATAACATCAAAAATACATGCAATTCTTGTCAACAGCAACGTTTCTAACTTTCTTTTCTGTCTTTAGCATCAATATTTGAGTTGTTCAAACAGATTTGAACTTAACTCTTCCCTCTGGTGAATGGATACAATTTATTCCTCTCAGAACTACTGCTTCTACTATCTGCTGATGAGGACACCCATCTTGGCACTGATTTATATATTATTCAAACTTTGAATGTTATCTTCAGCACTAAGATAATTAGAAACTTTGTGTCTTTAACTGAAGTTTGGATTTTGGCTCACCAAATGGCATGCTTTTTGATGAGCTAGCCCGGTTTGACATTTAATTTGATAAGATATTTAAGTTGCATCTATATGTGGAGTCAAATCTTCTATACCAAGAGTAGCATTTAAGATTTGCAGATCTCCACTGGTTATAAAAGCCCAGCTTGTTCCACTGCCTCCATGGAGGCTCTAAAATCAGTGCTAATTTAGACAAAGAAACACTCTTTTGTGAAAAGGAGTCATCTTTTTCCTTGCACTGACAAAGGACTTTATTAGAATATGGAAAATGGCTTTGCATCAACTTTCTTCCTTTCTTGTTGTCGAGCTTCTTCCAAAGAGAGATTTCTCCCCAAACTTTCATCCTCTGTCTCACATGGATTCAGTTGTGCAATCGTGGAAGACTTTGAGCTTAGTGGCCCCAGCATGAGCACAGACACAGTACAAAGACGATCAGTCAGCTTCTCGAAGGTGTCTGTCTGTCAGTCGTATCTCATTGCTTTAATGTAAAGACTTTGCAGTAACACAGGGTACTGAACACTTGCTGCTCTCACGGGCCCTGCTGGGTCCRGCACACGGGAGCCCCGCAGCAGGAGCGGGGCCACGTGGCGAGTGTTCTAGGGCGTCTGAGAGATTACTGGCGTTGAGTAATTAGAGAGGTGAACAAGGGAAGCATGGGCTGCTTGGGAATTTCCTGAAGCTTGATTTTATGTGTGTACAGCCTTTCCTCTTAATGACAGGGGGCTGGGGGTTTAGCAGTGCTGTAGTATCTTTTGCCCAAGTGTATGATGAGTTGCTTCCAAATGGATGCGAATGATCTGTTCTTTCCTTTGATGTGACTTCACTGAACACAAAGCACAGATAAAAGGCTCTCTACAGTTTATTATAAAATTACTAGGCAAAATTAGAAAACCTCAGGACATACTCAGATCCTTCAAAACTTGCCAAGTGTTTTTAACTGTTCTTTTCTTCCTTTACAACAGTGTAAGCTGCAAGCAAATCCAGGGCCTCGCTTCTCAGGTTATATGATAGAAGCGGCTCTCTCTAAGCATCATATGACTGCAGGATTACGTTGTCTCATTTGCTGCTTCTTCTATGTGTATATGAAACATGGTTTGCTACTTTCCATTTTTCCTCCTTGTGCCTTCTCTGTCTTTCACATCTACTTTGGTGAGCTTTGCTTTGTGGTCAGTTATTTTAGGTCAATACTGAGTTTGCCAGCTGGTCAGTTATCACTAGAAAGGTGGTTTTGAGCATCATTTCAGAGGGGATTTCTTGGGGAAAAGTTCATCCACAGTTAGATAGTGGTATTTGGTATTTTGACAGAGCATGTCTAGACAACCAAACAATTTCCTGGAGAGAGGATAGAAAACTGATTTTCTATAGTCAATTTACCATCCATCTCCTTTACTCCCCGAGTTAAAATGTGATCATTGACATCTGCTTATTTAATTTAATATGTATTCATATGGTGAACGTAGAAGAGCTTTCTGAAAGTTAGTTTATCACTAATCAACCACATTTAGCAAGCAGAGTGTATTGTGTGGAATATCAAAGACAGAAACACAGGCCGCAATGTGTTTTCCCACTTGGAATTTTATGCGTATATCCCACAGTTGCTAATGGTAGTTACATGCTCTAGGCATGCGGCAGTACAGGAGATGCCTATCAGTCCTCTTCATGAGCATGCAGGTTCAAGTCCTATTATGTTGGCAGGGTATTTGTTTTGAGACTAAGACAAGGGTCCATATTTCTGTCCTGTGATGAAATCAAAAAGTAATTAGTGGAAAGAGTTATGAAATGAAACAAAAAAATTAGTCCTTTTGTTTTTCAGACATGATAATTACAGGAATGCAATCCTGGGACTTAATTTTTTTGTTGTTTTCTAATTGGGATCTTATTTTTGTTTATAATAAGCTGAACTGAAATGTTTGACTCTCTTTGCTCTGCTCGTTTATCAGACTGCGCCACGATTAATGGAGAAGTTGAATTGAGAGAGAGTGATGGGATTACTCAGCCACTTGCAAGGCTGTGTTTGTCATAGTGGTTGCAAGGCTTTATGATGTGTTTTATTAGAAATACAGTTTATGTGCAATCTGACAAAGTATAAAAACTGAGAACACAAACATTTATCTAAATATCTGTTTTATAATTCTCTTGTGCAATGTAAACGCATCATATGGCCATGGTTTTAATTAAAGTAACCATTGCTAATTCCCCCATCCTATATATCCTTCTTTGCTTAAAATGCGTGTCATTTGCATCTCACTATAAAATCCATTTTCCAAGAATTTTTCTGTCCTGCAAGCATAGTCTATATACAGTGACTGGTTAAGGAACAACATGTGGCAGGACACATGATGTTTCAGTTACATAATGTGAGGATATTAATTATCTACAAAAAAAAGTCTAAACTCTAGAATGGCCATGTGTCTGCTAATATCTTCTTTTTCTTTTTTTCTCTTATTTTTTCATAACATTTTATTGATTCTTGCATTTTATTTTATTCAGAGACTTGCTGAATGTTGCTTGCAGCAAATTAATTGTTTTTAATGTGGAAAGAAATTAATATGGAATGGATATTTTATGATGAAAATCCAGACTCTTAAATAATGATGATCATGTGGTTGTGGCTAAGACATTTGATTTTAATAAGCCAAACTTCACAGTTATTTTTCAAAGACAGGGTTATTCCTGGTCATATTTTTAATTGCAGTGTTTCTAGTAGACAATTTATGTAGACTGCTTTGTTTTGTTCCTTCATTTGGAGTTTTAATAAAGGGCAGACACTTGAAGGAAGTCTCTAGCCACACGTAAGATAAGGCTATGGCTTTGATGATGTGTTAAAGTTTTTAGCCATTCCAGAAAGTCTTAATTAACTCCTAAAGAAGTTGTGACCTATCTGAACAGGTCTGTTTGGGGCCTCTCTGAGCTACAAGGAAATGTAAGAAACTTCCACAACCTATTGCAGAGGTCCTGTTCTTGTGTGTCTTTGCAATGTCAACGGCCGCTTTGTAGGCTCAGTTACCAAAGGCGGAGAAGAAGAAGTTGCTTCCATCACAGCAGGATAGCTATTTGATGAGGATCAGGCTAACAGCCTAAGAAAGTTTTAGTGGAGCAAGGAAGTGGGGAAACATATCCTAAAAATAGAGATGACTACAATGGAGCAATAGATAGCAAAACAGAAAAACTACTCACTCAGAAGGTCAGGTTTCTTCATGTCCTAAGAGCATCTACTTAGAAATGTATGTCAGTACTTCCAGGCTCTTTGACAGTGTCCTCACTATGACCATGTGGCCAAGTCATGTTGAATACGTGCAGTTGGATCATTCCCATAACCACAGGTGCTTCAGTGTTGTAAGGAGTTTTACTATACAGGTGTGGGACACCTCGACTCATATGTAGCTGCATGGCAAAATAAGATCAGTGATTTTGTCATATATGCCTCCAGAGTATTTTTCAGATTCCACTGTATTATTCTACTGTATTTGGTATAAGAGCAGCCAAAGAAATAACATGGAGGCACATCCTTGTAGGCACAGGACCTAGCTCCAGGGTCTTAAGAGGCTTTGGCAGGCTGCGATCCTGCTGAAAGCACATGGAAAATTATCCTTCCTCCAGGGGCTGCAGGAATAATGTCCTGGCACATCCCAAATCCCAGGAGTGAAGCCTCTCTGTATTCACTGTGCAGTTTGTGTCCTCCTGTTTCTCTGCCTGCCTGTTTTTGAGGATATGACTATATGGTCATCAAGTCAGTGTGACAGCTGGTGTTTTCCAGCCGAGCGACAGCTCTGGGGATGACAGGCCTCCAGAAAACGCCAGCTCTGACAAACAGCTCTCATCGCTCTGGCAAGGGGTGGCTTGGTCTTGGCCAGGCCCATAGCCACGTGCTTTCACTCCTTGTTCAGGTGGAGATAAAACCAGATGAACCTCTCTGTGTACTGGCTCATGTTTTGTCTGATTTCATTTCTACACCTTCTGGTATTTTATCAACCCAAATGGATCCTTTACAGAAGCTTAACTGAAACTTCAGTCTTTATATTTTGAGGTAAAAAACAGGTTGTTGGCTCTGATCCTGCAGAGACCTATAAGAGAAACGTGCTTTAACATTGATTGAATTGTCCTTGCTTACACCAGGGCTATCTATGGCCTTTTCATTCAGTTTGTGGCTTGAAAAGATGCTGCTGATGAAAAACTGGCTTTAGTTTTGGCTTAAAACAAATGAGGCATCAGTGTGGCAAAGCTCAGCTTCCTCTTCTAAACAAGAAGTGGGAGTGTCCCTTCATTGCTCTAGCTCATTTTGGAGAGTCTACTTGATGTTTTTACTTGACTTCATGGCTGACTCCAGAAGGACACTGAATAGAAGAAGGGATAACTTTTAGTAGTTTATCTGCTGGTGATTTGGGTGCGTGTTTGCTGATATTCTTGTAAAACAGTGTGGCGTTTCCAGAAGATGCGCTGATTTAATACTTCTTTTCAAAAAGCCTCTATTGAGCATCAGCTGCAATCTGTTTTTTCTGATGGAGTTATTTTAGTATAGATCACAGTATTTGTCAGATGAATTTATTTGGGATGCACTGGTCTGTATTTGTTTGGGATATCACTGTTCAGTTTTATCTGGCTCAAGGCCAATATTTACACAGCACCTTTGAATGGAAAAGTATTCATCTGAGTGTGTTTATTATTAGATATCTCACGTATTAGACACAGTAAAACCAGAGTTCATTTTCCAGACAAAAAAATCAAAAAAAGCCTGATCATTCCCATTCATTCTAAATCTGCTTAATAATAGTTTTTTTCTTATTATGCCTGTGGCCCCTCAAGCATATCAGGCTAGGAGTCTGTCTGATGTGCATTTGTTTGTATTTAAGACATTGACCTGTCTAAGAAGTGAATATGATAGAGGATCATGTTTCAAAAAATATGAATGCATTCCAGCTTTGTGAATCAAAGACCTTCTGATAGAGCTTTTACTTGTCAAAATAAAATATGTATTTTAACATTTCTATCTGCATACCCTGATGTATATCCTCTTCCAACCCATATTTAAAATGTCAATTGCCTACCACAAATTGAGAACATCCATATAAAAAGAGGCTTTGTCTACGTGTTTGGAATTGTTATGTGGTGTTACTTTAAAAATACATACATTAAAAAAGGAGTTAATACTAACACTAATGTAACTGTTAAATACCACAGATATTTCTTAAATACTGAAAACTTCACTATTTCTTTTATTAACTTGAGCAAACTTTACAACTCTGTTCACAAGTTAGTGTTTTTTCAGCACTGCACTTCTCTACTTTTTAAGGTTCCTTATGAGCATATCATACAGAAGAGAAATTTAACAGTGTGATCACAGGTCATGGATAGCTACACAGCTATGTCATGATACATTATTTTCTGAAGACTTTAAGAAACACTATTATGATTACAGATTTTCTTAATTCCAGAAGATTGTTTTATCCAGATGACTACTATTGTCTTGAATTAATGTATTTCAGGTTCTCATGAGTCTCTTGTCTTCAGCTCCAGACCTTTGAAGAGATTTGTTCTTTCTGAAGAAATGTTCTGATGTGTCTTTCCTCAACACACGAGCAAAGAGGCATAAGAAAAAACTCACAGACCCTATAGCATTTTGAATTAAATATCAATGGCATATTAGTATTCATTTCAGCCCACCTACAAATCCCACCAATGTGGTGGGAAGAACAGAGCAGACAAATTTAGCAGCAAGAGCACTGGGGAGGAGCTTTCTGGATAAATAAAGGAAAAAGTCCTTAGATCCTAAGACACACTGCAGCACTTGAGCAGAGGGAAAGCAGGTCATTAGTTCTCTGCAAAAAACTTACCTTTTACCAACCTAAGAATGTGTTTCTTGTTTGTTAAACAACAGTCAGGTCACCTTTATATAAGATGGCAAAACCCAAAGGGATATACAGTCTTCACTCAGAAAGCTTGCAGTAGGCAACATCAGACAGGAATTAAAGTATTCCCCTGCATATCAGGCTGGCGTTAGGGGGTACCGTTAGCGAGCTCAGCACCTCCCCGGTCTGCTGCTAACAGCCAGCTCGCCGCAGGCTGCCTATGATGGCGCTGCTTGGGGAATTCACAGTTCACTTCCAATACTCCAAAGAATATTTTTTGTCAGGATAGCATGTTTTGTTTATTCACTGAAGAATATATTTGATCAAAGCTCTCTGGGCTTATCTGTCTCAATATTTTTGTCACTGATTATATGATGTCTCCGTTTTCTAGGTCAGTTACATATTATGCTTATATGTGAGCATGTCAAAGAAATGTATTCACTAATGTATGTTAATGTGCATGCATCTGAACTACTATTCAACAAATGAATGTTTCTTACTCCTTAATGTGTTCTACTCAACTCAATTTGAAAATTAACTTTTTTTTTTAATGCTATCCATAATCCTGAATACTGTCAGCAGATATAGTAGGTTTAAAAAACATTTACAGTTGAGCCTTATCCTCTGATGCATGTTTTTCACTAATTAACCCATTCTAGTTGTTTTGTATCCCAAGATGCTCTGCATTCACCCTTTATATGCTCTATTTAACTCTTTTCAGGCAGAAGACAATATGAATATATACAAGCAAGCTCTTGCATATGTTACCCTTGTGAATTGCTCGTTGTTTGATGAATGTGGTAGCTGGAAAGCGATTATTGTAACTGAATAGAAAATTCTTCTCTCTCTTTTTTTTTTTTTTTAAAGCACATTCTTCAGTACACTGTGGTCCTAACAGACTGACTCTATCTGAAAATGAAAATATATCCTGAAATTCATGTATTTAAAAGAAAGGTTTTCAAAATTATCACGGGGTTAATAAAATACTCACAATGTTCACACGTAATGTTCCTAAACAACAGACCATGCAAAAACATTGATGTTGCTGATGCGTTGTCTCCACAGAATCTTTGAATGAATGTATATGTCTGGAAACCTGTTTCACCTGAAAATATTTGAACATGAAATGTGTGATTCATATCCCAACAAACCAATTTGGTAAGTAGATGTTATTTCATTTACATAGTTCAGTAAGATTAAATTGAATAAATTGGAATTCTCTGAATGATTTGAACAAAATAGTGCTCCTGTAGGAATTTTACTTACACCTGGAGAACAGAATGTTGCTGACAAGATTGAGAACTTTAATGGGTTTAGCAATGCTATTATATCTGGCAACCAATGTTTGCCCTAATTCTTCACAGAGTGAATAACATTTTTAATCCTCAAGGGTTTTGAATGCCCTGTTCTCAAGAAACCAGTGTACACATCCCTAATATAGTTTTGAAAATCTCAGCCTGCCTACATGATAACCCACAGTTCCACCTAAGATGAAGCATGTTACTAAGCAAGTATAACGTAATCTCCAAACCTTTGGCTTTTCTTTTTGCTGAGATGGTTAGCTGCGATTATTTTTTATGGCATAGTTTTTTTGTGACAAGATGGACATGCCTAACAACAGGATAAGTCAGAAAAGGGAGTAAGGAAGGAGTTCATGGTGCTTATGGAAACCATAGACTTGTGCATTATAATGTTTTGAAATATATATTTAATAATCCAAAGTTGTGCAAGAGTAAACTGTATTCAATAATATATCTTAAGTATTTGTACATCCACTTTGAATATAGAACACATGCTGGCTGTTATTTTTTCAGTAACATGAGATATTGCATAGTATTTATGATACCACGTTAATTTTTTGGCCTGACAGTCATTTGCCCTGAAGTCTTTAGGGTTATAGTTGGTGCAACAAATAGCAAGGTTCAGTGTGTTATACTTAAGTGCAGAACTCCTTAAAAGTTTCAAAAGGGTATTGTCATGTATGGGTTCCAAGTTTGGCTTGCAAATTTCTATACGCTCCTTGAATTTGGAGATGATACATATGCAGGATAATCAATTTCCATATTGGTAAGTTTTAAATGGAGAAAAAATGAAGTCAATTGGAATACTCAAGTTTGGTTTATGATTTGCTTGAACTACAGACTAGTTTAGGCTGCACACACAACTGTGTACACTCCTCTCTTCTTGTACTGTATGGGGTGAAAATATTATAGTTGTATAGATTACTGCTCTGAAAATGAGAGTTGTTATTAGATTTTTGTTCCCATCAAAGCTTCCCATAAAGCTCCTGTTAGAAACAACTACTCAGATTTACCTTACTAGAAGATCAGTGCAAGAAATTAATCAGGTAAAATATTATTCAATGCCTATGAGCAGATTGGTGAGAATCATAGAACATTTTAGAGGGAAGAACCCTGTGCCTGGAATGGGAATTAAAACAGTTTCCAAAGCTAGCACAGACTTGGAACTTCAAAAGACAAATTTGACTGTCTTGAATAGGGAGCAACGAATGCTTTTGTTTGGAGCAAGTAATTATCTTGTAGGATTTTACCCCACATTGTGTGAATGCACTGGTACTCAGTTTTGCTTGGAGCACAAGTTTATTATTCATTACTGAACTGCTTCTGTTTCTATACATGAATTACATATTCTGAGACATACAGTGAAAGTGTTTCCATAACTTCACATCCATTTTCTAAATTTAGTAATGATCAATTAAGTGATATACATGCCTGATTTATTTATTTTAAAGGATATTTCTCTCTCTAACATTGTCAATAATATTTGGCAAATTCTGGAAGGATGGGAGTTCTTTGGGGGAATTCAGCTTCAAACTAGAAATAGGTCATTTATTAAGGAAGTCATAGGGCTAACAGATATTCTTTCCTCTTCTGGCAGTCCTCTCTTTCTCCCTCAATGCACTCATGTTACTGATGTACAATGTCACATTTTTTTTCCAGCATCCGAAGTTTGCCAGTATGTTAAAATGCTTTCATCTTGCTGAGATTTGTTACATGCTCAAGTTTTATTGTAATTGACAGTTCAGGGTAGCGCTGTCCCTTGAGTTTTGCATTTTATTTTCTGTTGAAACGTTTACTGTGTTGTGCTGATGATCTCTACCAGTGAGAACAGAACAGAAAAAGGAGGGGTGCTAGCCTCATTTCTCAAACATTGCAAATAGACCAAAGATCAGAAGGATAAACATTGGAGTAAGAATTATTAAGGACTGATTTGTGGGCAAATGCAAGAGCTGCCTTCCTTCCTGTGTAATATTAGCCATCAAATGTGGGAAAGTAAAGTCTTCCATTTGCCTGGGAAAGTTCAAAGGATTCATAAAGGGAACCATGATACCAAAATGATATTCATCATACAGATCAATAACTTGCATACATTTTGACCATATTTAAAGCTTAGCACAGCATTTCAGGCTGCGGTACCTCAGATAAGGATTTAACAGTTTAGCATTATGCATTCTAGTTTCAAACTTTTGTCTTTGTGGGAAAGTAATTATATATTGCCCTATGTTATACAACTTGCATGATTTTTGTGACATTTTAACTGATCCAAAAGTAGGAATATATCCTCTTGATGTACATGGAGAGATGAAGTCAGTTTGCCCAGGGAGGCATCCTCACAACCTGGTTTTTGTGAGTGGCATCAGCTCGGTACGCTGAATACAATGGTAGCTGGACGCATACTGAAGGTGCCTCTCTGGTCTGAGATGCAGCCAGTGAGGTTTAATTCCCTGGCTTCTTCCTCACTGCATGATACGAGATTTGAGCCTTATGTAAAATTGAGCTTTAAGCAAGGACTTTGATTCTTCTGTGTTCACTGAAAGTCACTGGAGAAAAGTGTGGGTATTTATGTGCTTTAAATTTTTTTTTATTCTAAATATTTAGAGACTAAGGACTGAATTGCAAAAAAGCAGCAAATGATGAGAGCATCCATATTTTATAGGGAGCATTCAACATCTTTAAGAACTGATGCCTTCCTGGATGGATTTGACATTGTCACATTACTTTCACTGTTTTTGTCTGACTGTTTCTTCTACATTTTTCCTCTAGTTGTCATTGGTGTTAGAAAAGAATAAGACAACTGATCCAAAGGTCAGAGACATCATTTCAGATTTGATGAGTCAGTGACAATGGAGCTCAGAGAAATAGCCCTTGGCAGGTTTAAAAGTAGTGACAGTTCTGATGGAGAAATGGTTACAGGCAGCTTTGAAGCTTCTTACTAAATATACAGATAAATAAAGAACTAACATTTCTATCGATTATGCATGCAAAAGATTTAATTAGGGACAAGATTGTTCCTTCATTTTCGTACCCTGAAAAGAGATTGAAGGAATGAATACTACAGCTACTCCCATGAATGGATCATGCTCACCAGCAGGTGGTATGAAGCAGGTCCCCTAGAGTTGAATCTCATCCCTTATATCATACAAAAGAATAGAGCCTTTCTGCTACTGTCTTCCCAAGTATATCCCAAGTGCAGGTGATCTTGCTCAAAGAGGGGACAAGCTACTACCTACATGGCATGAACAATGCATTTTGTTTCTCCTTGAAGCAAAGAAGGAACCAGAGAATAACACTGCAGTGTAAACCTTTATTAATAAGGTCATGAAATCTAAATGATGAGACCACTGTTAACTGTCTTCCTCCTCAAAGTGAGGGTACATCTTAAAATGAAAGTAATGAGCTGCACTGTCAGGCAACGAGGCTTCCTATGTTAAAGGTCCTCAACTAGCAAAGCTGTGTACACTTCTCCTCACCCTGGCCCCTGCGTTATCATTCAATCACTGGAAAAGCTAGATGAGGAGTCACCATAAAGATATGTTTCTTACAGGAAAGACCATTGACTGTGTTACCAGGTTTGGCTTATGATAGAATTTCACCAACAAAGTCCACACTAGGTTTCTTTCCAGTTGACTAAACTGTAAAGAGCCTAAAACAGAGAGGGAATCTTTGATAATGTTAATAAAAACCTTCCTGCTTTATGCTTTGATTCTTGCCTAGAGTAGGAGACTGGTCACTGAAAAAGTAGGTCACTGAAATAATTGCTGTACTGAAAATAATATAGCCTGACAGTTCTGGGGTTGAGCTACTGTGTATCCATTGGGCTATAGCAGGTTTGGAGTCTGTGTATTAGCATAAAGATGGAAGTCTCTAATATTTAACTATAACTACATACTTGTCTCTAATCTCTTATAAAAGGTGCTTTCTACTCAGTGGAGATTTTCTTTTTTAAAGCAACCTGCTTATCATAGTTTAAAAAAAAAAAGTATGATAATTCATAATTGTACTTGCAAGTGTTACATTTTTACTTTAACAGGCTGTGTGTGTGTATTTTTCCATATCTCTGCTGATATTCTTTGGTCCTGGTATCCAGCCTTCTCCAGTTATATAGCACTTAATTGCTCTAATTTTTACAGAAATCTTTAAAAAGACAGCTTTTCTTCTTTGTTGTACTTCACTTATATAACATGTCTATGCTGAACAGAAAAGACAAAGGAGGGGGAAAGGTGGAAAGGGGATCTAAGGACAACTCAGTGGCCAGATCGGAAACTTCTTATGTTGCATTAATTCCTAAATGTCGTCTTATAGTATGCACTGGGGGGGAGATTTGACTGTGTGAGATATATTTTCTTGAATTTTGTGATCTCAAGTCAAATATGTGCAGTATACAAGAAAAATCATAACTCAAAGCAATGTTTTAAGCCTGTTAGTAAATGTTCTCCTTTTTAATTCATTTACATAGAGCAAAGTAAAGGTAAGAAGTAGGCTATGCCTTCCAGCAGACACATAAATCAACAGGAGAAAAACACTCTACATAATAGTACAAAATGTAGTGATGAGCTCCAAATCATAGGTTTTACAACTGAGGACAATACTAGAAAAGTAAACCATGATTTCAGTTTCAGAGACAGTTCTRTTGCTTATGTTTCACAATTGTATTTTTAGACAAGCAGAAGCTCCAGTGTGTGTTAAAAAGCGATTCCTCATGAATTATACATTTGTTCTTTTTCATTTGGCTACAGTGACTTTATGTCATATGATTCCTCAAGATACTGAAGATGTATATATAGTACGTTGAGATTTTTTGCAGGCTGTATACACAGTTGCCTCTTCATACTTTTTGACATGTTTAGTATACTTGTTTGTTGCCTAGATTATACACTTTTTTTCTTTGTGGTAGTGACTTTTTTATTCTAGTATTTTCAAACAGATCTATTTCTTCTGCCCAGATTTTGTTAAATTAAGAATTTAGGAAGGTGGATATCAAATTTAAAAATTGCTTCTGTAACCTTTAAGAAGTGGTAGGACAAAACTGATCTTCAGTTAGTCTCTTGGCTTCCCTTAAACTTCACAGAGGTGCAAGCATGTGCTCAGTATGTTGCCAGCATTTGATTAAACCTTCTGGGCACTCCTTGACCAGAGCACGTTTGCAAGCTTGTTAGGTGACCGTCTTCACTCATGCTTTCAAGCACAAGAGTACACTTTACATATACATATTAGGAAGAATTTATTTTCCAGTCAATGTTTTATTTTTGTGAGTGTATTACCAAAGTTGTACATTTTTTATAGCATGAAAATTAGGCATACTGTAACCCCCAGCATTCTGTCAGCAGACCGGTACATTCCTCTTCTGGTCGCAAATCCCCCACCAAACTACTCTGAAGTCTAATAAGACATGTGGTGTGTTAAAAAACAAAGGCACAACCCAATAACCCCCAAACTGCATATCTAATCCACTTCTTGTTGTGGTAGTATTTAATTAGTGGCATGATTCAACTTGAGAGGGTGGCTCTGCAGTGATTAGGGTCCGAATCTAGGATACGGACTCTATTTTGTGTTTCACTTTGGATTTCTTGTGTCACACTGAGTCTGTAACTTATCTTCTCCATCTGTAAAATGAGCATGAGTGCCTATTTCACCAAAATATTGTGAAGGTAAATAGATCATCTTGAGACATTCAGGTGCCCTCCTAATGGAAGCTAGACAAGAATCTAGCATAGCTCCATGAATAAAACTGGTGTTTGTGTGCACAGTCACAAAAAACAAGAAAGCCTTTCTCTTGCCATTGAGAGGACTGAAAATGAAAATATTTGTTTCCCCCTCTCACAAGAACATTTACTTTAGCCTTGAAGAAAAGGCACTGTCTTACTCAAATGTGCCTCCTCCAACCCTCGCTCCCTTTTGTCTTCGGTTAATTCCAGCGTCTCAGGAGCCAAAGGGTCCTGTTCAGTTCTCTGAGTCACTCGTCGTCCATAACCCTCCGTATTTTGCCTGGGTCTTTCTCTGCCCTAGAAAAGCTATAGATAAAAAGTAAATAAATAAAGTAGTTTTATTGCTTTCCAAAAGCTCAATTCATGCTCAGTGGTTCCACTCCAGAGGTCAAAGAGATGAAAAACTCTTTTGTACAGAAATACTATTTTGGTTTCGTTTTGAACTTAGTAGACAAAATAACGTTTGGATAACATAATGCTTGTTTCTTTTCTTTGCCTAGTGTTAATGATCATAATCTAATGGAGAAGTCTAAAGAAATAGTAGTGGCTTATTTTATTTAACTTGGTTTGCTAGTTAATTAGCTGCAGCATCTGACTATAATCCTCCAACGCAGAAAAGGTTGTTTCGCAGTCCAAATCTGCATTACGTATTCAGGCAAATATCCACTGAAATTAATTCTTCCCTTGATAAGAACTGTGAATTCTGTTTTTGTGTATTCTGAACAGTAAATTCTTTACTATATTCTTCTATGGTATGACATGAATTTAAATCACGGAGATCTGCTACTGGTTATGAGCAATCTTAAACAAATTGAGTTAGTATAAATTGGTAGTCTCAAAGATGATATAAGAATTTTACCTATGTTACAGTACTTTGGGTTTTCTTCTGTCAAAATATGTCTCTCTGATTCATAGCAATTACGAACACTTAGGAAGAGTTGTAAATTACTATTATTTTGACACATTTGTCGTCGCTCCCTTCTTTTTAATTCTGTAGTTATTTTAAGTACCTAGTCGTCTTTTCTGAACCACACTTTTTGTTTGTGCTCATACTTCCCATATGAATGAAGGCTGGAAGTGAAGTGCAATCTGTCTTGCACTAGCAGCGGGAGGGAAAGGGGGCTGAAGCGGAGGCCAGCCGTTTGCGCGGCCCGGTCGCTGGGTGGGAGGTGGTGGGTGCCCCGGGCCCGGGCAGGGAGTGCGTGGCGGGACGGGCCGCCGCTCTCCGCCTTTCCCGGGCCCGCAGCCCCCCAGGGGCTGCACCGCAGCCTGAGCCTGAAGCGCAGAAATAAGCCTAGTCTGGCCGAGGACAGCGAGCGCCCGCGCGGGCCTGTAGCCGTGGGAGGGGAGCCGCCAGCCCGCCTGCGCGCCGCGCGGCCCCGTCGCCCGCGAGCCTCGGCAGTGCCTGCAGCCGCCGTGCCGCTCCCTGCCTGCCGCAGCGGGAGCTCTGCTGCACGCTAATGGCCAGGTTTCGTTCGGAAATGCCTATCTTCTTACTAACTTGTGGCAGTGTGATTCAAGCTCTTTGAACTTCCTCATACACCACCATCTCTTTTGTTTCCTACGTAGTCTATGTGTTTTACCATTTTAAACCAATGTTGGTTTCTTTTTAGGTTGCTATTAATCCATATATTATACACATGCTATACCTGGTTTTCTGGAAGCAGAAATAATATTTTCTCCTCAAAGTGTCAGTCTGGGTAAGGCAAGCTTTGGTGAAATCTAACCACGAACAAGTTAAGCTTGCTTTTGAGTTCTGTTAACTTTAGTATGTAGTTTTCTCAAGTACTTAAAAATGTGTCAGTGTTTCCCTGAACTGGTGAAACATCAGCCCTAGCAATTCATTTTAAGTCTTGTGATGGAAATGTTTCCATTTTTCTTAATGATGACCTAATGTTCCACAGATAAATATATAAGTTTCTTTTTGTTGTTTCCTTGTATCATGCAAAGGTCTGATCCCTGAGCTGGGGTACCCTAGGGATTGCTAAAACAGTATTACTTACTACTATTAATAGAAAGAAACTTTATAAACATGTATTATAGACAGGGAGAATAAATATAAAAGTGCGAATGATTCAAGGAGGTCTGTTGAAGTTCTTCCCTTTTCTTACATTACTGAAAAATTAAAAATTATATATAGCTTTGGGAATCTGTGACTTCAGCCTATCTATGCTTTCTCTATAATAGACTGAGGATAATTTTAAAATCTGTTCAGTTAGTCATAACAGTTGTACTTTTAAAATGACAGAACTACTATCATTAAAATGATGATATCGGGGCAAAGTACAATGATATTTTAGGACATACTCATGCCAAGTATTGATAGGCCATGGTTGGTCTCAATACAGATATGGGAAATTGCCACACACTATTTAAATAACATTGTTGTGTTGCAAAGAGTTCATTAAAAATCCATTTAAAAGGAACCAAAAAATAAATCACAATTTTACCTCTTTCAGATCATCAGCATGTACGGTTTGTGTTCATACTATGCAGTTCAAGTTTTGATTTCTTGTTCTGAGTTTTAAAAACATGTTTTCTTTATTCATTTCTTTAGACATGCTCATGTAGTAGAAGAATTCCCTTAAACTAAACTTTTGAGTGATAATATTATATTTGACAATATCTTGAACACATAGCAAAGCTCAATTTGATACACTATATGTCTCCTTTTGTGTATGACCTCTGCAGAAAAAAAGGATTAAGGAAAAAAAAAAAGGCAAGACAATAAATTGAATATGTATTTTTCTTGCATCAGGAAACTGACCTGCAAAGGCTCCCAATCTCTAGCGGGGTCATGATACTGTAAAGCTAAAGTCTTTTTCTGATGTTTTTTATTTTGAAATATCTAATACGTTTAACTTAAAAAGCTGATAAAAAATTTCAAAGTCAGTGTATTGCATCATATCTGTAATTTGGAAGTGTGAGAAATTAAAGCTATTGCTCTGGCTAGATAGTATGCTGATAGTGTTAAGATAGCTAGATAAATGAACTAGACAATATTTCCATAAAGTGGGAGACAAAGTTATGGAGCTAGGAAAATAATGAATGCTAAAAAGCAGGCAATAGTGTATTGAATCTCAGCCCTTATGATTTTATTTTCTTCCAAATTGTAATATTTGACACTATGATTAACTTTGTAAGAATTTTTAGCATCCTTTTAGCCAAAATAGAAAACTCTACCTAATACCCCTTTTCCCGCTACAAAACTATGCAAGAACAACATCACAGGGCTTTCACAGCAATATTCAAGCAGCAACATAAGAAAAGCCCTCCCCCAAAATAAATCAACCCCCAGGTCCAGCACCAAATTTGTCAGACGTTGGCTGGTCTGTTTGCACCGCAACCACTGCAGATCGAGGGGCAGCACAACTGCGGGAGGAAACTCGGCAAACGACCTCTAAAGGGCAGCGAAGGAGCTGAGAGCGAGGTGAGGGGTCGACGGCGCTCTCCAGGCACTGGAGTGAAGCTAATCCTTCCTGATGTGGTGGCTGGGGGCAGAGGGGACCCTTGGCCGCTCGGGGGGAAAGGGCTGCTGTTCCCCGCAACACTGTGTGTGAAGCCGTCTCAAAACAGCCCTGAAGAAGAAAAGAAAACCTGAGGGTTTGCTCACCCTCCATGTATAATTTTAACTAGCTGTATCCAAACAACGGAGTGAGGATCAGGCACCCAGAGGGGCAGCTGTTTTCGTGCTGTTTCCTGTGGCTTTGTACCACTGCATCTACCTGACAAATGCAGAGGATCTGTATCTTCCCTAGCATTTTCCAAAGTGATGCCATGGTCTGTGCCATGTGGGATGGCAGGGGCCGAGAGCAAGGGCGCTCTGTGGGAAGGCAGACCTACGAGAATGCTGCGGGGGCACCTGCAGTCGCCGGAGCGGACACAAAAAAGATGCACAAGGAGCTAGAGAAGGACTGACCTTGTTACAAAGTGCTGCTGCCCTCACAAATGCTACCTAATATAATAAAAATTGCAAAGATCACCCCCTGTAGATCATCCTCTCTACTCTTCAGACAGACAACGTAGAGTGCTTTAGAGTTTAAATTAATGGCTCTTGCAGGTTTTAACACTGGGGTTGCAAGAGCGAGCAAATGCCACCTTACCTCTTTTTAACTGTAGAAGGCCCTTCTTGTCTCCAGTAGATACACACAGGGCAATGAGACAGTGAAATTCCTCATTTTTTTGTTTAACCAAAGGTTTTGCAGAGAAATTCCAAATCACTGAGTGTGAAGTATGCTGTCAGCTTTATAATGCAGGCTGGTATCCTATACTATTTATAAATAACTAAAAATAAAAATGAAGCCAGAACACTAGCCGTGTGCTGGAGATGGCATTTTAAAAGTAATGAAGAAGAAAAAAAGAAAAAAAAAACAGGTGCAAAGACAAATTGGTTTGGCTTAGCTTAGTTCTTGTTTTCATTTATCTTTGCTATGGAGGGAACTAAGAAAAAAAAATGTTTGGAATATCATCATAAAGCAAATAGTGGACACTGTGCAAAAGCAGATGCCATTTAGCTCAGCTAGTACTTTGAGCAGACTCAGCAAAGTGTTACTGTAGTGCTCCTGCAGCAGGAGCCTCCGAGGAGGAGCAGGAGCTGCGCCGTGCTGAGCTGCTCTGGCTCAGCTGCGGGCCTCCCATCACCCTCCGAGGGGGCRGCAGAGCCCCCCTCACTGAGGCTCCTGGGGCGCCACTGCACAAAATGCCAGTGGAACCGCTGTGCCTTCAGCTGGAGATTGCTTGTGTCGTACAGTTTGCCAGAACCATGCAGGGTGCCAGAACCATGCAAAAGTGGCCAGTCTGTCATGATAACCGAGTACTCAAGAACTGAAAAAACAACTTGCAGTTAGACTTTCAAAGTAACCCAGGAGATTTTAGACCCTCCCTCTGAACCGCTTTTCCTAACTAAAGTAAAAAAAGAAAAAAAGAAAAAAGCATCATCTAAAAGCAAAGGCATTAAGAAGTGGGTCAGTTATTTGGGAAACATCACTTATGTGATGTCCCAAGTGCATTGAAGAGGTATTTTCTCTCATGGACTTCTCTGGAAAAAGAAAATTACAAGTTACTAGAGAAGATAAAGCTTTCTTTGCTAAGAAAGAAAATGAGATATGAGGAGGGTGATTCATAAAAGAGTCTGAATATAGGTTTCAAGACCATAATAAATATAAATCTGCAGGATTCATTGACAGATGAAGAAACAAGGACATGGCTCCCTCCCTTTCATGTTACAAACCTATTATCTGTAATGCCAGCATGATTCCCAGCTGAAATTCAATGTTCTTTCCTTGACCAAAAATTAGATTAGCAATTGTTTCAGAATAACCAGTACATTGCATTCTTGTCTGTACTGAGGATGCCAGAATTGGCTAGTATGTAAATAAAGTTGAAAGTTGCAGAAATGCAATACTTATGACAGGCTGTCACCTTTCTTTGCAATTTCATTTGCTAAAAGGTTAGGGCTCAGAACAAGACTCACAAATATGCAGAATGTTGCTGGGGTGCATGTTTGCTACGGATTTGTTGCTATGTCCATCTGTTTGAAAATAATCAGCTACATTACATTTACAGCAGACGTCTCCACTCTCATTCTTTACTGGCTAGCTGACAATATGGAAGTAATTTATAGAAGTATGGCTAGCTTCTTTTATACTGAAATTATTTTTCTGTCTACTGCGAGTTAGGAAAGATCACTAAAATGAAGGACATACAAATAAACTAAATTAAGAAGATCAAACACCAGGCATTAATTGCATAAAGTACATGCAACTATCTAATATTCGTCTTGCAGAAAAGTCTCAGGTTGGGCTCCATTGTTTTAAGCAGTGAATAAAAATGACAACACCCAAAATACTGAATTCTCAGTGACTTTATGTCAATGACTGTAGTATTTTCCCTCATTAGCAAACAGGAAAAAATGGGAGAACRTTTATTTGTTTAAGACTTCTTGAAAAAGTGCAAGAGTGGAGGTTAGCACAGTGTATTGACTCCACTGGCCGGAGCAGCTAGTCACCTCTCAGAGCCTACCGGGTGCAGGGAGCCCCTRGGAACTACAGACAGCTCTCGCCCTTCCTGCCATGGGCTGCTGTGCCAGTGCTGCATGGGCATAGCTGTGCAAACAGCGCACAAATGATGAAGGGGCAAGCTTACCAAGGTCGATGCCAGAAAACATCAAATATCTTGGAGCTTCCTTTGAACTAAGAGCTACAGAATTTACATACTCAGGATGGTGGCGATTGGCTTCAACAGCAGCATCCTGGTACCTTTAGGCTTGCAAAATGAAACAACTCAAGACACTACAGTGACCTTGGCATGTAAATGAAGAAAGAGATGGGGACTGTAGACAGAGGAATATCTTTCTGAAAGACTTTTAAATGCTTCTGTTTTTTTAGCAAGATCATTTTGAAGTCCTTTTTTTGCTAAAGAATCCCTGACTCCTGAAACCTGAGAAGTAAGAGGGTGTAGATGCACTGTCTTTTAAACAGTTTTAACACTATACATGTATGTATGTATATGTCAATAGCATTTAAGGGACTTAAAGAAGAAAAGAGGGGGAAAACCCCCCATTCATTTCCGTTTTCTTTCATCATCTCCCTTGAAGGCACTATGTTGGTTTTTTTTTTGGCTGTGCTCTTACTTTAATACCTCTGCTGGTGCAAGGGCCTCAGGAGTGAGCCCATGCTTCCAGGCTGTGGGGGAGAGGGCGGCCACAGCAGTAACGTCAGGCGTCCACATGCAGCACAGCAACACCACCTCGCATCCACTGAGCACAAGGCTCTGGAGTGCAAATGAAGGGCGAAGATGTGTGGCTGTGGTGCCCAGGAACCGAGCAAATCACACCAAGGGTGCTTCAGAGTGGCTCCGCTGGTGCAGCGCTAGCGAGCATCTGTCACCATTGTCCCCGTGCTGGAATGGGGAACTGCAGCTCCTTCCCAAGAGTCTCCCAGGAAAGCTTGTGTCGTCCATTGAACAAACTCAGTTGTTTGCTTCTGCAGAATCTGTCAGGAAGTAGAGGCAGGGTAAGGACTGGCTGAGAAAGAATTTGATGCTTTTGTTGTTGCTGGAAATTAAGGAAGAGGAAAAAATCTGTGTTAAACCAAGGAAAATGGGAAGCAGCTAGATAGCACATGGAGTACAGTTTATTGCAACTTGCTAATTCAGGTTGATATGTTTTACACGTAAAAGTATTGAAGGGGTTAAAAATGTAATGGCCAGCGCAAGCAAGCCTGTACAATTGTATGAAAACCCAGTAACAGCAACAAGAAGAAACCCCTCTCAAATTCCCAACCCGTGACTAGTCTAATCTGAGACATCTTTTCAAAGCTACTGGTCTCTGCAGTTTGCACTCAGATTATCTGGGAGTTGCTGTTTTTCTCTCATTCTGTGCCATGACAATAGATATTAAATGGGTTGTTTTCTTAGCAATCTTCAGGTTTGGTTATTGGGATATTGGAGATGCAGGGCTCTTGGTGGAAGCCTGTCAGCCCCAGGATTTGTTTTCTTGTTGTTTTGTCAAAGCCGTTCGTTTGACCTTCAAGGTGCAGAGCTCGTCTATTCACTCAGGCTTTTGCCTGTGGAGAGGAGACGGAGGGAAATCAAGCCTGTTCTTGGATCAGAGTCTATTTGGCTTGACGTTGTCAGTAAGCRTTATGTATCACTGTAAATGTTTACTTAGCCTGTTGGTGAAGCACGCTTTATAAGATGAAGAATATATAAAAGCTGTATGTATGTATAYAAAGATGGAGACAGTTAAATGGCACTAGGGCAGAACAAAGAAATGAAAGAAATGAAATGTATTTTACCATAATCTACCCCAGTGTTTCTGCACTGAGGCAGATATTGGCAGTTATTTTCCATGGATTTCGAGACTAAAATGCATCAACTGAAATGGAAGAATTTAGGTATGGACTATATTGCATTTTATGTCCGTATGAAAACATATTTTGGAGTAAAAATAGAAGACAGCAAGTTCCATGATAGAAGCAGTATTTATGGAAGGTTGATCTGCTCCTCCTTAGTAGGTGGACCGCATTAAAGGGAAAAGTGGAGCTTGGACACAAGGGAAGCCGTAGAGCCCCAGGACTGTGGGTCTCAGAGCGTCCCGGCTGTCTCTTCTATGCCTCTGCTCAAGGGCTACAGAGCTCCTGCAAACTTCTCATGGCAGAGCTGACTCCAGCTTTCCTGCCCAGAAGAAGTACTGTTTAATAAATAGGGCCCTGTTCAACAAACAGGGCTAGCTGGAGCCACAGGAAGAGCTATCAGTTAAGAAGCTTTTGATAGTGTTATGCAGGATAAAATGTCTGGCCATGAGCAAGTAAGTCGTTTTTCTTGCATGGATTGGCATTCACGTTTAGAAGTTTGAAACAAGTTGCTGTTGCTGATGTGCTAGGCTGTCATGTTTCTAATTCTCTCTCTCTCAGATTATCTTCAAATTTCAGGTTGTCTGGAATGTTTTGCCTGAAAATATTTCATGAAAAAAAATTGGAGGTTAAATCTTAAACAGAAGGTTTATTTGGTAAAAATAATTCATTTGGTTTAAATGAATTTTTTTTTAATTGTAACTTGTTCTGTTTCTGGTTGAAAATGAAAAAGCAAACAGCTAAATCAGAATGAACCAAAAATTTGAGGGGAAAAATAAAATTAAACAAATGCTCCCGTTTTGAGGAGATGCATTTTCTGGCAAAGCTTTCCTATAAATACTTCAAACATATGAAAGGATGTATAGTAGAATTAAAGAAGTAAAATATTTTTTCTCTGCTTTTACAAATACATTCTAAAAACATCTTCTTGTCCCATGATCTTTTCATGATCTGCATAGCAGAAGCAATATGGATTCTTTGCTTTTCTTCACCTGGTGTGCTACTCAGAACTYGGCACAATGGGCAAAAGTCTCACTGAATCAGGATGGCAATATCCTACAGCACCTTTCTACAGGTGCATATAAACAGTATTGCATTGTCTTTAAAAAGCACTCTATCATGCTTTTTGCCATCACCAGCAGCACATGAGAAACTTCGCCTGACTCAACCTGTTCTAATGCAGTTACCATTATGTGCTTGTAGCAAGCAGAAAGAGACGCAAATGCTCATTTCCATTTACCATCCCTCAGTGTAAAACTAGAGCGCTACTGGATCAGACTACTGGCTAGACCATCTGAGCGTGGATTGATGGAATGAGAGAGATTTTGTGAGGTGTTTTTTTTTTTTTTTAGTAATTCCTAGAGACTATAAAAATCGGCTTAAATGTCAAATTTCTGAGAAATTATTTCTATGAATAAATCTGATCGATAT
This sequence comes from Apteryx rowi, assembly GCF_003343035.1. Classification (NCBI taxonomy): domain Eukaryota; kingdom Metazoa; phylum Chordata; class Aves; order Apterygiformes; family Apterygidae; genus Apteryx; species Apteryx rowi. Next base: position 2,292,396 of record NW_020451027.1, on the reverse strand, counting down.
TAACTTTATGTCCACCCCCCTTCCAACAAACCCAGTGAAAAACCTCAGATCTGAGCATGCCTTCAAATGTTCTGAAACTGCAGATCTGAACACCCAGGTCATTGCTAACGCATAATGTTTCTTAAAAAATAATAATTTGGCATGAAATTCTGTAGGCCATGTGTTAAGACAGGAATTAGGAAATACAGTGAGTAAGAAATAGATTAGCTTAGGCTATTAAACCAACCTAAATTTTTTAAATAGCTCTCCAGTTTCTCTCTCCTGCAGCTGGATCGGACCTTATAATGGGATTAGGCTCTGCCTTTAGAAAGCGATTTTTTTTTTTCCATAGTCATAGGTTTCTGGCAGGGACTAGCATTCTAGTTATTCTGTTATGAGACGAGGCTCTTTTTTATTAATGGCAAAGAGGAGGCAGCTGTGGAGCCTGAGCCAGAGCATGAACTAATTTCAGAATGGTAGGAAGTGGTACACAGAGTGTGCATTGCACCCAACAGGTTGGTCCTCATTTTGTTCAGGTACAAATGCCATTACTAAAATGCCTTTATGGCTGGATGAATGCTATAACAATCCTGCCTTCTCAAAAAAGAGGAGAAGGAAGTCAGTACAGAAAAACCACCATCAACAACAACAAAAAAACCTATTCAGTCCAGCTCTGCCAACTCTGACCTGAACAAGGGCAGAAACTGATCATAAATGCAAGTAAACTGCAAGTGTTAAGGCACCCAAAAATGACAAAGGTCCTGAAGTTCAGCTTCTTAGTGAGCTCAACTGTTAAGTGACTGTGGTGCTCTTTCTATAAACTTGAGCAGTCTGTGACATAACAGAGTGTCCTGACACAGTTGGCACCTGGAATCGGGGAATCCAAACTCTACTAATATTAGTAATGCAACAGCACAAAGAGGGGTAGGCTTGGTGAGCAGGCAACAGTAAGCCATGGAGGAGATCTCTAGTGAGATATATGCTGTCTAGCAAATGGGACTATATCTGGTGTTCAGTGAACTCTGCCTGGTTAAATCATTGATTTCTTTGAGAAATTCTGGGTATTCAATATATTTGCCACGGCTAAACATACCGTGCTGTTCATCTGGGGAGCATGGAAAGCGTGCAGCTCTCAGGGGATGCACGGATGCCTTTAGTGGCTGCAGAACTGTGCTCTTCCCTCTGCATCTAAAAGGATCTGCCACACACAGAAACGCCGAGAACAGTATTGTTATTGCACTTGGTGATTTATTTTGCTTCTGATTTAAGCGGGATTAGGAATTGAGGTTAAATTGTACATCTCTTAAATCCCCATTGTGGGTAGTTTCAGGACAGATGTGTGTGTGTCAGGAATTCTTAGCTGAGTCCCTGTTTAGCATGGATGAGAGCACGGGGGCTGCACTACACGACCTGCTCCAAAGACAAAGTAGTTTTGAGTGGGCCTGTTCCCTGGGCTGACCTGAATAATCCTCTGTAGGTGTGGCACAGTTGCTTCTGCCAGGCCAGCGTGCCTTTGGGAGGCTGTCTTAAAGTGTGATTAGGAAAAGCCATGGGATTGTGCTATTTTTCAGTATTTCTATCCCAAGTTTAAGCAGGATTTGAAGCAAATGCCTATTAATAAGAAAAAGGATTGTAAACCCTATATTACAATTCTTTACGTATATATTCACATATAATTTGTGTGTATGTGTGTTTATATGTGTGTATGCACACACAAACTCACACAAATATATGTATGTATGTGTTGCTGTTGTTACGGTCACTCTGTTTCCAGGTCTAATATCTATTGAGGATCACAGTCTGGCTGTCAGGAGTATGTATGACCCTGGCAAGCAGTGGTGAGAGTGTGACTGGGGCAGATAATTTAATGGGACAGGACAGCACGAGGTGGCACCAGGCCCAGCTGACCTTGCCTTTTGCCAGGAGCAATGACAAGTAAGGCTACAGCATGGTCACCTGTTATTCTTCCTTTTCTATGGCAAGTGTTAAGAGTTAAAACCTGACACAGAGTATGCTTTGAAGTTTTCAAGCCTATTGAATACTGCAACATGCAGGATCTTATGCATTAAGCATGGCAATCTGGTTTTTGAATAGATGCTGTCCTGGATTTACAAGCCCCAGTCATAGTTCTTCCTCATGCATACATGCAGGAAACACTGCTTTGGAGGAAGGTAGAACCTGTGGATTTATGTTTTATCATTTGTTTTCTTGTCTATTTTATTGTCACATGGCTGACCCCTGTGTAGAATAGGTGCATCGAGTGAACATGTGTACTGAATATGCCCTGTGTTGTCCAGAGGAAGCATGTATTTTATAAGATGTGAAACAGCATAACTTCTCTAAGCAATGTTTGCATTGGAGGGTGTTACTTTCAGTAGAAAAGGGACTGATAACACAAGTTTCCATAGCTTCTGGGAGTACATTTTATGATCTATCTTTCTGCAAACTAAAAAGGGCATCTCTTGTGTCCATGTATGATTTCAAACGGAAAAGCATACTCTGTGCTCTATTCCAGCCATGTAAGCAGAAACACAGACATGAGTCTTTATTGAGCTACAGTGAGCTGTTCAGCACAGAACTGAACTGAGCCAGTAGACCCCTCAACACTGTCTTAAAAACAGCTCAGATCTGGTTTTACATTTCCCTGTTAGACTTGTGTTCAATTACACAGGCCTACGAACAAATGAAAAAAAAATCACCTTCAGCTTAGGGCTTTTGTTTAACCAGTAAGAAGGAAGGTGGCTCCTGGCCAGTGGAGAGGCTTCCACAGTAGTCCTTTGGTTGAAAAAGATAAAAAGTAGGAAGAGAGTAAGGATTTGAGCACTCAGGCCGAATAGAAGGGCAAATAAAGTATTGTGGATGGCAACACCAGGCAAAAGACTGGAGTCTACATGGTAGACTCCCTCTGTCAGGTGTCCCTGCCACTGATCACTAAATTATAATGTGTTCTGGGAGTTTCTGGCAGGCTGGGCCACTGAGTATGCCAACCTACCAAACCTTGGGTTGGTTTTTAAAAAAAGATAAACAGAGTGGGATAAAACAGTATTTGACTGAAATCTTTGCCCAAAATTTGATCCAGAATGGTCTAGTGGAGCAGGGTGAGAGGAAGGATAGAAACTGTTTTAGGTCTGTATTTTTCAGTTTCCAGTCGATAGAAAGGGTAAAACTGCTAGTCACAAAGAGTGGCTGCTCTTCTCGTTTTTCCAGACCAGAAGGAGAGAGAAGGCATTAGTAGAAATGCTGTGAGAAAGCCAATTCTCAAGAGAAGCGTGACATAAATTTTAGGCTCAAGTCCAAGATTTTCAAAAATAGGAATCTAAATTTAGGCATTTTAATCATTGTCCCCACTTTCAAAATGAATGAGCACCAGATACTCCTGCTGTGATCAGTAGTTTTGAAAATTAAACCATCCAAATAATGGAGTTTAGAGTCTGTTTCCATATGAAATCAGCAATGAAGGCCTGCTCAAGAGATTCATTTAAATGCCTAGTTTCTTGAGGGTGGTTATCCTAAACAAATTTCAAAATCATCTGAAAATACATTGTCATTATTTGTGGGAATTCCAGCACACACCAGAAACTCTTAGGTATTGTCAAAGGGAATAAATATGTTACTGGGTAAGGGACTTAGTAAGCAAGGCTGTCAAAGCCAATGACCTTCAAACTTTTAGGGAAGAAAGTCTTATCAGAATCTCAGAACTTTCTCAGGTTAGAAGCTATACAAAATCCAAGAAAATTACTTTTCCTGCAGCCATTTATCTGGTTATATTTAGCATAGTATTCTTGGCATCAGAGAATCATAGTATTCTTGGCACCTTGAGAAAGGTGTTACCGATACAGGATTCCTGCTCTTACCACTGTTCAGAATAGTGCTATTGCATTTGTAACTTTGATTGTATTCGAATGTTGTCAGTATGTTCTCTGCTAGACGTGGCTACAGCACAGCTTTGTTCCTCCAAATATGGTTACAGAGGACTTGCTGAGGCTGCAATATTTATTAAACAATTTAAATCCCCCAATTTGATGAACAAATGCTCTGGCATACATTTTCATTCAGGGTGGAGCAGTTCCTCACATGTAATTATTAATTGAAATCCCTTTTCACAGTCACTCCCAGGTAGCCTTGATGCAATGTGTCCCTGATTTCTGATTGTGAGTTTAGAAATCAAAAGCAACAAAAGATAATTGTTTTATTTTCAGTATTTGTTTTAATTTGTAATTTTGAAATTAAGTGCTCCCAAAGTTGACAGACAACAGTGCTATTGCCTAGTGTGAGAAATGTTTGCCAAATGCCTCAGAAACTGAAGAAATACTGCAATTTACTGATTAATAAAAACCTTCTGTAACTGAGTTTTATGTACCATACTGACTTTCAGCCACCCAAGGAAAAAGTCCTTTGACATGACATTAGTTGAGCACAGCTATTTATCTGCATTTCAGATCTATTTATGTACAAATAAATGCTTTTAAAAAAAACCTTGCATGAGCAATATCACAAATTCCATGGATCTTCTGCATGACTTGAGCTGCATAATTGTACATGTAGTTCTAAAAATGAATGATTTACACAAGGGAACACTTGCCTGCAGCCATGGTTTAAAGTGCATATTCCCGTGAAATATTCAAAAGTAAACCTGAGTTTCCAGAGAGAAAATGAAGGATTCACATATGTGACAAGATCTGGAATTGCTGTATGTCATGCAGCAGACCTAGGTGTCATATGGATYGCTAGAAAGTATGCACACAGTAGTAATAAAACAGATATAGCTTAGTGGCAAGTATCAGTGACAAAGCACCACAGTGTAGACCGTCATTAGAAATYGACCATCCACTCTCTTCCAGTTTCAGTTACAAATAAGAAATATTCAGAGTGGTCAGAATTTGAGTTTGGACAAGCCTTTGGAAGGGAGTGTCTTTACCAAATTTCCATGATCAGAACGAGAAGGTGGCTGTCTCAAAAGCAAAGGATTTCTGGTATTTTCAGGCTCTGGTCTGGATGGAAAGCTGTGAGTGAAGAACTTTATTTGAAGTCCGCTATAATTCAATACTTATCCAGTTGAAACAGGAAATTAAAATAATGATAAACTATGCTTATCCATGGCTTTTGATTCACAGATATTAGCAAATTTCACAAAGAAGGAAAATGTTTTTACATGGATGGGTCAACTGAAACCGAGCAAAGTTTACAGCCTAATTTTTCAAGGTTTCAAGATTTTAAGTAGCTGCCAGTGAAATAATTTTAATCCCCATTTCAATAGATTTCCTAACAAGCTTTCAGTAAGTGATATGTCTGCTTTATGGGGCTGGCATTAAGAGGTGAGTTATGYACAACAGAAGACTTTCTGGAGGGAGTTTGGGACGTGGTAAAGGGTTTATCTCCAAACACTGCTCAGTGTCGATGGCCAGTCATAGGACAGTGGTTGTGATCTGCAAGAAAGATACCATATTTTCTTCCCTGCTTTTATGTAAGAGTATGCTGGACTTATTGGAGGAAAAGTTTTGTCATTCTGAAAAGATAATTACAGTACATGGGAGGGGCTGGAAAGTGCTTAAAGTAAGATTCAGGGAGCATTTAAGAATAGATACAAGAAAGAAAGAAACTGGTAATCAGTGGGAATGAGAAACAGAGAAGATTTGCAGTTTGTAATGACCAGAGGCAAAAGGATGATGTGGCATTTTTAGGTAACTAGAAGTAGTTGAGAATGACCAGGCTATGTTCATTAGCGAGAGGCATACCAGAAGTCATTCTGTACCAGAAAACGTATCCAGTTGCTCCTTCAGAGCAACTGAAATATCTTGGTGCAGATATTTCAGAAAATATTTCTGAAAATCCATCCAGCTGGCAAAATAGAACTGGGACCTGTGTAAAATTGCTTTCAGTCCATATTGCAAGACTATCAAATATAGCCTGCAAACATCCAGAGAAGGCAGGTATTTCTTGTCAGCTGTTCTGTACTAAGAAGGATGAAAAAGATATTCTTCAAAGAGAAAAGAAATAGGTTTTGTTTTCCCAGAGCCAAAGTCACAAGATGTGAATGGAAGATCTACTGGTCTCAAAGGTCAGGCAAAGCTGTACTGGTGTGTGTCCCCGGAGCCCTTGATTTGCATGATGCTGGCATGTGGCTGCACCTCTCCTTCATCGCTTTCTCAGCTGATGTATTTGAAGGTGCTTTAATGCTCCATGATCAAAAGAAAACAGCACCTTCTTAGGAGAAAAAAGCAGATGAACCAAAAGCACTGGCTGAGTAAGTGGCAGAGATTTTGATTTTATGCAACATAGGACCAAACCCCTTTGCACAGAGAGGGAAAACTCTGTACATCCTCATTCCCCAGTGAAAGGCAATTCACTATGGGCGTTCACTATGGCAAACGGAGTTGGCTTGGATACCACCATCAATGAGAACAGCAATGGCAGCTCCCAGCTTCCCAGGTGACTTGAACATACCTTCTGACTTACTGGTTTGGGAAGCTAATGTTGCAGTCCCCATTCCCCTCAGCCCTCTTTCACACAACCGCCTCCATTTGGACTCTAACTTTCTTCTCAGTATGTTTCCTGCTCTCCCACTGCTCCTTTCTCTCCCTGTGGATAGGAAAATCCCCCTCATCCTCAGAACTAGGTCCCATCTTCTCCTGAACTCAGCCCTGTGCCAATGAGAAACAGCTCCCAGTTACTTCTAGTCAGGGCAGCAGCAGCAGCAGTCCTAGCCCCCTCCTCACTCCAGCACGTGAACATCATTTTGAAGTTTTGAATTGATTCATATACCATTAATGGTGTGTGATGTGCATTTTGAAAGTGCCTGTTCTAAGGGACTGCTATTCTAGGTTAATCAGATGCATATTAAACTAGTTACAAGAAAGTATATATGGGGAGGCAGAGAAAATAAATATTGGTATAAAATCAAAATTTTAAGAACAAAACTGTTTAAGGCTTTATGATATATGAGGAGAAGAGATTCTTTGTTTTGACTTTGAGTAATAATAACAATTTGGAAACTGTCATTTGAAAGCATACATTCAGCTTCGTTTGCTAGTAATAAAATCTGTATGATTAAAAGTCACTTACTATTTGAAAGTGGGCTCCAAGTCCCTGACAAGCTGGAACAGACATTTCTGAGTGCGCGCGGGTTAGCATTCTCGCTGTCAAAGCATTCTGGCTGATGGCAGGCATGTGATCTGGGGATCTGTGGCAGGCACCAGTGTTAACAGGAGAGGATGGCCCTAGGTACCTGCTTGTGAGCGTAGCGGGAAGTATTTATCAGAGTGTAGCTTCAGACTCTGTGCTGGAGAATGTTGGAATTAAATTATGAATAGCAATTTCCTTGATAAACATCTATCATGAGAAATCTATATTAATCTTTGTCTTAATGCTTATGTAGGAACTGATCTTGGAAATAAATATCGGTGGTTGTTCTGATTGTGAAATGATTACTTGAGGTATATATGAGCATAATAAAATCATACCTAATACGCATAAACCTGTAACTCATTATGAGCTAAATCATAATGAAAAGGTATAAATAAGAAATATTGATTGTGCTTGGGAAGTACTTGGCAACATTTTACTTTTCTATCCCAAAACCTTCAAACTCATGTTTAGGAAAGAAAAGTTGACATTGGTTTGAAAGAAACATTAGATGTAAGAGCGAAGTATTTGAATACAGAAGAGGGATAATTCAACATATGGAAATGAAAAAGTATAACTGGTAGAAAGTTTATAAGGGAAGCAAAAGTTGTATAAAAGTCTGTGGTCAGTAGAGAATAAAAAGACATATATATATATATATTAAGAACATAAGAAACAAAGCATTTATATTCCATTATTAGATGAAGAGGTAATGTTGGCAACAGTATTCTAGGGAAGCAGGTGTATTCATTAAATATTTCTATTCTATAGCTAGGAAAGAGGTAGATGATGTATTAATATGATAAGATGACGAAGTATTTTCCTTTCTTATGGTTAATTGGGAGCATTTTTAAAAAGTATCAGTTAAATAAACAGATACAGAATTTTTTTCCCAGGGCTTTAGATGTCTCAGGAGCTTTTTGAACTGTTAATCTTTTTTTTTTTTTTAATAAGTTGTCGAATACTGTGAAAATTCCAAAGACCTGGAAAAAATCTTATGTCGTCCCATTATTTAAAGGTTAAATGACAGAATTCAGGTGATTCACAGAATCACAGAATGATGGTTGAGGTTGGAGGGGACCTCTGGAGATTGTGTAAGTTCAACCCCCCTGCTCAAGCAGGGTCACCTAGAGCACGTTGCACAGGATAAYGTCCAGGTGGGTTTTGAATATCTCCAGAGAAGGGGACTTCGCAACTTCTCTGGGCAACTTGTGCCAGTGCTCTGTCACCCTCACAGTGAAGAAGTTTTTCCTCATATTCAGATGGAACTTCATGTATTTCAGTTTGTGCCTGCTTCATGTATTTCAGTTTGTGCCTGTTGCCTCTTGTCTTGTCACTGGGCACCACTGAAAACAGTCTGGCCCCATCCTCTTGGCATCTTCCCTTTAGATATCTGTATACATTGATAAGATCCCCTGTCAGTCTTCTCTTCTCCAGACTGAACAGGCCCAGCTCTCTCAGCCTTTCCTCATAAGAGAGATGCTCCAGTCCCCTAATCATCTTTGTAGCCCTTCGCTGGACTTGCTCCAGTAGTG